>NC_081377.1:10202500-10547500 GCF_030684315.1 Stegostoma tigrinum
ACACAAATGCAAAACAGATTCTGATAAAAGAAGTGTTTGAAGTGGTTTAGAGCCAGGAGACAGTCATGCTGAAGGGGAAAAACAAGAGCAGGTTCAAAACAAGAAGAAAATGGAGTTGTTTGGGTTCAATGAGAAAAGTATGCCATATAAAGTAAAAATGACTTTGAAGCTCAGCTGCCAGGTAGCAAGTACATCATAAATACTCAGAAGAAGAACATAGACAATTGAAAAAAATGTTAAGGAAAGCATGATTGATTGCATTGTTTCATATGTTTGGCATTTTTTCTACATTGAACACCCATCGTGTTATCAGAAATTATCTTTAAGACATCGAAGGGAAGGGAGGAAAGTTGCAGACACTAATCTGCCTAAGGCTTTCACATCTCTGACTTCTGTTTTCTGAATTGCGCATTGGAAAATATGAGTAGCACTTTTAATAGCCTCGTAATCGTCTGTGCAGGGGCAAGGGGAAAGTATTAACAGTAGAGTCTAACATAACACTTACAAACACACACACGTGGACTGGTAATGTATTGAGTTGGAGCTATCATTAGAGAAAAAAGGCAACAGTTGATTATTGATAGTGGAAAATAAGTTTTCAGAGAATGCATTGATAACTGAAGTCCCCCCGAAGCCTGAAGAACCACAATTTAAGTAGCAGACATCAAAGAAATCCAAAGATGATGAAGAATAACAGAGGTACGAGGGGAGGGTGACAGAGAGAAAGGGAAAAATAGCATATACATATGGATATATATTGTCATCAGCACTATAACTATGGAAATACTTAACATCATTCTACCCTATGTCCTCAGATACTCTTTTTGAAACTCTGTAAAACTAAATGTGTGAAGACGATGGTTAAAACCACACTGAGTGCATTAATACATTCACAGTGCTTGATGTATACACTGGGTGTGTGATGTGACGAGTCTTTCACTCCCCAGTGTTAGCATTCCTCCCAATGATGCAAACAAAATTACGCAAGTTTCCTGTGACACCATCTGCACTGATACTTTTCTCCATATGTTTTCCATCCTTTTGCAATACTTCTGTCTCATCTACCACTTTTTTTCACTTTTTCTTATCCTGATTCATTGAATATCAGTTTGAAAAAAAAATCGTAATGCAATTCGGTAAATAATTGTTAATTCGTTTTAGCCTAGAACTCTAAAACTGCACCACAGAATATGCTCTTCCACATTCACTAAAACCACATGCTTGTTTGAATTCAATTAGAGCAGGGATATCTCCATGTTAAACCCAAGTTATCTGTGGATTACACAATAGCTGTTTCCACTGTTCCTCTCATATCAGCATTTCTCTACTTCAGAGTTACCATTGTCCAGAATATTTGATGTTGATAGAGTTGATACTTGAGTATAATGTACTTTGAAACTAAAAAAAAGGCATCACCATTGACTCCTGCCTTTCTGACGGCAGCTGCATTGTGTCAAGAATAAAACTTGGGAGCCATTCTTTGTAACGCATAAGATGGTGATTTTATCTAGGTGACTTGGTGAGCTATCTTAGCCAGGTGGTATGAGGTTTACTGTGTTCCAGGATTAGGTTGAGCTTGCCACAAAATTCTTCAATTAATATCAAAATGGTTAAGTCTGACCTCTGAAAGGTATTCGTAATTCACTCAGTTCATGGCAATTAGAGATAGTCAGCAAAAGCTGCCCTTGGCACTGATGCCCATATCATATGAAATGTCTTTTTCTTAAAAATCATTAATAAAAGGCAAATGTAGCTGCTCCCTGATGTTACGCTGACAGTTAGGACAAGGAATACTTGTTATAATAGAAGGTGGTGATTTTATTTAGGTTACCAGCTGAGCTGTCATATCTGTGCAGACAAAAAGAGAGATGGGGGGTCGGCTGAGGAGGGAGGAGAGAGAGAGAGTGTAGAGAAATAAAGAAAGAAAGACACATTCATAGCTAAATAGCAAAACGTATAGTTAGATTGGAGTTTTCAAAGGCCAGGCACTCATTATTCCAGAGTAGGGGAAGTTGTGCGTAGGAATTCTGCAGAATCCATATTGTAGCACACTCCACAGGAATTGTCCAGGAACTTGAAGATTCCATTGAGCAATTCTGCTGCGTCTGAAACCGTTGATGACTCCCGAGTGTTCTGACGAAATTAAGTAAATAATTCCTCAAGGAACATCAGACAATCAAATACATGGCACAACTACTGAGAAATAATTTAAATGACTCCAGACTTACCTGATCCACCCCAAATTACACCACTGCCAGAATACTAAATCCCACCAGAGTCTAACCTGGCAGTTTCCCTACTGACCCCCGGGGGCTGATCCCCTTCCCCATTCCAGACCAAGTGCTCCCACTTTCTCCATCTGTAGTCTTGTACAGCACCCTACCCAATTCATTGAACCCCTTTCATTCCTTCACTCCAGACTCACATGCAATTCTGAACCTTTTAATTTCCATAAAAGGAAGCTGATTGCCCTGAAATAGTATCAGAGATAATGGGAACTGCAGATGCTGGAGATTCCAAGATAATAAAATGTGAGGCTGGATGAACACAGCAGGCCAAGCAGCATCTCAGGAGCACAAAAGCTGACGTTTCGGGCCTAGACCCTTCATCCCCTTCTTGGGGACCGCTTTGCAGAACACCTCCGCTCAGTTCGCAACAAACAACTGCACCTCCCAGTCGCAAACCATTTCCACTCCCCCTCCCATTCTCTTGATGACATGTCCATCATGGGCCTCCTGCACTGCCACAATGATGCCACCCGAAGGTTGCAGGAACAGCAACTCATATTCCGCCTGGGAACCCTGCAGCCATATGGTATCAATGTGGACTTCACCAGTTTCAAAATCTCCCCTTCCCCCACTGCATCCCTAAACCAGCCCAGTTCATCCCCTCCCCCCACTGCACCACACAACCAGCCCAGCTCTTCCCCCCCACCCACTGCATCCCAAAACCAGTCCAACCTGTCTCTGCCTCCCTAACCGGTTCTTCCTCTCACCCATCCCTTCCTCCCACCCCAAGCCGCACCCCCAGCTACCTACTAACCTCATCCCACCTCCTTGACCTGTCCGTCTTCCCTGGACTGACCTATCCCCTCCCTACCTCCCCACCTACACCCTCTCCACCTATCTTCTTTACTCTCCATCTTCGGTCCGCCTCCCCCTCTCTCCCTATTTATTCCAGTTCCCTCCCCCCATCCCCCTCTCTGATGAAGGGTCTAGGCCCGAAACGTCAGCTTTTGTGCTCCTGAGATGCTGCTTGGCCTGCTGTGTTCATCCAGCCTCACATTTTATTATATTGCCCTGAAATAGTGATGTGCTTATCCTTCTCTTGACAGTGCTGCACTGTGAAAGCACTGTCAGATTGGAAAGGGCTTTCTGTAGGATCTCGGATCAGAATCTCCTATTAGAAACATAGATTGCTCTGTTCATGAAAAGGCATAGAGTAGCAATCTGCAAGAGATTGTGAGTGGGAGCGAGGCGACAAAGTGGGAGAGAGACTGGGCGTGAGATGAGATTGCTACTGCTCTGAAAGTCAGTCCATTATCGTTTGTGAAAGATACTCTTTAAATAAATAACCATGAACACTGTGGGACGAAAATCGACAATGTATTTATCCAGTGCCCTAGCTGGAATTTTGCAGTATTTAGCACATTCCTTGTTATATGTCTCTTGCATGGATTCAATATGGATACAATATGGATTCTGCAGAATTCCTACGCACAACTTCCCCTACTCTGGAATAATGAGTGCCTGGCCTTTGAAAACTCCAATCTAACTATACGTTTTGCTATTTAGCTATGAATGTGTCTTTCTTTCTTTATTTCTCTACACTCTCTCTCTCTCCTCCCTCCTCAGCCGACCCCCCATCTCTCTTTTTGTCTGCACAGATATGACAGCTCAGCTGGTAACCTAAATAAAATCACCACCTTCTATTATAACAAGTATTCCTTGTCCTAACTGTCAGCGTAACATCAGGCAGCAGCTACATCTAAGTAATGCCAATCTAAGTAATGCTTAGTCACATGTTTTACTTTGGTAACTGGATGTAGAAAATGCTGACAAGGGGAGCATCTTTAATTGCTCCTGAGAAGGTGGAGATGTGTTTCTGTCTTGTTGTGCTACAATCAATAAGTGTGGTTTAGGCACACATAGATGCTCTGCTTTATTTTTAAAGCGTTTTTAAAAAAGCGTTCAGAATTACACTGATTAGAATTGCACTAAGGTTAATCCCATGTTGTAAAATTCCCTAAACTAAGCAAATAAAATCGATCTCTGCTGCCCCTGGTTAAATTGGGTAAAAATCATCTGTTCTTCCACGTGTAAGTGATATAAATTTAATAACTCTCCTCACATGCATCATTTAAATTGTAACAGAAAATGATGGGAATTAGGTGAAGGAAGAGGCTAGTTAACTCTTTGAGTCTGCCATTCAACAATTTCACTGCTTTTAATTGTGTTTTTTTCTGCCAATTTCCTATTTGCCTTCCCTAAGCCTCACTCTCGTTTACCAAAAATCTATCTTAAGCAGTCTTGAGCATATTCAATAACATAGCCCCTACTAGAGTCATACAGCAAAAAAACAGACGCTTTAGCCCAACCAGTCCATGTCAACCATGTTTCCAAACTAAACTAGTCCCACTTGCCTGCATTTGGCCCATATCCCTCCAAACCTTTCCTATTCATGAACTTATTCAAATGTCTTGTAAATGTTGTAACTGTACCTGCATCCATACTTTCTCTGGCAGCTCATTCCACACATGAACCATTCTCTGTGTGAAAACGTTGTCTCTCATGTCCTTTTTAAAACTTTCTCCTCTCAACTTAAAAATATGAAGCCTAGTTTTGAGCTTCCCGACTCAGAGGGAAGAGACTCTGGTTATTCACTTTATCTACACCCCTCACGATTATAAAAACCTCAACAAGGCCACCCCTCCAACTCCTATGTTCCATTGATAAAAAGTCCCGGCCTATCCAGTCTACTTTTATATTTTTAATCATCATATTTCATATAATTTTAATTTTTTATATTCTATTTTACTCAACTGCTTTCTGGAGAGGAGAATATTACAAACCAACAACGCTTACAAGAAGCATTCTCCTCATTCCTATTGTAAAAGAGAAAAAAAAACTTACTCTTAAGTTTTAGTTTCTGGCTGTTCACCAAAGTCCATTCAGCATCTGATATTTTTCAACTTTTCTTAAGTTTGAATGAGCCTGTCCAAAATTTAAATATTTCAGCAGAATCTTTACAATCATTGAATTTTAGAAATATAATTTCACCTGTAAAGTTAATAAGTTTATTAGAAGCTCAGTTCAGCCTGTGGTCTGAAGGTTACTGTGTTGCAGGGCTAAGTTGAGCTTGCCGCAAAATGCTTCAATTGATATCAAAATGGTTTAGTCCTCCGAAAGGGCTGAGTAATTCACTCAGTTCAAGGCAATTAGAGATGGTCAGCAAATGCTGGCCTTGACAGTGATGCTCATGTCATTTGAAATATCATTTTTTAATTAAATCTTTGGTAAAAGGCAAATGTAGTTGCTGCCTGATGTTACACTGACAGTTAGAACAAGGAATACTTGTTATAATAAAAGATAAGATGTGGCATTCAGAAGCAAAATAAATGACATTTCTCCAAACTCACTTACAGAATCACCCAAGTTTAGAATATTTGGACATATGTGGAAAGAATACAAATTTTTTGACCCATCTCTGTCTAATCACAAGAACCTGCCAAACGCTGATGAGAATGTTTGCAAGGTAGTGAAGAGTAATACAGGCTGCAACAGCACTATTTAAAATCTAAACTCTGAATAATTTAATAATGTTCAGCAACCAAAATCTGCATTGCAAAGCTGGGAGGTTGTGGTGGGAGGTGAAGCAAGGAATATTTCAAAACAGCCAATTAAAAGAATTGGAGCAGGCTGGTCAATACATTATGTTGGAATCTCTGGGATCTTAGTTTGATGCCAACCCTAGAAAATGAGATTAAAGTGTCTCTATTGACTGTGACAACCCTGGTTGAAATGAGAAGAGTCTCAACCAAGTTCTCAGCCATCCCAACGTGCATGGTGCAAAAATGCGGTAATCCAAAATAAATTGATACTAAATTGCTAATCTCATTCAGAGAAATTGTAAAGGAGATGATGTTGTGGGAGATAGAAGTGTCACATAGACACAGTGGAGTGTTATCCCTCGGGTTGAGGGGAATTTTCTTTTGTTTTGATTTGATATATTTATTGTCACATGAATCTCATTACAAAAAATAGTAAAAAATGTTGTCTGCAGTTGTCACTCTCCGGAGTACCATCTTAACACAAAGAAAAATAAACAATCACATAGAATATAAAGGCATAAAAACGAAGAAATAATGAAAGGTTTAACTTTACAGTCCTTCTTGCTAAGTGCTCTGTCATGGGCCTAGTGGTCAGACACGAGTCTCCTTTGCCATGCAACTGCTGCTGGAGTGAAAGCCGACTCTGCCACCACTATGTGTCGGCTTCAGGGCTACCTCACCGATGTAGCCGCAGCTGATACAACAGGGTCTTGTACTGGGCCCAAACTCGCACCCACTGCTGCTCCCATGAATCTGTGCTGGATGCAGACACCATTGGGAACCCAAACTCGCACCTACTGAAGCAACTATGAGGTGGCACTGGGACCATCTTGACGAAGCAGAAGCTGTCGGGAAACCAAACGTGCCTCCGACACCACTACCACGAGCCTGTGCTGCTGGGCCTACTCGAGTCAGCATTCTTGGGACTACTCAAGTCCGCGTTCCTGGGCCTCCTTGAGTGCGTGCTGCTGGGCCTACTGGAGTTCACACTGGTAGGCTCACTCACCGCTGCCAAAGTCATCGCTGTGACCAAGCTCTTCACCAAGAGATCAGTAAAATAAAATAGAAGGGAAAAAGAAAGAGAGAAAACAGAGAGATAGACAGAAAAGAAAAGCAAATAGAAGGAACAAGGTCCATGCTTGGAAGCTCTACTCCACCACAGTCTTATGAGATGTTTTTGGGAGCTGCAATATAAATGTTTTGCTTTGAATCTGCACAATGCTACACGTGGTTTTGTAAGAAATCTGTGCTAACATTTGGTATAGAAGTGAGCAATGTGTTACTGACTTGTGAATGATTTGATTCAGGAGAATCCAAGCGTACTTTTGAGAAGAAAATTGATTGAGCCTGAAGCTCATGGAATTTCAGTTATGTAAACAAGACAATGCTGCCAAAGGGCAACCAATGCCTCTGACATAGCAAGAAAGATGCAATGAATTACAGGAAGATGTTGTACAAACCTGGCTCACTGGCACAGGATGCAATTACCGTCAGCAGATTGATACAGTCTTCTGCATAGCCAGTCTAGAAGGGATCAATAATTGTGATGGCACGCACTGGAACTGTAGCCGAGATGCGCTCAACTTCCTGAGGATCCCTTCAGTCGGCTTTCATATATATAGGCTCAGAGACAACCTCAATTAGGGCAATACATGGGATAGGAACATGTTAAATTGCCCAAAACCGGGTCAGTATAGGGTTTAGGTAGGTGTCACCATACAAAATGGAGGAGAGACCATGGAGGTAAGAACATTGATGAGAAGGGGGTAGCAGAGGTGGCTCTTCAAATCGAGGCAGAGACCTGTGCAGACACAATGTGTGATTCCGGCTGCTGTGGTAGTGTCCCTACCTCTGGACATGGAGGCCTGGGTTCATGTCTCACCTACTCCAGAGATGTGAGATAGCAATTCTGAACAGGCTGATTAAAAATAATTTACAAGCGTGCAGCAGAAGTGGAAGGGGGCAACAATGTGGTACCACACAGGATGATTAGTGCATCACTCCAAGGAAACAGATTTGCTCAATACTCCGTGGATGTTTGGTGCAAGTTGAATGCATTGTTTCAGGTCCAAAAGTGCCAAGAATGTTACAAGCACATTGTTAAAATAGGTGGCTTCCTGAAACCTTGCACTACCAGCCTCATATGGAACAGAATAGGTAACCGATTTGTTCCCAATGATCATTGCATGCGGTTTTTCTATTTGTGTGGCATTTATTTATTCATAACCATTCCAAAAGAGTTAAAGATGCAAATTGGATCCAACTTGGGTAGTTAGGCTTCAATTTGTTGTAAAGTCCATGAGCACAGATCTGCCAACTCTTGTTCTAACATGGAGAGTTATGCTGACTGTGAATCAAATTAATCAATATAAGAAATCACAGCAGAGTTAAGACTTTCCTCAGTAATAATATCACAGATGTAGAGAACAGAACATAATGTTCCCTGAAGCAGATCTATCTCCATGAACTTCTAAACTAGTGATTGCATTAGAATTATAATTTAACCAGTAGCCTTGAAGCCTTTGAGAATGTTTGGAGGAGAGTTTGGAAACTAATTCTGAAACACTCGGAATACCACCTTTTAGCATTTTCCATCAGGCCTGTGCTCTCCGTCACCAATAGGCGCTCAGTTCCAGAGACTAGCACAAAAGTCAAGCTCAAGCCTGCCTTTATGATTCCAGACTCTTTACTGCACAAGAATCAGAAGCCAAGATGGTCAGAAGAAACTCAATATATCTCAGTGCACTCAAACATCACTAGCACTTCAAACCCTCAGATATTACCATTGCACAGCGTCAGGTAAATTTTACAATGAAGTTAGAAAAAAACACTTACCCTAACTGTTAAAGTATCCAGTGAAACCATTGTGAGATAAGAATTCTGAGTAGAAGTAAAGTCCAGGAGCAAATTACTGCAGATGTTGGAATCTGTACTGAAACAAAAATGCTGGTGATCACAGCAGGTCAGGCAGCAAGCATGGAAACAAAACAAGCTTCTGATGAAGAGTCATCTAGATTCGAAATGTTAGCTTGCTTTTTCTCTCTGGATGCTGCCTGACCCATTGTGATCTCCAGCGTTGTTTTTTTATTTGGAGGCAAAATCTGGCAGCTTTCTTCACACACAGGCAGAACCCCTTTTTTGAGATTAACATTGAATTCAGGTAAGCTTCAATGAACCTTAGGCTCCTTAAGTGGGTGTCTTCTGAGACCAATAAGAAAGACATAATATGTAGGCAATGCTGAAGAGGTTGTTGTCAATATTGGGTTTTATTCTGGCATATGTTTTGGAAATTTAGGAATTTAAATTTATTAAATTCATGATAAATGGAAATTTCTGATTAAGAAACGGTTAACATTGAAGTATGTGCAATTCTCACATTTTTGTATTGCTTACTGTTCAAAATATTTATTTTGTAAGTTCATTATTTGAAGGAAAAACATTTTAAGCTTTTGTAGGGCCAAGCGCTGTCCCTTCATTTAGGGATTTACATGATACAAAAACAAATCAGGAATTTCTGGGAAAAACTCAGGAGGTCTGGCAACATATATGGAAAGAAAGCATGGCTAATGTATTGGGCCCAGTGACCAGTTCTGAAGAAGGGACACTAGAACCCAAAATGTTAACTCTACCTTCTCTCCACAGATGCTGTCAGACCCGTTGGAGATTTCTTTTCCTGGACATTTCTGTTTTTGTTTCTGATTTCCGGCATCGCAGTTCTTTATTTTTCTTTTAATTATACTTTTAGTTCACAGGTAAAAGTGAAAAAAGTTATTTTCTAGAGTTAGGGAGATGAGAGGTAGGGCTTTTCTCCATTAAAGACAAATTAGTCTTAGAAGTACCAGAAACAAAGGCATTGTTTTGAGTGTAATATAAGGTTAATGTACATTTCTGTTTGGAACACCCCAGGAATGCCACATTGTCATGGAGATAGTCTATGAAGGTGAAGCAGTTTCCTTTGTTTATTTTATACGTGTGGGTATTTTCAGTATAATTCCTACAGAGTTTACAGGGAACAAAATAAATAAGTTTTCAGTTTATCCAAAATTTGACAGAGAACACAAAAACTTTATCCTTTGCACAGGAAATGCAGATGGGACACTGAGGTCAGCAGGAGACAGAGTTAGTGACAGAAAATAAAAGAGGCTGGAGGGTTGCCTAGCTTGGAGCTACCAGGACATAAGACAGTAAGATGCAGAGTGGAAGTAGGCCATTCAGCTGATTGAGTCAGTCCCTAATTCAGCAAAGTCACAGCTAATCTGATAATAGAATCATAAAATCATAGGGGTATACAGTATGGAAACAGGCCCCTCAGTCTAACATGTCCATGCTGGCCAGATATTCTAAATTAATATGGTCCCATTTGTCAGAATTTGGCCCATATCCCTCCAAACCATTCCTATTTATATATCCATTCAGATGCTTTTTAAATGCTGTACTTGTACCCACCTCCACCACTTCCTCTGGCAGCTCGTTCCATGCACATACTACCTGCTGTGTGAAAATGTTGTCCCTTGGGTCTCTTTTAATTCTTTCAGCTGTCACTTTAAATCTGTGCTGTCTTGTTTTGGACCCCCCTACTTTAGGGCAAAGACCTTGGCTATTAACCCTATCCATGTCTCTTATGATTTTGTAAACCTCTATCAGGTCATCCTTAGCCTCCGATGCTCCAGAGAAAAGACCCCAGCCTATTCAAGATAGCAAAGTGTGGAGCTGGATGAACACAGCAGGCCAAGCAGCATCTTTGGAGCACAAAAGCTGACGTTTCAGGCCTAGAAGGGTCTAGGCCCGAAACGTCAGCTTTTGTGCTCCTAAGATGCTGCTCGGCCTGCTGTGGTCATCCAGCTCCACATTTTGTTATCCCAGATTCTCCAGCATCTGCAGTTCCCATTATCCCCACGCTATTCAACCTCTCTCTGTAGTTCAAACTCACCAACCCTGGCAACATCCTTGTAAATCCTTTCTGAATCCTTTCAAGATTAACAAAATCCCTCCTATAACACAGAGACCAGAATTAGACACATATTCCAAAAGTGGTCTAACCAATGTTCTGTATAGTCACAAATCCAATACTCAATGCACTGACCATTAAAGGCGAGTGTACCAAATGCCTTCTTCACTATCCTGTCTACTGCAACTCCACTTTCAAGGAACATTGAACCTGTACTCCAAGGTTTGGCAACATTCCCATGGACCTTACCATTAAGTGCATAAATCATGCCCTGATTTGCCTTTTTGAAATATAGCACCATACGTTGATCTAGATTAGATTCCTTCTGTCATTCCTTGGCCCACCAGCCCATCTAATCAAGGTCCTATTGTATTCTGAGGCAACCTTTGCTGCCTACGGCACCTCCAATTTCAGTGTTATCTGCAAACTTACTAACCACACCTCCTATATTCACATCCAAATCATTTATACAAATGAGAAAAAACAGTGGACCCAGCACCGGTCCTTGTGGCATACTGCTGGTCACAGCCTCCAGTCTGAAAAGCAACCCTTCACCACCACCCCTTGTCTCCTACCTTCCAGCCAATTTTAAATCCAAATGGCTGGTTCTCTCTGTATTAAATGTGATCTTACCTTGCTAACCAGCCTACCATGCGGAAGCTTGTTGAATGCCTAACTGATGTCCATGTAAACAATGGTGACTGCTCTGCCTTCATCAATCTTCTTCATCAGTTCTTCAAAAATACTCAACCAAGTTAATGAGACATGATTTCCCACGCACAAAACTACACTGACTATCCCTGATCTGTCTTTGCCTTTCCAAATGCAAGTATCATCCTTTCCTTCAGAATCCCCGCCAACAACTTGCCCACCACTGACGGTCTGTAGTTCCCAGGCCTTTCCTTACCACCTTTCTTAAATACTGGCACTGCATTAGTCAACTTCTAGACTTCCAATATCTCAACTGTGGCTATCAACGTTCTATTATACTCGATCCAGTTCTGGGAAATTTCTACGTGTATATGTTTTAAGAAGTCCATTGCCACCTCTTCTGTGATATGGCCACTTTCTAAAATATCACTGTTTATTTCCTCCAGTTCTCTATCTTCCAGATCCTTCTCCACAGTAAACACTGATGTATACTACTCATTGAGTACCTCTCACATTTCCTGCAGTCCCACACATAAGTGACCTTGCTGATTTTTGAGGAGACCTATTCTTTCTCGAGATACTCTTTTGTTCTTAATGTGTTTATAGAAACCCTTTGGATTAACCTTAATGCTACTCGCCAAAGCTATCTTATGTCCCCTTCTTACCATCCTGATTTCCTTGTTAAGCATACTCTTACTGCCTTTATACTTCTACAGGGATTCAATCAATCCCTGCAGTCTGCACCAAACTTATTATTCCTTCTTTTTCTTGACCAGGAGCTGAAATTCTCGAGTCATCCAGCATTTCCAACTTCTACCTGCCTTTCCCTTCATCTTAACAGGGACATACTGTCCCTAATCTCTCATTATCTCATTTTTAAAGGCTTCCCATTTTAGAGCTGTCTCTTTGCCTGCAAATATCCAATCCTAATCAACTTTCGAAAGTTCTTATGAATAGTGTCACAATTGGCCTTCCTCCAACTTAGAATTCTGACTTTTAGATCATGGCCTAACTTTTTCCATAAGTATTTTAAAACTAATAGAATTATGTACTCTTGCCCCAAAGTGCTCTCTCACTAACACATCAGTCACCTTCCTTGCCTTTTTTACCTAAGAGAATATCAAGTTTTGCCCCTTCTCTAGTCGTGTACTAACATACTGAATCAAAAAAAATTTCTGGTACACACTTAACAAATTCCTGTCCGTCTAATCGCTTAACACAGTGTCAGTCCCAGAAAGTTAAAATTGCCTACTATTACCACTATTATTCTTGCAGAAAACTGAGATCACCTTACAAATTTGTTTCTCAATTTCCTGCTGACTGTTAGGGGGTCTATAGTATAATCCCAGTAAGATGATCATCCCTTTCTTATTTCTCAGT
Source organism: Stegostoma tigrinum (assembly GCF_030684315.1). NCBI lineage: Eukaryota > Metazoa > Chordata > Chondrichthyes > Orectolobiformes > Stegostomatidae > Stegostoma > Stegostoma tigrinum. The sequence goes on from NC_081377.1 coordinate 10,215,310, forward strand.
TCCACCCAAATAATTTCACTGGATGTGCTTCCTGGAATATCCTCCCAAAGTACAACCGTAATGTTATCGCCAGTCAAAAATGTCACTCCCCTTCCTCTCTAGCCCCCCTTTCTATACCCTGGAATATTAGTCTGCCAGTCCTGCCTGTCTCTGAGCCATATCTCTGCAATAGCTCTGATATCCCAGTCCCATGTTACCAACTATGCTCTGAGTTCACCTGCTTTACCTGCCAGGTCTCTTGAATTGAAATAAATGCAGTTTATTTTATCAGACCTACCTTGTTCTCTGCCTTGACTATTTCACCTGATCCTTTTCCAACTGTGTGAGCCCCAGACTGATCCATTTTCTCGCTATGTCTTTGGATCCCATCCTCCCAGCGTATTAATCAAAATCCTCCCATGTTACTCTGGCAAATTTCCCCACCAGTAAAGTTCTCCCCTTCCAATTCAGGTGCAACCCACTCTTTTTATAGATGTCACTTCTACCCCAGAAGAGATTCCAATGATCCAAAAATGTGAATCCTTCTACCCTTCACCAGCTCCTCAGCCACTCATTCATCTGCTCTATCCTCCTATTCCTACACTCACTAGCACATAGCACCAGGAGTAATCCAGATATTATTATCCTTGAGGACCTACTTTTTAACCTCTTGTGTCACTTCCTGCATTCTCTCTCCAGAACCCCATCCTTTTCTCTTCCTATGTCGTTGGTTCCAACATGTACATTGACCACCTGTAGGCCCTTTTCCCCTTAGAGAGTATTCTGTACGCTCTCTGAGACATTCTTGACTCAGACACCTGGGAGGCAACACACCATTCTGATATCTTGCTGCTGGCCACAGAATTGTGTGTCTGTGCCTCTGATTGGAAAGTCCACTATCAGCATCGATTGCTTGGAACCTTGCCTAGCCCTCGTTACAGTTCAGTCAGTCTCAGAAACTTGACTGTTAGTGCTATACCCCCCTGAGATTCTATCACCCACTACATTTACCTATTGAGATGGGGACAGTCATAGGAGACTCCTGTACGACCTGCCTACCTCTCCTACCTTTCCTAGAGGTAAACCATCTACTTTGCTGTAGTGATTTTTCTACCTTCCTGAAACTACCATCCATCACACCCTTTGTACATTCCTCCTTGCCGCTGACTGCCACTCCATCCTACCCATATGATCCAAAAGGATACACACTATAGACAGTTCCTTCAGGCGTAATCATCAGTAACATGGAAATTGTCTCTCATCTCCCCCATCTAACAGGACGAGCACATTACTCTACTAACGGGCATTTTTGCACCTTATCAATCTACAAACTCAGCAAATAGGAAAGTCTTACTGCTCTAAAAACAGTGCTATAGCGTAACATGGTATCAAAGTTTTCTTTGCAAAATACCATCTAAACTAGAGACGGATCTCAATAACATATCCACTAAAACAATCTCTACTCAATATCATCGATTTATAAACAAACACAATATGGTTAGTCTTAATAAACCGCTTAGCTGTTCGCCTGCTGCCAGGAGCTCCTAAACTGATTTTCTCCAAGGTCAGCTGTAAATTTCACTGTTGTTTATTTTGCTTAGAGAAACGCTGATGTCCAGGGAACTTGAAACAAAATAGCAGAGGCTGTGAATGTTCACTGCCTGGTCAGAGAGATGGGCATGCTCACTGCTTGCTTTGTTCTTCCAACTCCCGTGTTGTCCTTTCTCCCTCCCTCGCCTTAAAGTACCTTCTTTAGATGTTCTTTTCCCAAAGTTCCAAAACAATGCAACAGCTTACAAAACAGTAATTACTGCTCCAAAAAAATCGAGGAAATCATCTCGAACACTGAAAAGGAGTACCCTTAACAGCCACAATTTTATTACAAATTCCTCACAGTGGGGAAGCAGGCCACTTGGCTCTTCAATTCGACAATAATCCTCCAAAGAGCATTCCATACAGACCCAACCCCCAACCCCACCCTATGCTTCTAACCCTGCATCTCCCACGGATAATCGTTTTAGCCTGCACATCCCTGGACATTATGATTAATTTAGCATGGCCAATCCACCTCACCTTTGGACTATGGGAGGAAACTGGAGCACCTGAAGGAAACATATGCAGACACGGGGAGAATGTGCAAACTCCACACAGACTGCCAATGGAGGCTGGAATTGAACCCAGCTCCCTGTGCCACTGTGCTTTCCATTTTTTTCTCCTCTCCTCAATTTTGGATTACCCACAATCCATTTTCAACTCCAATTTCCTGCCTTTTCCTTATAATCTTCAACTGCTTTATTGATTAAAAAATGCACAACTTAGCTTTGAATATACTGAATGGCTCAACCTTGGCAGCTTCTTGCGATAAAGAATTCCACAGATTTATTACCCATAGAGAAGAAACTCCCCATCTATCTTCAATCTGCAATTTCTTATTCTAAGATTAAGTCTTCCAGCCCTGAACTTGCCAACAAGGAGAAAACAACCTCATTGCACCTATCCTGTCCAGCCCCCTAAGTGTCTATTATGTTTCAATAAGGCCACGTTTCATTCTTCAAAATACCAAGAAGTGCAGCTCAACCTACCCAACTTCGCATACGGTAAGCCCTTCATCCTCAGCATCATCCTAGTGAATCTTCTCTGGACTGCCTCAAATGCCAACACATTGTTCCTTACCTATAGGACCCAAAACTGAACACAGTATTCCAGCTGTGGTCTGACTTGTGCCTTGTATAGTTTTAGCAAATCCACCCCACCTTTGTACACCATTCCCTTTGAAATAAAGATCAATATTCCATTTTCCCTTTCTATTAGCTGCTGAACTTTTATGGTTTCTTTTGTGATTAATGGATGTGAACTCCCAAAGCCCTCTGTTCTGTATCATTCTCAATTATTTCTCCATTCAAATAACATTCAGATCCTCTATTCCTCCTGCCAAAGTGCATAACATCATATTTTCCTACATTGCATTCCATCTACAAAGTTCTTCACCTGCTCACTTAACCTGTCTTCCCTCTGCAGACTCAGTGTCACCCTCACCTCTTGCCTTTACCATCCATTTTTGTGTCATCTGTAAACTTGACTATAGTATATTCTCTCCCCTAGAAGAAGGGATCGACAGTCATCATCAGCAAAAACAGCAGTTTAGCTTGGAATCATACAGAAAGTTTGTGTTTGTACCTGGGGCCAAGGACCAAGAAAATAGTGAGATTAGAAACTAAAATGGGGTGGCATGATGGCTCAGTGGTTAGCACTGCTGCCTCACTGTGCCTGGGCCCTGGGTTTAGTTCCACCTTAAGGTGACTGTGTGTGTGGAGTTTGCACATTCTGCCTGATTCTGTGTGGGTTTCTTCCCACAATCCAAAGATTTAGCTTGGCCATACTAAATTGCCCAGAATGTCGAGGGATGTGCAAGCTGGGTAGATTAGCCATGGGTAATGCAACGGTGGGTGTGGGATGTACTTCAGAGGGTAGTGTGAACTCAAATGGGCCAAATGGCCTGATTCAATGCTGTAGGGATTATATGAATAATAATTTTTAAATTAAGCTGCTGAGAAAGAATTATGAGGAAACTCAGGCTGAAGCTGCAAAGCCCAAAGGTCATGAGATAACTGTTCAAATTTGCACTAAGAAAGTGAAAAAATTCAAAAACTCTACAATGAAATATTTTCTGGTGATGAATCATTTTGGAAAAGGGAACTTTGTGCTGAGGAAGCTCTATTAAATTATCTGCAGTTGTGCTTGGTGCTTTTGATGTAAAGCACAAGTAACTGCTTATGACAATGTTAAATTAGTGGCACTTTCTTTATTCAATTGTTTTAATAAACAACAAAGGTTACATTATGCTATTCAATCAGATTATGGTACACCAGCTTTGTTTACTTGCTTTTGATCTATTTTCTTCACTAGACTTACTTCAAAAATGTTTATCGGTTTTGAAAATGTGAATTAACCCAGCATCCTGATGTGAGAGAATCCTCCACCCTTTGTACAAGACTGCCATTAAATTAACCAGTCTATAGTAATTGGATGAACTTTGCCTTTCTAATCCAAAAGGATTTAATGTCAATCAAGAGATGGTGGAAAGCATTATCCATTATTTAGCAATTTGTGATACTGCTGTGGGAGATGCTACTTTCTCCTAATATATTTATGAAATACTTTACTGTTTTCCCTGATATAGCTTGTAACTTTTATATTCACACTTCTGCTGTAAAAACTGATGCCAAATATTAATTTGCATACTTGTATGATATTCTTCCTGAATTGCTAATTGAAATATGAATGTAACTACTCGCATACCAAAAATTGAATGGTTAGAGCTAAAGGCAAGATGTTTCTCACAGCAGTAGCCAACAGGGAGCTGTAATGAGAGATAATGGGATCTGCAGATGCTGGAGGATCCGAGATAACAAAGTGTGGAGCTGGATGAACACAGCAGGCCAAGCAGCATCTTAAGAGCATGACTGAGAATCTGCCTGAAGGGGACCCAGTGGGTTGCACTGTCCATGAGCATTTTAAACCTGTGTTAACCAACTCACCATTTGAGATGGTTTCACAATGAAGTTCTTCCCATATGCCATTAATGAAGAGTGTACTGACCCCATTCTGTCAACAAATAAGATGGAAGGGGTTTGGGATTACTGGCAGGCTTACATTTAAAGTCTACTTTAAAAAGAGAGTGTTTAAAAACTGCAACACGAATCAGAATTCAGCAATTTGCCCCATTACCATGGGGTGATTCCTTTAGCAAAATGCAATGAGTTGAGTGTCATATTATATTCGAAAACAAACATTTCTCCAGTACATTGAGGACACTTGCATTGAGCAAATTAAGTACAAAAAAATGAACCCCAGGTACCTTAGAACAATATCAACTCAGGCCTGATTATTAAGAGGTATTAACTAAATACTTTTGATCTTACTCGGAAAACTGATTGTTCACTTTGGATTGAAATCCAAATTTCTTAGCAAATATCCAAGCCATTGAGAACAAAATGGATGAATTGAAATTTAGACCCACTTTCAAATGGAACTGAGAAACTGCTGTGTGCTCTGTTTTACAGAGAAATGATTCATTCCTCTTCCACCTGACTGTGCCTTACAACCTCAGGATTTCTCACTTCATCAACTGGACCATTTGGTGTCATTGGGCAAGTCAATAGATGGTGGTGTCTGCCTCCTTATCAATACCTCGTGGCGCTCAGACACCGGAGATACTGCTCCCCGGACCCAGAATATTTTATGGTAAAGTGTCGTCCTTACTACTTGTAGCTTGTTCCTTGACTTCTTGACCCATTGACTGCAGTCAGTGAGAACAGGTGGCCACATGTCCTCCACCATAATCCCCAACACTGGTGCCCCATAAGGCTATATAATTAGTCCCCTCCTATACTCCTTACACAGTCACAACAGTGTGGCCAAATTCTGTCCCAACTCCATTTACAAGTTTGCTGATGACAGCATTGTTGTAGGCCAGATTTCAAACAATGAAGAGACAGCACACAGAAAAGATATTGATTGCTTAGCAGAATGGTGTAAGGAGGACACTCCCTCCATCAACATCAGCAAAATGAAGGAGCTGGTCATTGACTTCAGGAGGTGGCATAGAGGACACGCCCCAGTCTACATCAATGGGGCTGAGGTGGAGATGGAGGAGAGAGTCAAGTAACTAGGAGTGATGATCACCAACAATCTGTCCTGGTCCACCCACACTAATGCTATGATCAAGAGAGCACAGTAATCTCTTTACTTCCTCAGGAGGCTAAAGATATTTGGCATGTCCATAAGGACTCTTAACAATTTTTATAGATGCACTTATCCAGATGCATCTCTGCTTGGTACAGCAACTACATTACCCAAGTCCACATAAAAACTCCAGAGAGTCATGAACACAGCTCAGTTTGCATCATACAAACCAGCTTCCCATCCATTGACTTCCTGCTGCCTCAGGAAAGCAACCAGCATAATCAAATATGCCCCCCCATTCTGGTTATACTCTCTTCTACCCTCTTCCAATGCACAGAAGAGATAGAAATTTGAATACATTTATGAACAGATTTAAGAACAGCTCCCCACGTCTGCGTGGGTTTCCTCCGGGTGCTCCAGTTTCATCTCACAGTTGAAAGTTGCGCAGGTTAGGTGGATTGGCCATGGGTAATGCGGGTTTATACAATAGGGTGGGTTTGCATGGAATGCTCTTTGGAGGGTCATTGTGGAATCAATGGGCTGAATGGCCTGCTTCCCTTCTACGAACTTTGCCACCAAAGGTTATTTAATTTTCTTATGTGCGCTGCATTACTCAGAGATGCCAAGGCTAATTCTGATATCCTGACCTTTCTGTTGACAAAGAAGCAGAAATGTGATTACCAACACAGGTATCAATGCCTTATAGAATGTAAATAACTTGTCTAGATTGTCCATTGGAAACACCCCACCATCTGGCATGTTATCATGGTAACCCAGATTAAGATTATGAGTCAGTATGCATACAATAGCCTCGAGGGATGTTGAATCTCCAATGGTTGGGAGGACATCTGGCCCTCCAGCTGATTACACTGTTGGCATTACAAGGCTCAATATCTTGGTGTTTTGTTCACCTTCTCCCCTAAGATTGAAGATGTCTTGACAAAAGTATGAAAACAACTGAAGTTTTAAAATATTTTGCCAAATAGAGACGCAACACAATAGAGGCACGTTGACCAGATAGTATACAGTGTTCAATCAAATCTTAGGCTTGTTCTTCAAATGTAGTAGTTTTAAATTAGATTCTGTTCACTTTTCTTCTACTCAATAGACATATATACATCACATCTGTGTTCTGCTGCTAAATATTAATAACGCACCACTATGGGAACATGACAAACATTGGCTCCAGTCACATTATAAACCACTGTAAGAGGCTGAATTGGCTGGGACTATTTTCCCTGAAGTGTCAGATGTTGAGGGGTGACCTTATAGAGGTTTATAAAATCAAGAGGGGCATGGATAGCATGAATAGTCAAGGACTTTGTCCCAGGATAGGGGAGTCCAAGACTAGAGGGCATAGATGAGAGAGGAAGGATTTAAAAGGGACCCGAGGGGCAGCTTTTTCATACAGAAAGTGGTGCATATTTGCAATGAGCTGCCAGAGGACGTGGTGGAGGCTGGTACAATTACAGCATTGAGAGGGCATCTGGATGGGGGCATAAATAGGTAGGGTTTAGAGGAATATGGGCTCAATGCTGGCAAGTAGGACCAGATTAGTTTAGGATATTTGATTGGCGTGGACGAGCTGCACCAAAAGATATATTACCATGCGGTACAACTTAATAAAGAGCCTAAACAAAAATAATTGAACCATATTAAAACAAATTACTAACTCTAGCCCAAATACCATTATGTGTTCCATTATCTTTCTGGACAACCTGTTGGAGTTAACTTACCAGGTACCAATCTCTCTGATGTTCTGGCAGTTGTCCTTTGTTTTGTTTAAGAAAAAGGCACAAATTTAAACAATTCAGAGGCCATTGTGAAGCATCACAGCTGATTTAATCCTGTCCTCACACACATTCATCTCGAAGAACATTTAGCAGTGCCTCATAGCTGGTGATCACGTGTTGGTATGATTGTGTATGACATTTGGAGCGATATCCCTTTAATAACTCCACATATGAATGAACCATGTACCTGGTTACAGCCGCTTGACTACAGGCTTTCTGCTCTGCAGTACTTGAGACAATGTCAGTTCTGGAGATTAGTCTGCATGGTGTATGTGTCCATTTAAGTGTAAATAAACCCACCACACATCTTCAAGTAAATAGACTCAAGTAAATACCTCATCTGCACCCTACTTAGATAATATAAAAAACATTATTACATGATGCAGATCTGAGGTTTTCTTTTGTTAAAAAAAGAAACAGAACAAAGGAGGGACCATACTGCAAAAACCTGAATCAGCAGCCAACAAAATATGGCAACAGTTTAAACATGCCAACATACTGATACCAAAATATGGCAACAGTTTAAACATGCCAACATACTGATACCAAAATAAATTCTCTGCAAACTGAGAATCGATCTGAGTTGGTCTGAGTTGGCCAGGTTCATGGAAGCAGCCAGCTGAATCAAACCTGCTTTATCTAAAGGCTATTTCAATTTTGAATGTCCCACAGGAGTCAGCCCCTGTGCTGAATAAAGTGAAATTGTGGCTAAATTCAAATGAGAAAATTTAAAAGCATTCTGCATTCTGGAACAGTGCAGAGCTACAGAATGAGAAAGTTTCAAGCCTAAAGAAGAATTGAAAGGAACATTTCGAACACTGCTGAAAGCGCAGAATATATGCATAAAATTAAATATAAAATGAACATAAATATAAAGTTAAAGGACAAAAGAAGAGTTGAAGGATAGATAGCAAACCACCATCATGACCTAGAGAATGACTCATTCAGTATGTAAGTTCAAATGTTTTAATCGTAAGATGCAGCTATGCTTCATAGACCAAGCAGTTGATTAACTAGTTAAACAAGCATGAATGGTACAGATAGCAGTTGATAATGCAGCATTGAATAGCATCAGTACCTTGGGCTTATCTGAGGAGGATCAGAAAGATTCCACAAAGACATGGGAAGTTCCAGAAGACCAACTGAATCTAAAATTCAACTTTCAATATCATCACTTAGAGCAGATTTCCTATAGGCAACAGCCACTGGAATAAGTCAACTTGTCAATAGGTGCCATAATATGTACAACAAATATAATTTTCCAGTGGTGAATTATCAGTGTGAATGGTGGAATTTGTTCAATAAGTGCTGTCATGATCACCAGTCCAAAAATACAAGACAAAAAGAAGGGTAACAGAATTGCTTCACTGTTAGCAGATTGTAGAAAATACAAAACCATTGCAGATGGACAACAGCATCTGCAAACACTGGATGCAACAAACAGCATTGGCACTATAGTCAGAACATTAAAAAAGCAGGTAAGCTGTGCCACAAATGCTTTCCATTGCACTATGCTTGAAGTTGTCCTGCATTCAAAGATCTGTGTTGCAGAATTGTTGGCCTAACAATTCAAAAAATCAAAAAAATCTGCAACATGCTCAACAAAACAGATGAGAAGTGCAATAGTATGGCAAGCATGATGTGAAAACTAGAAATACTTTAGCAGGAAGACCAAATAAAAGCAGACCAACAGCAACGAGAACACAAGTGTATGTCATTCTCAAGATTGCTACTACCCATGAGATCAGAAAAGGTACCAATGGCAGCAGAACAGACCAATAATCCTCGACTTGAATCAGTCCATGATTTACAGCAATCTTACCCAGAATATATTTGTGCCAAAGGAAGTTTCAAAGTCAGTGCTATATTGTGCTTTTCATTTTGTTCATGGGTTGTGGGTATTGTACTTATTGCCCATTCCCAATTTTGTTGGTGTACAGAGAAGGTATAACTCCATCAAACAACCCTCCCAAACACATGGCGTTCACACATTAGAAAAGTTATAAGGAATATAACTGATGGATGGTACTAAACATGAATTGTCTATATCCATCAAGTGGATGACCACACAGCCTGGTGGAGTTTAGTTACATGCATACTAAAAGATGGAGCAATCAGGTTATGCCTGTATCCAAGATTTTTAAATCTCTTCCTAAAGAGATGACCCACAAGACCGTGAGACCACAAAAAATAGGAGCAGAAATTAGGCCATTCAGCCCATCCAGCCTGCTCTGCCATTCAATCATGGCTGATAAGTTTCAAAACCTCATTCTCCCACTTTCTGCCCAAAATCCTTGATCCCCTTGACAGTCAAGAAACTATCTATCTCAGTTTTAAATATACTCAATGGCCTGGCCTCGACAGCCTTCTATGGCAGTGAATTCCACAGATTCACCACCCTCTGGCTGACGAAGTTTCTCCTTACAAGGGCTTCAGACACAGTGGCTGATGAATCTCAAGTTCACAGGAGCCGAATACCTCTCCAAGCTAGATATTATTTGGTATGCAAACTTTAAAATCAAAGCAATGTCAAAGTGGAAGTAAATGTCATTCAATGAACTCAGGGTGACTGGTAAACAGGATTTGGCACAAATTTAGGATTGGGTTGCAGCCACTATTATCAAAATCAATGACTTTTTGGTTCAGCCCTGTTTTTTGATTCCATAAACTTCAGTCAATTAAGATAAATAGAATTCATTTACAAAAAGGTTCACACCACAAAACAGGTAAGTATCAGTCTCAAAACAGAAGAACAAATTGAATTTAAAGAGACTTCAAGCATATTCTTAAAAGCTTAATTCTATGAAAATGTAGAAGTGAAAATGGATAAGGAGTACATCTTTTTAACTTTGATGAGATGGCTTGAAATATATGCCATCCACATACATACAATGAAAAGTCTTATGTTGAAGATTTTTCTGTCATGCCTTACATATCATATTTTGTTATTGTTGACAATGTTCACAAAGAGAATGAAATGAATTTATTACACATCCTTCTGAGCCAGAATTTGCATAATTCCATTTGCTTGTAAAGGAAAACGTTGCATTGTACATATTACAGGAAAGGGACTCTTTTTACCTGTAAAGGAATTTTTTTTTAGATCATGAAGGTCTAGAATCATAAAATCATCAAAACATAGATTCTCTAAAGTGTGGAAGCAGGCTATTCAGCCCACTGAGTCCACACTGACCCTCTGAAGAGCATCTCACCCAGACTCACCCCTACACTCCTCCTGTAACCAGCATTTTCCATGGCTAATGCACCTAACCTGCCCACCTTGGACATTATGGGCAATTTAACATGACCAGTCCACCAAACCTACAATTCCTTGTTCTGAGGGAGGAAACTGAAGCATCTGGAGTAAATCTACGCAGAATATGCTGAGAGTGTGCACACTCCACACAGGCAGTCACCTGAGGCTGGAATTGAACCCGAGTCCCATGGCGCTGTGAGGCAGCAGTGCTTTTACTGTGCCAGTATAAAGTTGAAAGATGATTATAATTTTGGCCATTTTATGTTGTGAATTCTCTGATTCTGTCTCAGAGCCTTATGCTTACTGACCTTAGTCTCTGTATCAGGAATGTGAAATTATCTTGTTTCATGGAGTGTACTGGGCAATAGCCTTAAAGGCATATTATAGCACAATTATGTAGCAGCTCTCAGACTATCCATGAGCTCTAGGTAGCCAAATAAATGATTAACAAGCTCCAGAAGAACTAGGTATAATGAGAAGCCCTTTTATTTCTCCCTTTGAGGTAGATAAATGGAAAAGATCCCTATGAATGTTAGTTAGTACCCCTGTGGCCACGTTCTACAGACCAAATTGCTTGCTCATACAATGAGCATGAACACAGATTCATACAAGTGTTCAAGAGGGAGCTAGATGAGTTTCTGATTATGACTGATACAAAATATCATATTGTTCCAAAGTGCTTGTAAAACCCTGAAGCTTGAGGTGATTGTCTTCTAGGGCCAGAGAGAATTTTTTCAGAGACTTACATTCCCCGAATTGATCTGCTTCTTTTACTTTTTAACAGAAAGATGCCTTGTATTTCTTTGGTGCATTTCACAAATTCAAAACTGAAAGCAAGTTCTATGCAATTCAGGACATTTTGAAGCATAGTCATTGTTATAGGAAATGCTGTAGCCAATTTGTAAACAGTAATGTCAGAAAAAATTAGTTGACAATATATTTTCATTTTAGTGACACTGTTTGGAAGGTAAATATTGGGCAGGACCATGAAGTACATTGGTATTCTTCCTTTTTCAAGATAGTTCCACGGGATAATTTATGCTCACTGCTGGGCAGATAGAGCCTGGGTATAATGCCTCATTTGAAAGTTGACATCTCCAATAGTACAGCACTTCCTCAGCACTGCATTGAGAATGTTGGCCCAGAAATGGATACTCAAATATCTGGAGTGCAACTTGATCTCATAACCTTCTGACTCAGAGGTGTGAAAGCTACAACCACATGAACCATGGTTAACCATTTAGGAGCTCTGGCCACTACTCATAGTTCAGGATATCAGAGTGCAATGTGATCATAAGGAATATAACTGATGCATAAGTTGGGGTCTTCTCGTCCATGAATTCATATATTCAGAATACGATTGTCTATAAATGTTGATCACCATAAGGCTTCAAACTGGCTAAAGTTTTCAGGAACTAGCACTAAAATAAAGATCCAATTCTGTACAGAGAACCTGCACTAGATTTTTTTTTCAAGAACCCTCTATACTATCTAGTTCCATTCCCAACGGCCCTATGACACTGATGGATGGAGATTAGGGATAATTATAATGATGTATCGCACAGAATTTGATTCAAATGGTACATTCTTTTCACTCAGCTGTGTTTTCAGGTCAGATCTAGTTCTTGAGGTTTCATGTTTTGCTTTAGCTTTGGTTATTTTACCCATTTTGTAAGGTTTTGGTCTTCAGTGAATTATGGCTGCCGTCCCTTATGGGGAGTGAACTTGTTCAACAGCATTTCTTTCTGTTCTTTTTAAAAAATCATGGTGAACATCAATTTTGTCATTAATATGTCTAGAATGCCTGACATTAGAAAACCACTCAAGATTCTGTCACTGTTCTCAAAATATGAGCCAAATTTGAAAAGAGAATCATACACATTCCACACTTATGATCAAACCTGCTGTTGCTACATTTCTTTGAACTGTGAAATATTCTGAAGCTATCTGTCTTTGTTCTTCAAAGACTGATCGACTTGCTGACTGGTGTGATTTACTACATGCTCTCACTTTTCATTAATGAGCGTGTGTCTATACAATCAACCCCCAGGCAATTTCCAAAGAGATTCATTGAACAATAATGAATGAGGTCTCCATTTATCTTGGACCTTAGCACATTCAGCACTGTGGCATACGGTGCAGCAGAGTTTAAAGTGGACACTGGTGGTTCTATTTTTTTTTGTTTGAGGCTCTTTCTCATTTATCTCCAGTTACTTCAAATTTCCTAACACCCTGGTATCAATTCTAATGAAGGACTGTGATGAAAAGAGTCAGTGCAGCCTTAGGTATACCAAAGATTCACACTTATCAATTAAAATCTTCCTAAACCTAGAGGGGAGATTGTAGGGAATACTTTGATTTAGGTTATACTCCCAGAATTATATATAATACTAACAAACTCATGCCATGTTTATGAATGTGTTTCAAACTTCAGCCATCTAGCCAACTGAGCTGATTGAATACCCCTATATTAATTCGAAAATAAATATTCACTGAATGATACAAATTATTATATTTTCTACCCAAGCAGACATTTGTGATCATTTTTGACCCAGATCTACTTCAATACCTTAATCAGGAAGACATGTAGATTACTCAGCCCATTTAGCTTTCTCCATCGCCCATTCTTAAATGCACTTCAACTCCATTTAGCTCCATTTGGCATCATTACTGAACAAACATCAGCAATCTTAGTCTTGGGGAATGTAGTAGGAGGGTGAGAATAACAGATTTCCTCCTGAAAAGTTTGTTTCCAGTGCTAATATAGGTTAAATAATGATTCCCGAATCAGGTCGCTGGAGTTGGAAAAATATTTAGTTCTATGCACCTGCCATGAGATAGATGAGTGACAGAGGTCTGATCCTTTTTGCTGCTGTAGGAGTTAAAGCTATATTCAACGAACGTTGTGCAGAAGTGATCAGACTTAGAAATGTCAATCAAATGATAAACCACAGCAACATTTGGATGCTAGAAATCTAAAACTGAAGAAGGACCACTAGACCTGAAACATTGACTCTGTTTCCAGTTGAATGATGTTTTCCTTTGACCTCAGCTATTTCAACAGATTATTGAATTGATTCTCAATCGGGAGTCCATATGAATCTGGGCAAAGAGCCCAGAAATCTATCAGACTATTGAAACAGCAGAGCTCAGGGGAAAACACATCATTTATTGACAGTTTTGGCTCTCTGATCTACTCTGTCAATTGCACAATATTTATTAATATAACCTTAAGATAATAAGTGCTTGCAGTTCCTGCTATCATTACTTTAACACTTTCATTGACCAGTAGTAAAATGCGTTTTGTTTTAAAGAAAGTAGAAACAAATGAAGGAATTACTTTGTAAAAACATTTAAATATCATCTTTGTAAAAGCTTTATATATCCTATTGTCATTTAGACAGTGTATACTGTTTGATTGGATATGGAAGTGCCCTGGCTTGTAATGGGGTTCTGAGGAGGACCTTTTGAACTTACCACTGAAAGGTTCTATTAGCTGACTATGATTCATGGCACCTTGGAGATGCCCTAAACCGTGGGTCCTTTTAAAGTTGGCCTAACACCACATACATCATGATGCATAAGAAAATGTCCGTTCCTGCTAAGCATCTTATCAGGTTAAGAGTGCATGGGGCAGGATAGTAATGTGGACCCTTATACAATGCCACCAGTGGCACGGTGGCTCAGTGGTAAGCACTGCAGCCTCACAGTACCAGGGACCCAGGTTCGATTCCAGCCTCGGGCAACTGTCTATGCAGAGCTTGCACATTCTCCCCGTGTCTGCGTGCATTTCCTCCGGGTGCTCCGGTTTCCTCCCACAGTCCAAAGATGTGCAGGCTAGGTGGATTGGCCATGATAAATTACCCATAGCATTCAGAGCTAAAAGGGGAATGGGTCTGGGTGGGATGTTCTAATGGTCAGTGTGGACTTGTTGGGTCAAAGGGCCTGTTTCCGCACTGTAGGGATTCTAATTCTAAAAGTGAGACACCCTGGGATTGAGGTCAGTAATTGTAGAATGGGGACCTGGCTTTAATTTTTAAAAGGTCTACTAAGTTGTCTGGACTTGGCAAAATTTAAGCCATAGGTGTTCCTCTGCTTTTAATTCTTTGCAACAGAGGAGTAGTTTTCTACATCTACTCTATTAAATCCTCATAACGAAGAACAAAGAAAATTACAGCACAGGAACAGGCCCTTCAGCCCTCCAAGCCGGCGCCGATCGAGATCCTCTGTCTAAAGCTGTCATCTAGTTTCTAAGGGTCTGTATCACTTTGCTCCCTGCCCATTTATGTACCTGTCTAGATACATCTTAAAAGACACTATCGTGCCTGCGCCTACCACCTCCGCTGGTAATGCATCCCAGGCACCCACCACCCTCTGTGTAAAGAACTTTCCACGCATATCTCCCATAAAATTTCCTTCTCTCACTTTGAACTCATGACCGCTCGTAATTGAGACCCCCACTCTGGGAAAAAGCTTCTTGCTATGCACCTTGTCTATACCCCTCATGATTTTGTAGACCTCAATCAGGTCCCCCCTCAATCTCCGTATTTCTAATGAAAATAATCCTAATCTATTCAGCCTCTCTTCATAGCTAGCACCCTCCATACCAGGCAACATCCTGGTGAACCCCCTCTGCACCCTCTCCAAAGCATCCACATCCTTTTTGTAATGTGGCAACCAGAAATGTGCACAGTACTCCAGATGTGGCTGAACCAAAGTCTTATACAACTGTAACATGACCTGCCAACTCTTATACTCAATACCCCGTCCGATGAAGGAAAGCATGCCATATGCCTTCTTGACCACCCTATTGACCTGCGTTGTCACCTTCAGGGAACAATGGAGCTGAACACCCAGATCTCTCTGTACATCAATTTTCCCGAGGACTTTTCCATTTACTGTATAATTCGCTCTTGAATTGGATCTTCCAAAATGCATCACCTCACATTTGCCCGGATTGAACTCCATCTGCCATTTATCTGCCCAACTCTCCAGTCTATCTATATTCTGCTGTAATCTCTGACAGTCCCCTTCACTATCTGCTGCTCCATCAAACTTCGTGTCATCAGCAAACTTGCTAATCAGACCACCTACACCTTCCTCCAAATCATTTACGTATATCACAAACAACAGTGGCCCCAACACAGATCCCTGTGGAACACCACTGGTTACAGGTCTCCAATTTGTGAAACCCCCTTCTACTACTACCCTCTGTCTCCTGTTGCCCAGCCAGTTTTTTAATCCATCTAGCTAGCACACCCTGGACCCCATGCAACTTCTCTTTCTCCATCAGCCTGCCATGGGGAACATTATCAAACGCCTTACTGCAGTCCACGCATATGACATCTACAGCCTTTCCCTCATCAATCAACTTTGTCACTTCCTCAAAGAATTCTAGTAAGTTGGTAAGACATGACCTTCCCTGCACAAAACCATGTTGTCTATCACTGATAAGCCCATTTTCTTCCAAATGGGAATAGATCCTATCCCTAAGTATTTTTCCAGCAGCTTTCCTACCACTGACATCAGGCCCACTGGTCAATAGTTACCTGGATTATCCTTGCTACCCTTCTTAAACAAGGGTACAACATTAGCCATTCTCCAGTCCTTCAGGACCTCTCCCGTGTTTAAGGATGCTGCAAACATATCTGTTAAGGCCCCGGCTATTTCGTCTCTTGCTTCCCTCAATAACCTGGGATAGATCCCATCTGGACCGGAGGACTTGTCCACCTTAATGTCTTTTAGGATACTCAACACTTCTTCCCTCCTTATGCCGACTTGATCTAGAGTAATTAAACATCTATCCCTAACCTCAACATCCATCATGTCCCTCTCCTTGGTGAATACCGATGCAAAGTACTTGTTAAGAATGTCACCTGTTTTCTCTGACTCAATGCATAACTTTCCTTCTCTATTGAAAATAACATTTTCACCATCTATAATAAATCAGCTCTAATATCCTATACATTAAAATACCAACATGTCCACATAAGTTAACCCTCTGTGGCCCCGTAATATTCTGATGAGTTCACAGTTGGACCCCTCCAGAAGTTAATTTAGCTTCCCGAAAATTTGTACCCAATTTCCAACGTGGTGTTTCATGTGGCCTCTAAATGGTTCACCTGAAGCATTGATTCCTTCCTTTTGTAATCCGATCTCCTTGTGGTTAAGCTTAGCTTCAGCTTTTTTGAACGCATTTCATATCAGTTTACTAGATTATCATGTTTATAGACTTGGCCTCCCAAATCTATTTGTTCCTTAATAATTCCTTAGTTCTCATCATATAAAAAGTATTCTCACTTACGTTAATGTGTGTCTAAAGTAGATATTATTGGCAGGGATGGGCTTCAACAGCACCATGCCTGCTAGTGACAGCATGATGTTGAAACAGTTTCAAAATGAATGTGAAGCTACCAGCATCCAGGATACCTCAAGATTCTAGAATGTGTTTTGCAGCACAGCACTATTAATTTCTGATTTCCTCTGTTTTTGATTGCTTAAACATCAATTATCTATCAAACAGACCAAACCTCCTTCAAATATATCAAGGAGACAGCTGAGACCCTAACTTCTTTCTTCTTTACTGGCATAAGTAAAGCGGTGTGTTCTGGATGTAGGGGTACAAAGGCGGAGAGCTGGATGAACACAGCAGGCCAAGCAGCACCAGAGGAGCAGAAAAGCTGACGTTTTGGGTCTAGAAAAGGGTCTTGGCCTGAAACATCAGTTTCCCTGTTCCTCTGATGCTGCTTGGCCTGCTGTGTTCATCCAGCTCTCCACCTAGGTATCTCAGATTCTCTAGCATCTGCAGTTCCTACTATCTCTGTCCTGGATGTAATTTGATCAGTCACACTACACGACTTTAAGCAAAACACACTTTATTATCATCCACAGTTCAAATACGAACAAAAGAAAGGCATATTGGTATAACTTTGACACTACTGGAAAACTTAACAGAATAGTAGATATTTAACTATTAATAACATCCTATAAACACACCCTCGGCAAAGGCAAATTCTGTAAAATACATTGTCTCACATCTCCCATCCAGGAGAATTAAACATCAAGGGAATATTCTGGCAGCTAGACAGAACTCAAGCTTTTTGCTATGGCAGAGCATATAGGATGGGCTGAAGGGCTAAACTTGATGATTTTTGACAGTTGCATAATCTTGAATGAGTCCTGCGAACATTTCTGTACATGCTAAGTCCAGTATAATCACATGTTTTTCTGCAGTTGTTTTTCTGTGCTTGCTGTTTATCACACTGTATGTGAGAGAGAGAGAGAGAGAGCTAGAGAGAGAGAGTTTAAATCCAAATCATTGGGTTTCACCTTAAACAGGATCATGAATGATGCCAGGAACAAGGTCAGCCTCCAGTCCAGCCGTTGATTAAGGGTCCCCTCGATAGGTAGAAGGGTGTGGGCTTATTGTCTTTTTCCTCCCTTTTTCATTCTTTCTATTCACTTAATAAATGTTCCTTTTTTTTGTCTTTTTATTATTACTCAATAAATGTTCATATTTGAGCAAATTGCAATTGACTAGCCTTCTCTTAATTACAATTAACCACAGCCAAAAAGAACCACCTGGATACACTCAAGACATTTTTGGTGATGAAGATGGTGTTCAGGGAAAAATGCTTTTAAGAGAAGGGAAAAGCAACTTGATTCTCTGGAGACCTTCCGTGTTCCAAGGTGGAATGTGGCAGAATCTGGGTTGAGGTCTGTACCTGAGATATTAGCACAATTAAAAGAATGGGGGATGGTTGTAACTGGAAAAAGGAAATGTGGAGACCAGGTTTTTGTGCTGTACAATTGCATTGAACCTTATAGAGGCATTAGCTCTTTGTATTCTGGTTTGAATACACCTTTATTTGGTTGTTGCTAAATGTCATCTTGTAGAAAGTATGTCTTTTTTGTTCTCTGGAGCTCAAGGTCTGTGAATACTTTGAAGTTTTAGCTTGCACTTTGGAAATGTTTGGTGATTTGAAAGTGTGGCGTGTACCTATGTGTGCCTGTATTAGTGTGGGACATGTGTGGTTAATATAATGTCCTTTTAAGAGGCTATCAGTGGTTGTGTAAAGCAGAAATCTGTGAAATGTTGATCCAAAAATTTGGTTTGTAAAGCTTGGTAAAAATTTACCTTTTGGAATTGACTCGTGTTGTGTTTGGACTTGGATGAATTTTAATTCTAGACATAACCTGTTTGGAATTTCATTTTTCTGGCGAGTGAACTTCCAAACATTGTTTTAACACGAGTGAGTCTTTAATTCCAGATGATAAGATTGACTCATTGTTAATATGCAAGGGGTAGGGACATTGGAATGTTGAAAATGCAACTCTCTGTGTCCAAGGAGTTCAATGAGGAGGAGAGATGAATGATGTAATTACACACAGAAGTTTATGCTCTACCCCGCTTTTTTGAATCCATAGCAAATCAATACTAAGTAACTCATCCTGCTTGATGTGGACTGGTTGGAAGTTTTCTGGTTTTTATTAGAAATTGGAGACACTGAAGGCTTAAGCTATTTACATAATTTCAATGTTGCAACTCAATGATGGATGAGGAGCCCTCAACCCATCAAGCCACTCATTGATTACACATTTCAGTGTTGGGGAAGTATTGTGGAAATATCAATTGTATTGAGTGTCAGGAATCTCAAAACCACTGAGCCTGGGGACGCTTAAGTAGGTCATGATAAAACTATATTAAGACTCACATGTCCTGGTATTCTAAAACATTTAAATGGAATAATTACCTGAAAATTTAGAGGGATTCTGGGAAATGATAAAGTGTATAAACACAATTTTAGTGATTTCAATGCATACAAAAATGGCTGGTAACTTTGAGGGAGTAAGCACTGTGTTGAATTTGGATGAAGTTAAATAGAAATATATCAACTAAATAAAACAAGTTGTCAAGTAACTTTTTTAAAAAGTGGGTCATCTTTGAAAAAGAGTAAACAAAGTATGTTGTGCGTGAATCAAACAGAAATGTTTGTTTCCTGTTTTAAAATACTATAAGATTATGTTCCATGAACTACAGTCTCTACACACCTCTGGAATTAGATATGGCGATAACAGTTAAGTTGTATAATTAGAAGAAATGAAGTAATTAAGGGTGAATAAAATAGAATAAATGGTTGGACAACACCTGAGGTTAAAATGTATTTTAGTGAAAAGGAAGTTTGGATGAGAGTACCAAACTGATAGCTCTCTCTTGGTTTTGTTTGTGCCCTTGTCTTTCTTTAAGAAAGATTGGATTGGTGATCAAGCCATTACCCAAGACCTCAGAACCAAATGTGGAGAGATGAGTAGAACCTCATAGATCATTTGATAAGATCATGTAGGAGACAAGAATGTATGATGTGATCTTGAGACACCGATGTAAGTGTGCACTAGCGAAAGGAGGTAACAAACATGAGATGATTAAAAAAAACATGCATGAAGAACAAGTCTCAGACATGTGCACATACTTGTCAAAAAGATTAGTGTGGCTTGGAAGAGCTTAGAAACATAATTTAAACAATAAGACACTGACACAAAATCCATAGTGAAACTGACTTTAAAACAATGAAGGTAACATTAGTGAACGGGACGTAAACAGAATTACAATCAAAATAAAAAGTTGTTATGTCCAAATGTTACAGGAATGAAAGAATATGGACTCTGGGAGGAGTAATACTAGATTGAGTGAAAGGGCCTGTCAGAGAACATAGAATCGCTCAAGTTGGGGTATCTGTATGAGGAATGCACTCCAGTGTTTAAACCACTAGGCGAAATTGTAAAAACCGAAAGAACCACGGATGCTGTAAATCGGAATCAAAAACAAAGATGCTGGAAAAGGTCTGCAGGTCTGGCAGCATCTGTGAAGGAGAAAGCAGAAAGGTGAAATTGTAACGTGTTAGGACAGTTAGCACATGTGAAAGAAGACTGAGATACAGGTTGTAAGGGAATCCGGGAAAGTAAAAAGCAGGAAGCATAAGTTGAAGGTAAAACCTAATGAATATTAGAGCTGTATTGTTTTATACCATGTACATTGTAGCTCAAAGGGGGCACTTGTCTGTGATGGTAGTTGCCGCTCAATGATAGAATCATTCATAAAATTTGCAAGGAGGGAAACATTTGGAAGAAGTATCCTCAGAAGAAGAGAGCTGGAGAAACTTTGACTCCATCTATGAAGTTATTTTATTGTTATTGGTGAGGAGATCAGTGGATAAGGAACTGGAGAATTAAAAAAAAACACAAATTAAGGAACCTGAATCTGGAATATACAAAATTGTAGATCAACTTATGTAAATAGATTAATTGAAAAAATAATGTAGACAATATTCTGCTCACCTCAGTCAGGTGGCATGACTTGCTGATTCCATCATGACCTGGACATCAGAGATGGGAGACATATGTTTAAGGGTTGGTCATCAAAGGCCACTGTAAACCCAATTGTTCTGATTCATATTGATATTACTTATTTTCATTGTAATTTTAACCCCTAGCATAGGTATATACTCTGAAACATTCTCACATGCCTGTCACTGATTTGCATCTGCATTTGTAATTGTAACATGCAACATGAGATATTACTGGGGTGGATTGTATAGGATGGACTGAACTTGTTGATGAGATTTGACAGTTGCATGACCTTGAATAAGTCCTGTGAACATTCCTGTACATGCCAAACCCAGCATGATCAATGCCTTTACCTGTAGTTCTTTTTCTGTGTCTTGATGTTTGTTACACTAAGATCTTTATGGTCACTTGCGAGGACATTGGCACTGTGCCACAAAAACCCCTAGATGAGATTCTACGGATACTTCTTTAACCTGTTTTTCTAACCAATCTGATTTAGAGATGTTATCCCTGGAACAGGTGGGACTTGAACTGCGGCCTCCCAGTCCAAGGGTAGGGTTGCTACAACAGGACAGCCCTGGATGAGGTTCTACAGTGTTATCTGAACATAGGACTCTTTTCTCTTTAGAGAGAAACAAATGACGGTAGGTGAATCTGAGGGTCACCACAGTTCCGAGAGGAGGAGAAGTTGAGAGGGAGAGTCTTTCATGACAACCTCAGACAATGGAAGAGTTCAACCTATGGTGTTGGTATCATTTTGCATTGCCAACTGAGCTAACAAATCCCTGGTTCAGATGAGATTCTACAATTGATCAACACTAATTGGACAATCCTGTGTGTAATAATAGCCATATAAACAACTAACTTAAACTAAACAGTCAGGGATTTTATGTGCTTCATTTATACTTGTTAACAGTGACATACATGCTTATGAATGTTTTCTGCAAAAAAATTTAAGCCTTGCATTTTTTTAAAACAATTCACAAATATGCAGGGCCTGCAGCTCCTTATTGCTTTATTGCCTCAGCCGAGCAGCATAAACTCGCGAATTATCCAACACCCCTTTGTCCTATTGGTAGGAATTGTTGTCATGATTTGAATTTTCACACCCTTGTATTTGTCCTGATGATTAAAAGTGAAAATCTTTGATAACATGCCTCTCCTTTGTGCAATATTATCACTATCCAATATGTCATATTTTGATTGGTTGATTTACTGATATTTAAGAAGGAAACATACAAAAGGGTTCAGTCACTCAGAAATGGAACATGCTTTGAGCTTGGAGGACAACTTTGCGAGATGGAAGTCTTTCAATAAGTATCTATTCTCAATCCTCTGATTCTCCATGACCAGAAATGTATCATTGATTGTCAAGGACATTAGCATTAAAAAAAGGGCCCACTTTATTTTTTCAAAGTAAGAATAGAACGGAGTCTATTTTATATTTGAAAAAGCCCTATATTTTTCCTTCCAATAAATAACATCATATTCAAAATTCAATAATTCTTGCAGTGAAGTTTTAGAAAAGGATTTTTAGCACATCGGTTTGAACAGTTGCAGAAAGTGACCTTGTCTGTGTTGAGGAGTATGGAAAGATTTATGCCATGCTGCTGCACTCTCTCAAATGCAGGGACAGCATCATTAGAGCGCACTGTTTTCAGGGTTCACCTCAGCTTACTTCTGAGCAAAAGCATCAAGAAGGTTCTGTCAAAATGAAAGCATAGAGGAAGATGATAAGGTCATGGCTGCTGTTTTTTTTCCCCCTTCTCT
Source organism: Stegostoma tigrinum (assembly GCF_030684315.1). Classification (NCBI taxonomy): domain Eukaryota; kingdom Metazoa; phylum Chordata; class Chondrichthyes; order Orectolobiformes; family Stegostomatidae; genus Stegostoma; species Stegostoma tigrinum. The sequence goes on from NC_081377.1 coordinate 10,238,137, forward strand.
GTTGTGAAAACCTGCAACTCAATGCGATGACTTGATGATAAAAGGTGAATATTAAGCTCATAAACAAATAGATAAAACAGAGACATACCCAGTTTTCCTGTTATGTAGTACTAACTCATGAAAACCAGCTCAGTATAGTGGGAGAATCAAAACTGGAAGAATATGATCCTCTGAAGCTACATACATCCACTTGAAATACCATTAACCCCACTTAGAGGGAAATTGCCCTTTTGTGCCATATCCCTGCCTTACATGTAAATTTGAAATCAGTTATCCTCAAGTGCTACTTTTCCAGAAGTAGCCTGAAGCTATCTCTGTTGTTCACTTGCACACACAAAAGTAGGTCAGTCTAGCAAGGGGGTACCATGGGCACTGGAGCAACACAAGTCAAGATGCCAGCAGAATAGTATATGGAGAATTCTTAAGATGAAAATTACATTCTCCAACCTGAATCAATGCTGTCGCGACTTAGAATTGCAAGATACTTACATTGTAATCTGCATTCCAAATAATTAATAACTAAACGTAAAGCTCTTCAAATTCAATCACAATGCATATAAACCCAATACACTTGAGTTAAAACCAGGCTATTATAAATTGCATGATTGCAATATATAAAGTATTTTGACTGGATTATTTTTAAGTAAAAGCTGTGTGCTGAGAAGTGCACTTTCCCACAGATTCCTCGGCAGTTTCAAAATTACATTGTCCTTAACTGACTTTCTCCTCAGATTACATGAGTGCTAAGTGGAAACTAATGGCTTCAGAAGGATACTGCTGTACTTGGACACATCTTCAACTTGTCATTTTGTACAACAAATCACTTTTGCTCCCTCATTGCTCATGCAAAATCTTGAACATACCTCTTGATGTTTCAAAGATAAAAAAGTAGTAGCTGTTGCAATAAAAAGAAGAATTTTTTAAAGGAGGGCAGAATGGTTCTGTTTAATAATGTTAGTCTGGAGCAGTTGAAACATTCATATCAGAGTGCAAGGGTTGTGGCTGCGAGCCTCAATTGCCACTTAAGCAATTCACTTATTAGCTTGCTACTTTCAGTATAAGACTAAGGGAGCTCAGCACTTCTGGAAATTCATCTTTGAGATGAGATATTAAATCCTGACCCCCACTGCATCTTTATATGGATATAAAAGATTGCATGCTACTACTAAACGGGAAAGATGTTTCAGAGCCTCGGTCAAAGTTTGTCCCTTAATCAAAGCAAATTAACTGACTTAGTATCTCAGTATTAACAACAGTGTAACTTCACCTTTTCAATGAGATAGCAGACTGAGGACAGAGATCTGATTCATAGCACTTCTTTGTGTGGAAGTTGACAAAGGGCTACAGAACTTTGAGCAAAGATTACATTCAGTACAACGAGATTTGTTGTGGCATATAGAATTACCTTAAAGTCATCATGTTAGTCATCAGCCCTGTCAGTAAGTTGACTGTTGTATGGTTAGTTAGCCTAGCTGATGAGATTTTATTTTTATTTAAATTTTATTTCTTTATTTTTATATATTTTTTTCTCTAAGAATTTGTACTGAAGAATCTGTACTTAGGTAATTTGGACCTAAAGTAGTACTGTATGTAGCAACTTGTAAACTTTTCACTGTACTCATTTGAGTAAAACTAATTACTGAGATTTTGGTAGGCTTAAACCAGAATGAATTTCTGACATATTTAAGAAGCATTGCCAGTTTTGCAGAGGTATAAGTAACTCAACGAAAGCCATAATAGTTCTCTTCCAATTCTCTCTTAAATGTAACACCATACATCAACTATTCTACTTCAAACATACCAGCTCTCCTGTACTTCCTCCCCTGACATGTTCACGTAGCCATTCTCTCCACTCCAGACTGAGTGCTCTCTCTTTCCTCTGCTCCAGACCCTATCTGGCTCCACCACACCTGGGACTAAGACTCCCTTCCTACTCTTTGGACCCAATCTGCCTCTATCCTCTCATGAGCCCAACAATCCATCTCCCAATCCGACCCAACCTGCCTTGACCTGCAACTCCCCCCCCCCACCCCCGTCCTCCAGGTCCCCCAGGGAATGAGGATACAGGCCATATTCCCATATTCTCCCTACAACCTAAACCTTTCAAAACAAACACAATGTCACATCCAATTCTTGTCAGTTTCCCCCATTGCATCAAGACTAAAAACTTCACCTTTCCACAAATCCTTCTACAATGCCATTCCAGGAAGAGCAGTCATCTTTGCCAGCATTTATCCCTTAGCAGAAATCACCAACAAATTATTATTTGACTTTTATCCTGTTGTTTGTGGATGACTGTGTAAAACCAGACTGCTATGTTTCTTGCACCACAGAAGTGAAAATTAGTACAATTTTATATTGAGTGGATGGTCCCCTACTCCAGCTAGGAATTCAGAGATTGTCTATTTGGCAAAATCATCCCATTGGGCAATTGATTGATTTTAGATAAAATACCTGTCCCCATCTGGAAGAAAGTGCAATCAAGTGACCAGAAGCTGGCCAGTCCTAACAGCAGTCTCCAATCCTAAGGGCTATGCAACCAAAAACTCAAAACCAGAAACTCTGCCTGATAGCTTCTGTTTGAGGCTAGCTTCAGAGATCAAGAATGTGGGTGAGAGGGAAAAAGAACCAGAGTGACCTCTATGGGGTGTGGGATGACTAACCTGGAAGGGCCCCTCTCAGTCTGCAAGAACATAAAAATGTAAAAAATAGTGGCAAGATTAGACCCTTCAACACACCCTGCCATTCAACAAGATCATCGCTGATCACCCCAGGTCTCAACGCTTCCGTTTTGCCAACTCATCATAACATCCAACATAACAGCTTAACATCCTGATATTTCAAAAGCCTATCTACTATCTCTTTAAATAGTTTGAGCGATCTAGCTCTTTGGGGAGGGAATTCAAAATATTCGTTGACCTGTCGGAAAAGAGATTCCTTCACATCTCAAGTTTCAATGAGAGTCCTTTTTTCCATAACAATGTTCCCTAGTTCAAGATGACCCCATTATTGGAAATGACCTTCTTAATATCTACTCTGTGACAGCCCTCTTAGAATCTGATGTGTTTCAATAAGATGACCCTCATTATTCTAACATGTAAAGGCTTATCTTGTTTAGCAATTCTCGATAACTCAACCCCTTCATCCCAGGAATCAGTCTTGTGGGTCCCTTTTGAACTGCCTTCAGAACCAATGCATCTTTTGCTAAACAAGTGTACCAAAACTGTTCTCCACGTCTGGCCTCACCAACACACTGTATCAGTTTAACAAGACTTCCTGTTTTTAGTCTCCAACCCATTGCAATAAAGGTCAAAATTCCATTGTTTCCTTAATTACTTGTGCACTTGCATACTAACCTTTTTGTATTTTATGCACAAGAACAGACAAATTGGAGGCTCTTCCTTTCCAATAATATGTTGCCTTTTGATTTGCATGAGATTAAACAGAAGTTTCAGCCAGATAAGTGGTTTGAGCCAGATAAATTCATTGAAGACAGAGTGAAGTGGAATCAACATTTGCACAAGGGAAAATCCTGCTCAGATGCCTCTCAATTTTAAGCCATTGCTTCAGTCTCCTCAGCTTCTAAGACCATAAGACCATAAGACATAGGAGTGGAAGTAAGGCCATTCGGCCCATCAAGTCAACTCTGCCATTTAAATCATGGCTGATGGGCATTTCAACACCACTTCCCTGCACTCTCCCCGTAGCCCTTGATTCCTTTTGAGATCAAGAATTTGTCAATCTCTGCCTTGAAGGCATCCAACGTCCCGGCCTCCACTGCACTCTGCAGCAATGAATTCCACAATTCTCTTGCATATCTAACAATTTCCAATCAAAATCTCAGTAGCAATTTGCAACATGAGACTTAATCTTCCAAATTTCCCTTAATCAACTCTCTTGAAGTTGTAAATAGTCATTTGCAAGCATCTGGTTATTATAACAGCTAAAGCAACTACAATTTGCATCTTACTCCCTTTTAATAACCAATGATGGGTTTAAAATAATCAGACAAATTAATTTGTCTATAAACCTGGTTGCATCGGTTATACTGAGATAAATAGGGATATTCCTCAATTTTCAATGTGAACAGGTAAAGTGAACATATGATTTCTGCAAGCTTCTTGTTTCTCCAATCGTCAAATGAGGTAGTTGAAAGAGTAGCACAATCAAGACTGTTCCAGGTTTGATTCCCCTACATTCAATTCTTTTTAAACCCTTTCATAGCTTTATGGTTTTAGAATAGTGCAAATTTGACTGTAGTGCATGGTAGAGTACTGGGACAAAAACAGAAGTTGCTGGAAAAGCTCAACAGGTCTGTATGGCATCTGTGAAGAAAATGTCAGAGTTAACGTTTCAGGTCCAGTGACCCTTCCGCTGTTCTGAGGAAGGGTCACCAGACCCTAAGTGTTTCTGATTTACAGCATCTGCAGTTCTTTCATTATTTTTATAGAGGACTGGGACGCTTGTTTAGGGGATAATATATTTAGTAAGCCTCCTGGTTAATAAGTAATAACCGTAATTTAAGTAACTAAAGATATTTTATGCATTTATTTTTTTAATTCAATAGTTAATAGAAGGTTAGAAATGGCAACTTGTGGGCTAATATGGTTCTCCTGTGAGATGAGGGGATTCAGGGACAGTTTGAATGTCTCTGCCAATAACATCTGCAGCAGGCAGTCAATGCAGGAGTCCCTGTGGCTATTCACCTCTCAAGCAAGTATACTATTTTGGATATTGTTGGGAGGAATGGTCTATCAGGATATGGCAATAGCAATAGCCCGGATGGTAGCACCACCGTTGGCTCTGTAATAGAAAAGGACAAAATGGAGGTGAGCATATGTAGACAGAGACTCTGTAGTCAAGGGTACAGGCAGGTGTTTCTGTAGTTTCAGGTGAAACTCCAGGTTGGTGTGTTGCCTCCCTGCTGTCAGGGTTAAGGATGTTACTGAATGGGGCAGGATATTCTGAAAGGGGAGTGTTAACAGCCAGAGATTGTGGTCCAAATTGGAATGAACAACATATGCAGGAAAAGAAAGGTCATGCAGAAGGAATTCAGGGAGTTAGGCAGAAAGTTAAACCTCTAGGGTTGTAAACTTGGAATTACTCTCCATGCCACATATGAGTGAGGCCAGAAATAGGAAAATAATACATCTGAAGATGTGGCCAGGGAGCTGGAGTGGGAGGGAAGGATAACTGGATCATTGAATCTCTTCCAGGTAGGTGGGACCTGTACCAAAGGGATGGGCTATTTCTAAACTGGAGGGGGAAAAATATCCTTGCAGGGAAGTTGCTGGTGCCATCCAGAAGGGTTTAAGCTCATATAGCGGGGGCTTGGGGAGCGGAAACTGAAACAGGAGATTAGGATATGAGGAGAAGGTACAGGTTAATAGAAAGGACAGGTACGACAAATTTAGCAAAAAGGCAGAAAAATAGATAGTGTATTGAGTAAGTCAGGAAAGAGAAACAATTTTTAAAAGTTGCTGAAAGAAAAAATAGAGTATACAGCCGAACTTAGACTTTCTTATACAAGTGCAAGAGTGGAAGGAATAAATTTAATAAGCTTCAGGCACAGAGTCGAATTGGAAACTTTGATATAGTAGATATTATGGAAGCATGGCTGCAGGATGGTTAGAACTAGGAACTAAACATTCCAGGTTATAAGGATAGAGGAAATGGCAAAGGGGTTGGAGTAGAATTACTGATTAGAAATAGAATCATTTCCAGAGCGAGGGAGGATGAAATGAGAGCAAAGCACCCAATGGAGATCTTATAGGTGGAACTGAGGAACTAAAACCACGGAAGTGTCATATGTAGACCACCTGGTACCAGGTCAGATTTGCAAGGTTGGAGAAATGGTGAAATTAGACAACTGTGGGCAAAGGCTGAGTAGTATTAACTCTTCAAATAAACTGGGAGAGAGAGGCAAGCACCTACCAGAAAGGTATTGAATCAATAGTGTATGTCTAGGGAAGTTTCCTCCAGCAATAAGTCTTGGATGCAAGAAGGGGACAAGAAATATTAGATCTGGTAATGAACAATAAGCTTGATTTAATTAGTGGCACAGCTGTCCATGCGCATTTTTCAAATAGTGATCATAACAAGATCAAGTTTCATGTAGCATTTGCAAGAAGCAAGCAAAAATCTTTTCCTTTATGACTTAAAAGACATTTTAATAAAAAAAAACCTTGAAGCAGCTGAGGGCTGGAGTGGAGTGGGCTAGTTGTATGGAGTGGAGTGGGAATAGTTGTTGGACAGGGAACGGGTGCAGGCATTCAATAGCTTGTGAGCCCAGTCAGTCCGTGGGCAGAAGCCCTCTGCGCTGATCTGTAATGTTTATTTGTAGTCTATTTATCTAATTGTAATATTTTTCCTTTTAATTTAATTTTTTTTATTTTCCAACTTATAATATGAATCACTGTAAGATAATATAAATGCTTGTTTCCTTTATTTCTCTGTTTTGTATCAGGAATTTGCACCTAGGTATTTATTACCTAAGATGTGAGAGGTACTGTATAAACTTTGCAGGGTACTCCTATACTTGAGTACATGTGACAATAAACCTAATTTTAATTCTAATTCTAAGATCAGGCCCTAGAAATTTGGATTTAAGAAAGAAAGATTTTAATGGGATGAGTCAGAGTTTGTCCAATGTAAATTGGAAAGTTTTGCTAATAGCTTAAACAACCGAGGAACAGTGTTGGGTTTTCAAAGAAATACTTAATATTATTCAGAAACAATTTGTCCCCATGAAAAGGAAAAGCTCCACCTCACAAAGAAAAACCAGTGGATATCTAAGGAGGTAAAGGATAACATGAAATTAAAAGAAAGGGCTTACAAAATACAGATCCAACAGAATGGGACAAATACAAAGATCAAAAAGAGGGACTCAAGCAGCTTATAAGAGTGGCTAAAATGTAGCATGAAAGAAAATTTGTAAGGGACATAGAAGACAAGAAGAGATTTTATTGCCTTTATGTCTATAAATATTTATAAATAATATAAATGAAATTTATTGGAGATTTTATATTTTTCAAGGGAAAGTGGCTAATTAAGAGTACAATTGGCCTGATGAAAGCTGAAAGTGGGGATATTATAAAGAATGGTGGGGAAGTGCTAAACAATGACTTTACTTCAGTGTTTACGGCTAAAAAAAAGGAAGACAGTTTGCCAGATGTCCACTAGAAATTTGTGGAGGATCAGAGACAAGGTGTGTATAAAATTAATGTAAGTAAATCATCAATAATGGAACTGAACAGTGAATATCCCAGGTACCCAATGGATTCCACCCATGGGTGTTCAAGGAAAGCGCATTGCCAACAAGTTATCCTTCAGAGTTCTCTGGATTCAGTAGTTGTACCTCTGGTTTGGAAATTTACTCATTTCATTCCAGTCTTTAACAAGGGTTGGAGAGGGCAACCACAGAATTACAGACCTATCAGCCTAACATCTGCAGTGGGGGAATTTTTGGAGTCTTCAATCAATGATAGAGTAACTGATCACCTCAAAACATTTCAGTTAGTCAGGGAGAAGCAGCATGGATTCAAGAGAAGTAGGTCATGCCTGGTTTGCAGAAGGTTTGTGATAAAGTTCCACACAAGAGATTGTTAGCTCAGGCAGACACCGACAGAATTGAGGGCATATTACTGACATGGATAGTCAAGAAGGAAAGTGGAATGCTGGGCTCCATATCTAAAGTGTTGGAGTATTAGGATGCAGATGTTATGCTGCAGTTATACAAAACCTCTCTTAGACCCAACTTAGAGTGCTGTGGGCAGATCTGGGCACCACACCTTAGGAAGAAAGTTTAGATCTGGAGGAAGTTCAAGGCAGGTTTACAAAGATGAAACCTGAAATTAGGTGTTAAATTATGAGGAGAGATTATACATATTAGACCTTTACTCTCTGGAATTTAGAAGTTTAAAGGACGAGTTATTTGAAGTCTTCAGGATATTAACAAGGAAAGATAGGGAAGATCAAGATAAACTATTTCCACTGGTTGATGATTCTAGAACCAAGGGCCATTATCTAAGAATTTGGGCCAGGTCTTCAGGAGAGATGTTAGAAAGCACTTCTACAAGCCACGCATAGTAGAATCTTGGAACGCTCTTCATCAAATAGTGGCCAATGCTTATCTATTTGTCAAATTTAAAACTGAGCTAGACAAGTTCTTATTAAGCAGGAGTAACACGGGATATGGGCTGAGGGGAGACATAAGGAAGCAGGCCACAAATTGACCACAATCTTATAGAATGGTAGAGCAGGTACGAGGGGCTGAATGGCCTACTCCTGTTATTATGTTTCCATGATTAGCAATCAGCCTAGGAGTCTCCAGCCAAAGTAAAACAAAGGTATGATAATTGTTTTCAGCACTTTTAAGAAGCAGATTAAAAATATCACTGATAGTCCCTTCAATCAATGACGCACACTGAGGTTGCTACTCTGTGTGTTTTGAGGTTCCTTTCTTGAGATTTCCTTTTGTGCGATGTTGATTGACTTTGAACTAAATACGTTCCCTCCTTTTAGAAGGAAATAATCAGAAAGTAAATCAGATGGGTCAACTGAAAGATACCTACTGGGTTTGCAGTGCCTGGCAGCAGCTGACTGACAATAAGATCTCTGTTTGGCGGAATTCACAGGCACTGTCTTGGGCCAAGTCACGACATAGTGTAATATTATTGAATAAAAGAATTATGCCGCTATTTCTTCAAGCTTCACCTAATCTGACACCACTTCAATTTTTGAAAAGTGCCACCACTCCATTATGGGAACATGTGACAGCAAAAGCCTGTTAGGACGGGAGCATGGCAGTTTGTTTAGTCCAATATTTAGCTGCAACCATTATTATCTCTCGCCTTGTGACCGTAAATCTTGGCTTTCGACCTCACTTAGTGTTTCAACTGTTACGGACCAAAGCAAACACCCTCAAAATATATTATGAAGATAGTTTAGATCCCAACTTTTTCTTCTTTTTAAAGGCAAGTGTAAGGCCTTGTGTTCCAGATACAATTCGATTGATCAAACTTCTACGCTTGAAGCTAAACAACTTTATTTTTATACAATGGTTAAAATACAATCAAAAGAAAGAAGATTTGGAATAATTTAGTTTATTGGAAATCTTGACAGAATAATAGATTAATAAACTATTGAACTGTAACTGTTCCAATATAGCAACATCCCATAAACACACCCTTGGCAGTGGCAAAATCAGTAAAGCAGATTGTCTCACATGAAATTCTCGCAGCAGAAAGAGAACTCAAGTTTTTACCTGTAACAGAGAGAAATAACAGGTTATATATCCAGTTTTAAGACCCCAGTAGTTACTGAAAGTTAAACTGAAATCCTGGTTCTGCGGGAGCTTAATCCCATCTCTTCATGCAGCTTCTATTGTTCCAACTTAAAAATGAAACAGGGCCTCACAAACTATTTATTGGCTTGATACCTCTGTCTCAACATGTCCTCATGAGAAGACTTCATCAAAATACACCTGTTAAAATCATAGTATTGTCATACAACCACTAAACCATCCCCCAAACCTGGGGAAGCTCCACTTTAAATTTTCAATTGAAGATGAGTTGAGTTGTAATAGGCAAATGGTTAGAGACTGTCAAGGTAACATTTCCTGCAGATTATGTCATTGTACAAGGTAATGTATTTAACAGTGCAGGAGAAGATGAAGTATGGAAATCAATCTTCATAAATGGAACACTTTTTCATGTACCTGAAAGCAGAAGATAAAAATTACTATTAAGTAGTTTAAATTTATTTTAATGGAGTTGACAATGGGTATAACCTGAAACTGAAAATCTGAGAAATCTATTGTCTAATATTCCCTGCGAAGAAGTTAAGATGAGTGAAGAAAAGAGAATAAAAAGAATGTTATGCATGCAATGAAAAGCCAATGATCCTTAATATCAAAATACTTAACAAGATACAGAATCCTTACTGTGAGGTAGGATTTGCTGAAAGTTATTATAATTTCAGAGTTTAGAGCTTATGAAGCTAAAGAGTGAGATGGTTTTAAAGCTGGCCATAATTTCAAACTGTGGAACTCATCCCAGCTGTGAGGGCTATTCCATATGGTTACGCCTTATAATATCCATAGGAATTGAATTTTAAACAGCCTGGCACAATAGAAAGAACAAAAATCCATGACCTCAACAAAATCATGAGGAATTGATTCCAGTTGGCACTTTCATCATTCTCTAAGACCAACAGTCTGCATTTCATAAAGTAGATATCGCTTTATGCAGGTAGCAATTCAGTGCTGGATGAAAAATAACCATTACCCGGTCAGAGAAGGGGTCATTTGGCTGTTTTGACGAATAACTTTAGTCCATGTAAACATTTCAGTCTTTTCTACCCATTTTAATCAAGTACTCCCTCACCCTCTGAGTTCGTAACCAAATTATTCATTTGACTTAGGTGGGATTGTGTGAGACTCAGCGCCTAACATGTTCCCATGATCCTAACAATATTAGCAAAACACTGCAGATTTGGGAATTCTAAAACGAAATAAAAGCAGGAAATGTTGGAAATACGCAGCAGATCTGGTAGCATCTGCAGAGAAAGAAATGGAGTTAATACTTTGATTCCAATATGTTTTGAGGTAGAGCCTCAAAACATATTGGAATCAAAGTATTAACTCCATTTCATATCGGATTCAAAACTTTGAATCTGTTTCTTTCTAATGTAGATGCTGCCAAATTGTTGCATTTTCCCAGACTTTTCTGTTTTTGTTCCTGACAAGATTATCCTTCTCCTATCAGATATCACTGGTTTGGAAGTGTTGCTGAAGCAACATTGGTTAATTACTGCAAAGCATCTGCAGAGGGTTCATATTCCTGCTACATTGTATTAGCGACGGATGGAATGGATGTTTACTCAAATGACTTACAGGCAAATTAATTTGCTTGCTTTGATCAAGTAGCCTCAAACTTTGAGTGCTGCAGTTGTTGTTCTAATCCAGCCAAATGCAGAATATTTCATCACATCCCTTGCCTCGAAGATGGTGTCAAAGCCTTTGAGGACCAAGGGATGCTCCACACATAGCAGAATACAAAATTTCAATCTGTTTTAATAGCTCCAGTATTTATATGGCTGGTCTAATTATGTTTCTGATCATTGGTGACACCCAGACATTGGTAGTGGAACCTTCCTGATGATATGCAATTAAATGTCAAGGGGAGCTAATTAGATCCTTCCTCACTGGAGAATATCAAGACATAATAGTTGTAATGGAGTTTGCAACATTCTTCCCATGTCTGCATGAATTTCCTCCCACAGTCCAAAATGGTAGGGAAGGGTAGGGACCTCTAAAACTACAGGGCAGAGGTTGAAAGTGAGAAGTGAAAGATTGGAAAGGGACTTAAGGGGCAACTTTTTAATGCATAAGGTGGTGAACAAATGGAATGAGCTACCAGATCAATTGACGGAGGGTGGTACAATTATGGCATCTGGATAGGTATATTAATAGGAAGGATTGAGAGGGATCTAGACCAAGTACTGGAAAATGAGACTCTAGACTCAATTGCCAGTATTTGACCCATATCCCTCTAGTCCCTTCCTAATTTAGTGTATCTGGTCAGCATGGACAAGTTGGGCTGAATGGTCTGTTTCTATGCCTTCTAACTCTATGACTGTATGACATTATGTGTAGGTTAGGTGGATTGGCCATGCTAAATTGCCCATAGTATCCAGAGATGTGCAGGTTTGGTGAATTAGCCATGAGAAATGTGAGGGTATAGAGTTAGAGTTGAGTGGGATGTTCTTCGGAAGGTCCGTGCAGACTCATTGAGCTGAATGGACTCGTTCTAGACTATGGCGATTCTAAATATTATTTGCTACTTATCCAGCAATACCTGCATGTTGTCCAGTGTGTGGGTATGCACTGTTTTCTTACCTGATAAATTCTGAATAAAATTGAAAGGTGTAATCTTTAGCAAACAAGATAAATGCCGCCTTTCAGATAGGGCAAAGGTGAGGCAATTTGGGGCAGCACGGTGGCTCAGTGGATCGCATTGCTGCCTCAAAGCACCAGAGACCTGGGTTCAATTCCAGCCTTAGGCGACTGTCTGTGTGGAATTTGCAGGTTCACCCCATGTCTGCGTGGGTTTCTTCCGGATGCTCCGGTTTCCTCCCACAGTCCAAAGGTGTGCAGGTTAGGTGCATTGGCCATGCTAAAATTGCCTGTAGTGTTCAGATCTAGTGGGTTACAAGGGGACAGGTTGGGGTGGGATGCTCTGAGGTTTGGTGTGAACTTGGGCCAAAGGGCCTGTTTCCACACTGTAAAGATTGTATGATTCTCTGAACTGGAGACAGGTGAGCCTTGGATGTAGCCTCGATGAAGCCTTGTATCAATGTCTCTGAGTTGTAATGGCTGGCTTCCAGCAAACTCAACAATAGTCCATTTTGTCAAATATGACTCCACACAAGAAATGTAAAATTTTCTTCTGATCCTGATAGACTTCTGTTTAACTAAAGCTCTCTTCAATGACAAGCACTCTTGACTCACCTCCGGAGTCCAGCATTTGTTTTAATTCTTGGATCAAAGCCTGTTTTTAATATTTTGACATGGGATGGTAGTGCTGCTAGTAATGGGGCCTGAAGCAGTGAGTAGATGGCAGGACTCACATTAAGTATAGGTGTTTGAGGTAATGATGAATAAATGCTGCCCCATTATATACCTCTGATAAAATAATAGAAGGAAGAATATCAGAATGCAGCAATCATTTGCCAGATAATGTACCAAAAGTAAAAAGTGTTAAATCAGTTTCTTCCTTTTCTGGGTGGTTTTGCTGTTTTCTAATAAATTAAACATGATATAAACTAAACAAGGAGTAGGAAAACAAAACAATGCTCATGTTCCCTAGGTGGAAAAATAATTAATCATTTCATTTGGTTGAGACCTGTGTCCAACATACACATGTCTGCTTCATATTAGACTACATATATTTAAGAAGGAAACTGGTTTAATATTGTTCTGGTGACTTCATGGAAGATTCACAAATTCTTTCATCCTTAATGCATCCAGTAACACTCAGTTAATATGACTGCAGGATGTGCTTATTTCTTGTTTCATTTATTTCCATTTCTTTTAACCATATTCTTTCATTTCTCTCATCTAACATCAGTTCACTTCTGGTTTAAGGCAAAAGAGTCCTGTGAGATATCTGAAAAATGCCTGATTAAGTAATATATGTCTTCCATTTTATTCAAGAACTGCATCAGTGACTCATGAAGATGGTTTCAGGGAGTTTTGACAGACTGACACTAAACTTTTCTTATCTTCTACCCAGAAGCATACAGCAACACACTGTGACATCAAGTTATATTTTGATAGCAACACCAGTGTTTTCAATTATGGCACAACAGCATGGGAAGTGCTCATTATAATCAGTATGTATCATAGCTTCTGTTGCTGTCAGACTGAACAATTAATATTTCCAATAACACTGCTTTTTGGATACAGATACACACTGAGCAAATCACATGCATGCATGATATAAGATACAATTTTGGCTTTAGCAAACAAATGCAATCTGGTCAAAAATTATGATTAGAATGTTCACCAAATTCAAAATAAGAAAGAAAAGAGTTGTTGAAACTGGACTTGTTTTCTTAAAAAAAAAGCACTTTAGGGAGTTAATTTGCAATTCGAGGGCAATGTTGCTTCTCTGGGTGGTATGACAATACTATGGCTTTATAAGGTGGACGTTGATTTTTTTTTTAAAGAAAGCTTTTAAGGCAGTGGGGCTGAGCAATCAATGCAGATCCACTAGTGTAACCAGTTTGTGAGACCTAGGTTTTTTTTAAAGGTTTGAACAGTAGAAGCAGCCTGAATGGGTGTGGTCAAGCTCCCACAGAACCATCATTTTTAGTGGTTTTTAGTTCTTTTCAGTAGCAGCTGCTGCTGTTTTCTCGAGGCTGGATGTGGAAGTAATTCTTTCCTCGCTCGGTTATAGCCAAAAGCTGGGTGTTTCTTTTCCAGCAGGAGGAGGTACATATGAGAAAATTTGCTCTTCTGAATTTGCCTCTGTCAAGGGTGTGTTTATGAGATATTACAACAATAGAACAGCTAATTAGTAATAGGTACTGTTACTATTATTTTATTAAATATTTCGATAGAGTTACAGCTAAGCCAAATCTTTTATTTGTCTTTTGTTGTATTTTAACTTTAGTGTATGCTTCAAATCTGGGGTAGCTTCATGAATTGAATTGCATCTGGAAGGCAATGCCTTACACTTACTTTCAAAATAAGACAAAAATGGAGTCTAGGCTACCTTCTTAATATATTTTGAGAAGGTCGGGCCTGGTCCATAACAGTAGTATTCTCAACTTTTAGACATAATGTTATGGCTCTCTGTTGGGTGGATTTTGAAAAATATTGAAGAAGAGTTCACCATAATAATGGACCATCCAGTTATTTATCATATCTGGGGCTTTACAAATTGCATCCACACATCCTGACATGATGTGAGTCTCTGAATATTTTCAATACCTTCAATGTATTTTATTGCCCATGAAGTGCTTCAGTACACCTTGATGTTAAAATACTCTCACTGCAATTTCATCTTTTCTAATTGCAGTGACAGCATTTAAAATGGGAGTTAGTTATTAATTTTCAAATTCAATGCAACCACAATAAGAGGCAAGTTCAATCTGCACTGACCTGAGTGTTAGACACGCAGCAGCCATTGGACATAAAATTAGAATTCATTTGCATCAGTATTCATGAATTATAACAGGGATGTAAATGATACAAAGAATGTCAAACAAAACAGACAAAGAGAGAAAAAATTCCTCTCATGCAGATGTCGATTAGATTATATTGATTAGTGTGAAGACAATGCTAAAAAAAGCATAATCCTCAGCTCGGAAAAACCATCAGGTCTAGACAGGAATGGAAGCTAATGAAAATCACACATTTCCTTGGAGGATTTGTCAAATCCCTGTCACAATTCTGGTAGAAGTCTAGAAAAAGACTTTAGAGCACGGCTGTCTACAGTATCCTCATTATTAAAAAACTTTTCCAATTTCAACTGCTACTGCTTGAGGGATGACAAAACATTGATAGTATCATAGGGTGGTCTCAAAGTTCTGTGAGTTTTCCTGTCCTGATGTTTTACTGGAGTTTATTAAGTCAATTGAGGCAAAGAACACCAACTTCCCAATGGACACAAGTGAATTGTCTTGGGTGCCTTGGTGTAGATATCAAACCTTCCATGTCACTGGTGAGAAAGGACAGGCCTGATCACAGCTAATAGATTTTCTGAGTCATGGGGTTCTCTCATGATGCAGAAAATGCTGCTCAGCATGTCTGTTGAGAAGTATTGAGTTATTCATCAATAATAAATTATTTTGACTTGATAAAGCAAATAAGGAAATAAATTATGTTTTGTTCAATTATGATCGATTGTATGCATTTATTTCAGTAAGGAATACATTTGTAGAGCCAGGTCAAAAGTAAGGATGAGGGTTCTTAGGTGTGATTGGTATCTTATGGTTTAGGATAATGTAATCTTAGGCTCATCTGCCTATGAATGCTTGAGATAAAAATGTTCAAAAATGGTCTACATTTGAAAATGGTTTAGTTTTGTGACAAAATATAAGCTTGTAAATTGTTTCTGTGGTGATGGTTAGATTTTCCTTTGATGAACATGGTCATTGCATGATGTTTGTGCTTGATAATGTTAATTTCTACCAGACTTTAATTCTAGGTATTGGCAAGGTTTTGCTGCACTTGAACATGGCCTGTTTCAATATTTGAGGACTTGCAAATAGTGCTAAACATTATACAATCAACAGTATTAATCCCCACTTCTAAGTGTGG
The DNA here is from genome assembly GCF_030684315.1 of Stegostoma tigrinum. Classification (NCBI taxonomy): domain Eukaryota; kingdom Metazoa; phylum Chordata; class Chondrichthyes; order Orectolobiformes; family Stegostomatidae; genus Stegostoma; species Stegostoma tigrinum. The sequence continues at coordinate 10,253,966 of NC_081377.1, forward strand.
AGGGAAGGTTACTAATCAAGCAGCTGAAGATGATTGAGCCTAGGATAGTACTCTGAGGAATTCGATGACTGAGCTCCAACAGCAACAACCATTTCCCATTGTCCTTGATCTGACTCCAACCAGGAGCTAGCTTTCCTCTTGATTTTCATCAGGTCAAGTTTTACTCAGGGTCCTTGATGCCACACTTGATCAAATGGAAGAAGGCCATTTAGCCCATTGAGTCCACAATGAGGTTCCGAAGAGCATCCCACACAGACCCACTTCCCCCCACCCTATCCATGTAACCCTATAACGTCCCATGGCTAACCCCCACTGCACCTGCATATCCCTGGAGACTATGGGGCAATTTAGCATGGCCAATCCATTTGAACATACACATCTTTGGACTGTGGGATGAAACTGGAGCACCTGGAGGAAACAAATGCAGACATGGGGAGAATGTGCAAACTCCACATAGACAGTTGACTGGGGATGGAATCAAACCCAGTTCACTGGTGTTGTGAGGTAGCAGTGCTAATTACTGAGCCACAATAGTGCCCATTAGCATCTGTAGAGCTGAGAATTTCTAGAGGAGCTTGAGATAGCCAGCAACTTGGCATTTCTAGCTGAAGGTTGTTGCTTTATCTTTTGCAATGATCCCCTAGGCTCTCCCATCATTGAAGATGGGGAAACTTATGAAGCTGACTCCACCAGTGTGTTGTTTAATTGTCTAGTTGTCCAGTATCATTCACAACTGGATATGGCGGGATTACACTGCTTAGATTGATTGTAGCATGCCTTGGCTTTCTCTGTCAATTGTGGCTTATGCGGTTTGACACACAGTTGTTCTCATTTTGTAGCTTCACCACATTGACACCTCATTTTCAGTAATGCCAGGGCTGCTCCTAGTATGACCTCCTCCACTCTTCATCGAACCGGGGTTATTCTCCTGGCTTTGGGGTAATAGTAGATTGGAGGGTATTCTGGGCCACTGGGTTTCAAATTGTACTTGAGGCCAATTCTGCTGCTGCTGAATATTTCACAGCACCTTGTGGTTGCCCAATGCTGAGTTGCTAGATCTGGTTGAAATCTATCTCATTTAGCATAGTGCCATTACAACACATTGGAAGGAGGGTCCTGCAGGAATATTGATTCTTCAGCTGAGCAGTGGGATATGTGGTAATCAGGAGTAGCTTTTGTTACCCATGTTTGAACTGATGCCTTGAGAATTCATGGGGGTCAAGAGTCAATACTTAACAGTTCTCAGGCAATTCCCAGTAAATCGTACACCACTCTGCTGTCATCACTGCCGGGTCAATTCTGTAAATGTAACAGGACATACATTCCATGACAATAACTATATCAGGTTGTCTGTGACATTTTGGTACTTGTTCCCAGATAAGAGAAAGGAGGACACTGCAGGATGGATCAAAAGTACTCATGTTTATCATTGTTGTTGGTGGCTTAGTTGATACACGTGATCTCTCAAATTGATTCCTTTCTATTTGTGACTTTGCAGTGGTTGATTTAACTGAATGACTGCCTGGACAGTTTCGGACAGCAGTTAAGAGTCAACCACATTCCTATGGGTCTGGAATCACATATAGGCCAGATCAGGTAGGGATGGCAGTTCCTTTCCCTAATAGGCATTGATGAAGCACATGACAGGTGAAGCAATGGCTTAATGGTATTATCGCTCTCTGTTAATCCAGTGACCCAGATAATGTTCTGGGGACTCGGGTTTGAATCTAGCCAGAGCAGATTGTGAGTTTGAATTCAATAAATATCTGGAATTAAGAGTATAATGATAGCCATGAATCCATTGTCGATTGTTGGAAAAACCCATCTGGTTCGCTAATGTCCTTCAGGAAAAGAAACTGCCATCCTTACCATTGTCTGACTATATGTGACTCTAGACATGTGGTTGATTCTTAACTGGCCTCTGGGCAATTAGGGAGGAGCCAGCAACACCTCATCTCATGAATGAATAAAGGAAAAACAAAGTTGTAAAATCTATTGCGCTCTGCTTTGATATTGTGCATCTCTTTCTGATCTCCCTGCCCTTTAGTAACTTTGGAGATCTGCTCCTTTGCAGAATAATTGATTTCGCTTTTCTTGGGGCAACATTGTGCCACACGGTACACATTTTCTCCAGATCATATTCTGTCACACTCAGACCAGCCAGACAGAAATATTATAAATGATTCAAAGCATGCTCTTTCATGTTTCTGCCTCACAAATATACAAACCTATTTGGGCCCTTTGTTAAAAAATTTGACAATTCCACATAGGAATCAAAAACAACATTTGGGGTAAGTTGCTCTATCCTCCAGGAAACAAGTCTTAATCAGATTTTTTACGTCACTGGGTAGAAATGATGATTATCCCAATTGAGTAGTCCAGTTTATGAAAATAAAACAGGACACTTTATGTTTAGGCCCATGGCCTTCAATCAATAAAACTTGCAGTTTTATATTTTTACAATTACATTGATATGAAACTGTGATTGTGTGTTGATTGAGTTAAGTCATCAATCAGTTATATAACTGGTAATAATATTAATTATTATAGACTTGTGTTCTTTCCCCAAGGAGTTCACTAGCTTAACATGTTCACAGGTGCTGTTTTAAATGAACGACTGTTTCTTCCACGATATGCTGCTGCAGAAAATGAAGCTGCTGTCTATTGTTTAAAGTCAGAACATTTATTATTGTATTGATCCAAATGACCCTTGAACTACAAGCCAAGATAATGAAAAGCCTTACACATAAATGGCCAAAGAGATGGAAATAGACATGCCACCAATTAGCTTATCCTGTTACAGACACATTCAAAGATATATTAATAACCTGAGTTCTGTGAAGTCTGCAGACATTGCTAGGCTTGTGAAAAGTTGGTATAGACTCAGAGTTGTTAGCCTTTGATTTTTGAAAATGTTGTTTGAGGTGTCGGTTTGGCTGGAATGGAGCCAGAAGTGAGACTGAAAGGAAAAAAGTATGCACCATTCACTCCTGCAGCCAGAATAATCGAGACAAGCACCAAAGACGACAGAGGAAGCTGATGAAATGACTGACTAGAGAGACGCCTCACCAAGATCATTTGAAGCATGGGCTGAAGGGGCCCAATCGAACAGATCATTTTAGGGACTGAATTGGTGGAATCTAACATTTCTTTTTCTAACTGTGTCCAAATGCCTCTGCATTTTTTTGAATGATTTGTCACTGCAAGGCGTGATAAGTTTCCTCACCAAATCTCACCTCATTAATTATTTACCATGTCTCTGTGGAGTCTCTCATGTCCAATTTCTGCCCTTCCTACCAGGTGCCATTCCTGGAATAAGTTGCCACTCAATGGATTTGCTGAAACTCAGTGGCATCCCCCGCATCTGCAATATTTTAAAGTCACTTGTGCACCCAGACAAGCACCACAGGCCTGGAGCTACATTGCATATTTGCCCCAGATATGGCGAACAGGGGCAGTTGGTGCCCTGTTTTCTCAGCATGGAGTAAACGGCCCTGCTGAATGAGGTGGTGCCAATTTGGGATTTCTTCCTCCCCTAAGACCATCAGTAGCACGCCACAACACCATGCCAGCCTGATCTGAATCTGCCACCCAGATTAAAATGCTATCAAATAAAAACTGAAAGAACTGCAGATGCTGTCAATCAGGAACAAAAAAAAAGACGCTGCTGGAAAATCTCAACAAATCTGCAGCATCTGAAAAGGTAAAAACAGAGTTAACATTTCAGACCTGGTGACCCTCACTTAGAACTCACAGCTCTCTGGAGCAACACCCAGCACTGAGGGAGTAAGTTTAACATCCCTCTCCACTCTGCCATAATCTTTTCTCCAATACCTCAAGGTCACTTTATATCTGCTATTGTACCTGCCTCCCATCAAAACCCATTGTTTATCACTCTCACTCTTGGATGCATCATCTTTCCTCGCCAGATCTCACCTACTCCAACCCTTGACATGATTAACTCTGCCTGCCCTCTGCACTGGCTACTCACTCGCTTGACACATGTTTGCAACTGCACCATCAGTAACAACAATCCCATTCACTTTCATCTCCTAAATACCAGCTTTCTCTCATTCTTTGAGGACAACAAAGCACAACAGGGGGTAAAAATGGTTCAAAAATGGGTATGCACTGCCCATTATTCAATTCCTCCCCACTTATGAAGAGGGTATCTTCTCTCTGACCATCCCAATCATTCCCTGGGCTAGTATCGGAGTTTTCACTTGATTTAATGTGCTGGGATTCCCTGAGCAAAGGCAATCCTCCTTGACTTAACAGTGTCAAGCATGATAAGCTTCCTGGCTTTGTGCATGCACTAAATAGCATGGTAAGAGAGGAAGGCTATGAGACTGGTACTTCTGGCTGAGCGGGGGAAAAAGACAGAGAGACAACACAAGACAATATAAGGCGTGGATGTGAGCATCCAGGTGGGCTCGGAGTAAGTGAGAGCTATGACAGTCTGGAGATGCAGCCTGGTCTTGTCCATGAGTTGAGTATCTGTCCCTGAGTATATGATAGTTGGCAGTATGGCCCTGATGCAGTGTTGAAGTGTAGAACCATCCCTGTGAGTGGATTGGGGATGTGCCATGTTGGTTGCTAATTGGTCGATATGAGGTGCATGAGGCTGGTACTCACGGAGCATGCCCTGAGATATTGATGCCTGGTTCCCAACAAAGCAGTCCTTTGGAACAAATGGAGATCTAAATCTGGATAAAAACCAGATATCCACTCTGATTTTTCCTTTGTATATTTCCCAATATCTAGGTTGTTTAGTGAGTTTGGCGAAGTGAAAGACTGCATATTGCTGAGGTAAGTTTGTTGTTCACAAGACAAGCATTAATCATCGTGAGTTGGCATTTTGCTACTGCTTAATGAGAATATAACTGTGCGGAAAGCAGAAAAGATGTAGTGATTTGGTCTTGGTGTTGAAATGGGCCTCACTACACTTGTCGCCAAATTCTACCACCTACCTTAGACCCCCATAAGACTCTATCTATGTTTTTCTACCATATGGGGGAATTGGCACAAACAGACTACTTGGCTATTCCTTTCTGCCATAATAAAGTTTGCTTTCTTCAAAAAATATGTAAAATAAATATATTAAATGTCTTCATCCTTTCTCATAAATTCATCTTGTGTTTTCTCTTTTGCTTTATTTTATCAATTATAAGTGTTCACTATTTGTTTAATAAAATTATTGTTTCAACACTTTGGCTCAGATAATCTGATCAGTTGTTGGCAAGCCAATTTCTATCCTTGTCCAGACAAAAAATGCATTAACTTACTGTTAAAGGCTTTCATTGTGTGGACTTCCAAGCTCAGAGCCTTCTCAAATGATTCAGTCCAATCCAGGCTAGCAATCCACACAGCGAACAACAAAGTGGATTAATGTCAAAACCAGATCTCTGTTGTCGACACCAGCTGCTGTATTATGAGATTGAAAGGTTATCAACCATCTTTGACAACTGTATAAAGTAAATGTGCTGGATCAGTGGTCAAGAGTGGGCTGTGGATGGATGGCAGGGTGGTGAGTAAGGGAAGGATGCCAGAGTCAAATGGGTGGGTGGGTAAAGGTGGCAGATGGGTGTGTAGAAAGTGTGCCAGGGAGCTGTGCCAGGTGGGTGGAGGGTACAGTGGCAGGTACAAATAGGTGAGCAAATTAACTTGCCATATGGTGGAGGGATTGGAAGCCACATGTTTTGTCTGCATCCCTCAGCCCTGTATGTATATGGCCTAGTATATGGTCTAGCATATCTTGATGTGAAAATAACCAGCATTTAAATAGGTATTTAAAAAATAACCCATGATGCAATTGGTTCAGTGCTTTAGAAGCATGGGGGAAAGAGAGTAAAAAAAAAGACTTGATAGGTGTCTAATGACACAAGGAGATAGAGACAGATGCTGAAACTGAAATTGCTGTATAAGCTCAGCAGATATGGCAGCATCTGTCGAGAGAAATCAATTACAATATTTAAAAGGCATCTGGATAGGTACATGAATAGGAATAGTTTAGAAGGATATGGGTCAAATACTTGCAAATGGGACTATATCAGTTCAGGATATCTGGTCAGCATGGACGAGTTGGACGAAAGGGTCTGTTTGTTCCATACTGTATAACTCTATGACTCTTAAAGCTTCGAGTCGAGTGACCCTTCTTCCGAACTGAATGCAAGTTATTTTTGAAAATCAGAACCATCTAGATGTTTATTGAGAGTGTGTGTTTCTTTCAGAGAAAGGAGCAGGTCGGCCAGATGGAAAAAACAAGGCTTGTGAAATGCAGCAGTGGAATCTGAAAATCTCTTGTACAGTCAGGGCAGAAGGAACAGAGTCCTGAGCGACTATTGCCAAAAAAAGAAATGCCACAAAATACAGAAGGCTGTGGAATAGGTTTCTGTGAAATCTGTGTTAAGAAATGAGGGAGTTGTATTAGCAGTTTATTTTAGGGTCTCAGGAAGAAGCGTTAACGAAGGAAATAGCAACATAAATCAAGTACGAACTGCATTCACTGAACAAGGAATTTTAATGTAGAAGCAAAGTGTCCCTTCACTGAGGTATCTGTCAAATTGTTGCTGACAGTAAAAGGATTGAATTTTTATTTCTGATATTTACCATAGGACCACCCCAAATAATTTAATGCAATGTAAAGGAGTTTTTTGTTTTGTTTTCTAAGCTTTAATTTTTTTTCCCTTTTGTTAAAACTACATTGGCAATTTCTTGTAACTGTTTTCAGTGTCTTGCCACCATGTTAAAGGATTTGGAAATATAAAATTGTGGCCTATCAAACTCAGTTTCACTCTGAGATCCAACTTATCCACTATTTCCTTTACCTTGGATCATAATGGTAAAGAACTTTAAATGATCTTTTCCTCTGTAGCTGATCATATTTTACTAGGTTTTTCATGGGCTTAAAAGATCAAGTGTAAATCTAATGAATACAAAGTACTTTTGAAATTTCCCATTAATTGCTACCTAGCAATCTAAATGCACAGTCAATGCTAAATTGGTGAATCGATGTACATTAGACTGGTTTAATTCCACTTCATATAATGAACAGAAAATTTCAAATTACCCTCATAAAAAGTATTTTTTATGGCAACCTTAAGGGGGAGGAAGGAAACTGAACAGAATTATCAATGGGGTCACAGGCTGATCAGCATTTAAAAGTATCGCATCAAATCTGCCTAGAATTATAGATCCTTACATCAAAGATAAAGGTACTTTGTCCATTACATCTGATGGTGATGATGGGTTTTACTTGCCTGCTTATTCCTTTTAAATTTTTATTTCCAAATATTTAGCTACTTCCTTTTTAAAGCCATTATATTTTCCAGATCTACCATTATCTTTGCTTAGGTATATCATTTCCAATCCTTCTGTAACATTAAAAACATTATCTTTCCCATTTTCTTTTGGCGATTAACACAAACATGCTGTTTTTAGTTACTAACTCAGTGATGAATAGAAATAAATTCTTCTGACTTACCATATTGGTACTCATCTTGAGAGCCTCTATCAAATCATTTCTAAACATTTTCTGTTTTTAATGAGAGAGAAAAAAAAGTTCCAGTCCCTTTTTTCTCACTTCATGACTAAAGCTTCTGAATGCTGCTATGATCTTGGCAAATCTCTTCTGTAAATACTCATAATTTTCACATCAGACTTAAAGGGATCTACCCATCATAACCAATGATTTGGTTAATACAGAGTTAGCTTTGCTATTAGCTTTTGCATAGACTCAAGAGCCTAAGTAATCTTCTATAGGTCATATGTTTCAAAGCAGAGCCTATTTTTAAGTTCTCTTCTTTATTAACTTGTCCTTTCACTTTGATAGATTTGTAAATCTGTAAGTTGTAAGTGTTAAGATCCCAGTTGATGCTAATACTGGACATGTTAGATCTCGAAGTGAAAATAGGCGTGCTGGAACTAAATAAAAACCAAAAAAAAAACTGCAGCTGCTGTAAATCAGGAAGAAAAACAAAGCTGTGAGGAAGGGCCACCGGACCCGAAGCGTTAACTCTGTTTTCTTCTCTACAGATGCTGTCAGACCTGCTGAGCTTTTCCAGCAACTTTGTTTTTATGCTAAAACTTAAGCTTTTTTTATAGTTTGGTTATTTTGGTGGTCATCATTGAACATATTCACAAAAGAAGTTAACAGCCTTTTAACAAAAAGAATAGAAGTGTATTACATAAAACAAACTAAGAAAACTATTATGACAATGTTGAATGTTCTTAACAAGAACATGAAAGCAACATGGAAGATTTGACGTTTCTACAGCAAAGCCTTTAAAACCACTCAATCAGTGAATTGTTGATCCTACCTTACCCCTTTCGTCTCTGTTTCAAATGATTCTTTCTAGCCTTTCGTCTTGGAATACTGAAGCAACATGAGACTTTTTTTTCACCTCTGCAGACTTCAATAAACAAGAATAAACCTGCACTTCTTCTGAATTCAACCTACTGGTGGCCCCTGATCACCTGTTTTTGTATCGTAAAACTCAATTTTTAAAAAAAATCAGCATTTAGCTCCTCAGGATCGAGTTATTTAATTAAGTTACATGTTTATTTTTTGAAAAGGCTGCCTTCAATTCACTGCTCAAGATTACTTTCTGACCTTTGCTTAAAATAAAACAAATCGCTCTCACAGAACTGAAATCTTAATTCTATTTTTCTATGTCTTTCGAAACAAAGTTCCTAAATAGTAGTAAAGGATTATAAGCTTACGTAACAGTGTGTAAAAGTGTAGAAATATATCCTCATGAAAATCTCCTCTTCTTCTACAGAAATATCTTCCCTCAGATGAGAACACAGTATCAGGTATTACGCAAAAGTGGTGTTTAAACAGGTAAGTTTCTTGACAACTACGCTACAACTCACTTGCAAGGCATCAAGGGAATAGGCATCAACTGTTGACCATCCTTTGATTTGAAGTACTCGAGGGATTTTAGGGGTACGATAGAAGAGCGAGAAAAATTCAGATTTTAATTACCAGTGTCTATCAAAGAATGACAAGCAGGAAGCTGACAGTTTGTGAGCGATCCTGGCACAGTACCAGGTTACAAAATATAAGGTTATGCATTGGAATCAGATCAGAACACTTCACTTCAATATATAATAATATTTTTCAGTATTGCTCAAGGATATTGCAGCTTTTCACATTTCATGCAAATTCATGCATAGCTCCAAGGCCATCAGTTCCATTCCCAAATAGTGCCCAATCGACTTCACATTAGGCTGATAAGGTGTCTCAAAATTTAGCCATTGGTAAAGGGAGACATTTCCCACCCCCACTGGTTTTCTTTACCAACAGGATATCTCCATCAAGTCAAAAATACACTCAGCCCATCGCACAAATTATTAAAGTGATGCAAGTTGTGTGGTGCTGTTATGTAGGACAATAACTTATTGACTATATCAAACACCACTTACCTTCAGCTCCTCACATTAGGCAGAATACTGACTGTACTCAGTGTTTTCCTGCAAAACTCAGAACAGAAGTCTGGATTTTCCAATGGCCTGACAGTCTTTTATTCCTGTATAAATGGGAGCTACACATGTGTGCCATGTGTAATCCACATTTTAGCAGACTCTGAAGGAACTGTCTGAGAACTTAGTTTCTGCTGGACTATTCCACTGCACTTGGAACCATCTGAAAGTCTTCGTAGAAATTGGATAATTTTTGAGGGTTCCAATAAATTTAAGTAAATTACTACTTAAAAAAAGTATTAACAACATTGTGACTCAGGAGCAGGACCATCAACCAATCCCATATTTACGCCACATACTTCCGGATACTATACCCCCAGAGTCTGACCCAACACCATCAGGGACACAATAATAAACCACCCAAAACCAAACCTGATCCACACTCCCAATCAAACTCCCATCCTCCCCTTCCCACCACCAGACCCAATTTCTGCTGTCTACTCCACCCAAAGATCGCATTGCTTGCCTGGCCCCCTAGTCAGCTGGCATCCAACCAATTTGGCATTCTTCACTTAGCACTCTACATATATGACACAGCATCCTTCTCCCCCAACCATGGATCTGGTATCTATTCTGCCAGCAACCTTGGACTATAAACTTACTGATTAATAGCAGTTGTCAAAGTGGCTATCTATGATTCTGGGCCTTTATATTCCAGAATAAGAAAGCTAACGGCTGTGAAAAGGGGCGTCCATGACATGGTCATTCCCTCCATGACTCTTCTGTGCCAAGGAAGAACTGTCAGAAGGGAAGTATGGCTACACATTTCTGACGGAGTTCTGATTGAAGACTCTGCTCAGAAAACCAAGAGGGAATCTGTATGAGACTACCATTCCTCAGAAAATCCAAACCATTGCGTCTTGTATATGATGTGATTCTGTGTCAGAACTGCACTTAATGAACAATGCACAGCAACATAGTTTATTCTTAAGGCTCTGTCATTATAAAAAGAAAAACTCCATCTAGGCATTACATCTTTTTCTATTCACTGAAAATGTACAACCAATCCCTGATGCATTCCTTCAGCAATGCTTTATCCAATCTGAATCCTCTTGTCATCAAATCAACTTTCGTACTCAGTATAGATTGCTATTCCAGATGAATGCAAGACAAAAAGCTTCAGTGGCCAGTTTACATATCTTAAAACAAATTTTGAATGATCAAGCAGCTACCCATTACGTTTATTTATTCAATAATTTAAAGGGATGGCTTGAGATAAAGCTGATCAAGCGAACTTGCCTTCATAGACTTTAGTACACAATATAATGTTGGACAGGTGCACTATTAAGGCACAGAAAAAAATTAAAAAGCACTTCTGAATGTAATGGTTTGATCTTTGTTCACTTAGCTGATTTTAATTAAGGAATAGTTTTACACTACATAGAGCTTTCAGTGTTTCTTACTGTCAGAAAATCAGCCAAGCTTCCAGTTCTACTTGCTAACTACAGATGACAAATGGAAAGTGTGTGAGTGTGGATGAAGGCTGAGAGCAGGTTAGACTCTGTTGTGATGTTCTTCTCCCATGATTGAACAGCCTGACAAAACATTCCTGTGTAAGATTACCAGTTAAACAAGGTACAGGGCTATGGCAGAATAAAACCATCCATAGCAAAAATTGAGTTATTCAGTGTGGTTGTCATTTTTGAGAGTTAGATAAGATAACATAGGTTGTGATATTCATTGAACTAATATTTCCTGCAGGGAATTTTCTGATTTAGTTTAATGCTAGTTAATCCTTCAGCCAAAATGAAATCTCAAAGCATTTTTCAGCCTGGCCTGTCTTCTGATTGAATTTGCAATATTAGTGGCGCCTGAAGTGAGGCATCACTTACATTGTGCTAATTTTGAAGAGGTAGAATGCGGAGGAAGGCTCTTAAACGTGATCACTCATCAGGGATATTTGCAGGTAGAGGAATTAATAAACAGTACAGGCATTGAGTGATTCATGAATACAGGAATAAAGGGCCCATCATTTAGACCTGAGGGAGGAAGAAATTACTTCACTCAAAGGATTGTACACAAAGGGATTCTCTACCATAGAGCAATGTTCTTTCACAGATGCATGGCCGCAGACTTGTGGGACTGTTCAGCATTGCATGCCAAATGCAGCGTTGACTTCTGGTTCTGGATGTCACTGCCGTGCACAGGACTTGGAGTGTGACACAACTGAAAAGTGAATTAAAGGGAATATTGCCACAGAAAGCTCTGGGGTTCTATCATTAAATATATTAAAGCTGGGATACCCAGTCTGTGAGGAAGCCCAGAGGTATGAGGAATGGACAGGAAGGTGGAATTTGTAGCCCAAAGTCAACCATAATTGTACTAAATTATGGAGCATTTGCTTTGAGCCATTTGGTCTACTTCTGCACTTATTACTTACATCTTATACTGAAAAGCTATGCGGGGAATCTAAATACCTTGAACCCCCAAGGCATGTTTGGTGTAAATGAAAGATTTTAATCACGTGGAGGATGACCAGTGAGGACCTGTTACCTTCCCACTTCTACTGCAATTAATACCCATTAGCAGGTTTCCTGCCCCATCATCATTTTTGTTTTGTTTATTCATTCATGGGATCAGGGTGTCACTGGTTAGGACAGTATTCATTGCCCATGCCTAATTGCCCAGAGGGCAGTTAAACGTTAACCACATTGCTGTGGATGTGGAGTCACATGTAGGCCAGACCAGGTAAGGATGGCATTTTCCCTCCCTAAAGAACACTAGCAAAGCAGATGGTTTAATTTTTCCTGATAATCAACAATGGATTTATGGATCCATCAATGGACTCATGGTCAACATTGGAACAGCAGTGGCCATTACTGAATTCAAATTTCATCATCTGCAATGGCAGGATTCAAGTCCAGGCCCCCAGAACATTACATTAACAATCCAGTGCTAATACCACTCCGTCTTTGCCTCCCCATTATGAAGCCCTTTAAGTCTGTAATTTTGACCACCTGAGGGTCTCATCCTGCTACTGCAACTATTAATTCAGGGGTGGGCAGGGGCCATGTCACATAGGGACTCCCCCATGCCAACTCTTCTGGGCTGTTTGCAGGCTTGCAATGGAATACAATCACACAAAGGCGCTTTGTGATCTACAGAGAGAGCTACCATCCAGAACAAGTATTAGGGGTACACTCTGTACCAGCCACTACGGTCAACACCCTTCCCTCATCTGTCTCAACCTCCTTCCCATGATATAGTTCCTATTACCATTCACTCCGTGGTCATGGATTTCAGCCTCAGGTGTATCTTATACAGGCAACAGCTTCTTCAGCGGTGTTGTCATTCAATGGAGCTACAGGCCTCTGATCCACTGACAGCTTTTAGTAGATAGGCTACCATCACCAGAATCCTTAATCTTGAGGATGTGGGAGCTTTAAATGCCTGAGTGACGCTTGGTTTGCTAGGCTTTCTCTGAAAAAAGGCAAAACTGGATTCATCTGAATCCTCAGTTTGTCGGTGAATCCCAGCTCACCTTCGTTAAGTAAATACCTATGTGTGAGTGGATCTGACCATATCCTCGTAGCTCAGAGACAACCATTTACATTAACAAACAGCTTCAGCTATAGACTGCTGAAGGTTGATTTGCCTGATAAACATTTTCACTTCATTAATGTAAAATAAAAAAAACTGCAAATCTGAAACAAAAACATAAATTGATGGAGAATCTCAGCAGGTTTGACAGCAGCTGCAGAGAGAAAGCGGAGTCAATGTTGCCACAGGAGAAGGGTCTCTGGGCTCAAAACCCTGCCAGACCTGCTGAATTTTTCCAGCCATTTCTGTTTTTATTTTAACTTATTTGTAGCCATAACCATAATACTGAAAGTCAGAGACTACTAACCTAATCCTGCAGACAGTGTGAGCAGGACTTGCTAATGACTTTTTGAAGAAATTTTAAGCAAAACAGGAAATATCAGTCACAGAGATAACAAGGTGTAGAGCTGGCTGAACACAGCAGGGCAAACAGCATCAGAGGAGCAGGAAAGCTGACGTTTCAGGCCGAGACCCTGCTTCAGATATTTCTGAAGCAGGGTCTAGGCCCGAAACGTCAGCTTTCCTGCTCCTCTGATACTGCTTGGCCTGCTGTGTTCATCCAGCTCTATACCTTGTTATCTCAGATTCTCCAGCATCTTTTATTTTATTTTTCATTTTGTATCACTTATGCTGGCAAGTGTGAACAAATTATAAGAAAATTGTTCATTGCACACTTTTGATGAGGTGCCAGATGCAGAATATCACTTTCTTAACCATTGTCTGTCATTGTAAAGTGATATTTTCTCCTTTTCTTCTGACAGCACTGTGGGACAAGAAACACCACATGAACACCCAGCAGCATGGAGCAGTGGGATATGGCTCACATAGCTAAATGCCCATTAGCACGTTGTGCCACATTGCGAAATAGAAACAAAAGATGCCAGCTGATTACCGCAGGGGCAAATCGAATGTAGAAACGAATGACAAATCAAAGAGTGTGGGAAAGAGACAAGCAGCCAGATAAATAAGGGAAAAATGCAAAGGTGGAGAGAAAGTCAGAGCAGGGAATAGAATAAATGAGACAGGGAGAGACAAAAAAAATGAAAGCAAAATGAAGACTTAGACAAGTGGAAAGACTAATAGGAAAAAATACAAATAGAGGAACAAAGGGCAAATGAAAATATGAAGAGGTAATACAGGTTAGAAAGATGCAGATAAATATCAGAGAAAGTGGCAGAAAAAAATGAGAGAGGGAGCAAGATATTTCACTCTCTCAGTCTAAATTGGATTCAAACCCTCTACTTGTAGATTAAAGGACAGTACACTAGTCTACTCCATTTACCAGTCCCCATGGTGCTGGAGTCTTTTTGTATACACATACTGATAAATATATTCAAAAAATTGCAGCTGCCTTATGTTTCTTTTCTAGAAGCAAAATGTATTGTTGACAGTTAATTAGAAGCTGCTTTTGGATTCTTGTCACATTTGCTGAAAGCATCATTAATTTTAGCTGTAGGCTTCCTTGACTTAATTGATTTTCAAATTGAGGCATTACTGCCAGCCAATTAAATGGCAGAGTTTGGGGGTTTGAGACCACATATTGTCAAGAAATAGATGTTCTTACACAGTGTACCATTCTTATGCTCAACTGGTCACCAAAAGCAGAACGTTAGTATTAGCTGAGCAGAGGATAAGCCGAAGTATATTGTTTACAGTGAGGATGCAAATATTTTAGTGATACGATTGTCAGAAATAAATGGGCATTTATGAAGGACATTCCTGCAAGAGTTTAAGATTGTCTTCTCTTACAGAGTACCAAATAAACCGTCAAGCCTGCCACCTTTCCACGATGATGTGAGAGAAATAATTTTGATGACTTGCTAGTAGTACAGAGAACTTACTGATGTCTGTCACGTGAAAAACCACACAAACGCCTGTCTCCAACTGTCCATATTCTAAGTCATGGTCTTAATAACAGAAGTTGGCAGCTAACAGAAGTGTATTTCAACAGTATATTCAGGGAAAGAAAAGATTTGCTTTGAATATTTTCAACTTTCATCCCAAGTTGTACAGCATGTACTTCCCTTGTAATGCTCTGGTTAATCCTTCTCCAGACTCATTCCTTAAATGTGAGGGTGTATTAGCTGCACTAATGCTGAGTGTAAGAGGAAATGGTTGACAGGAGCTGCCACAGTCTGCCAGAGAGTCAATTGCTACTCCTGTTATCACTATTGCGTACATGTTGTAAGACCACCTCGAACTTGGTCTAGGTACTTCACTCCCAGACTCGCCTATTCTGGGACCAGCAGAGCTTTAATGAAAGGTCGCAAAACCTGAAATGAGATCTGTGGCCAAATTACTTACTCCTGGGTCAACAGAACAAGGACAGAGTTCTTGGGTCTGCAAACCCAAATAAAATCACATATCCCAAACTTGTGGATTTTCATTTGAGAAGGATAACATTTATCTGTGTGAACAAGTGGGATGTGGGGTTTTAGTTTTGATGCAAAACTAAAATATATCCACCAACTCTGGAAGGTATTTGGAATCTGCTGGGTGCGGAGGCAAGCTGGGCATATGGCCTCCCTTAGTTTACTCCAACATTTAACCCTAGCAAGGAGAAACAGAATGTAGTATAACCAACTTTCTAGGTTAACACCACCCCCCATGCATTCCATGCCCCATTTATGTCGAGTCAAGCCACCTCATGCCCCTGCCCACAACTTTTTATTCCAACTTTTTCATCTAATTATCATACACAAAATGTAGGGGTGTCTATCTAGACCAGCATTTATTAGAGGGCAGTTAAGAGTCACCCACATCGCTGTGGGATCACATATGGGCCAATCCAGTTACAAATCAACACAGTATGGAGCTAGAGGAACACAGCAGATCAGACAGCATTAGAGGAGTAGAAAAATCGATGTTTCAGGACAGGTCCATTCTTCAGAACTCAGTTTTCCTCCCTAAAGGATTTTGCTGATCCTGATAGGCTTTTCCCAAAAATCTACAATGGATTCATGGTGGTCATTGTATCCTTAAATCCAGATTTTTATTGAATGCAAATTCCTCCACCTGCCATGGCAGGATTCAAATCCACGTCCTTGGAGCATAACCCGAGTCTCTGAATTAACAGTCCGGTGATAATACCACTAGGCCATCCCCTCACTACGAGTGCTGGATGTGCAGCTACCTTAGTGAACAACAGAAGTGAATTGTAGGTCCAACTCTATGAAAATAGTAGGGGCTGGGTTTGAGAGGCAGAACATTCTGATTTGCACCTCTGTTGTTATCTCCACCACGATAGAGAGCCTTATCATTCGTACAAATACTCGTCTTTGTTCTTTCTACAATTGTTGCCTATCACCCCTCCCTGCAAGTATTGTAATTAGCAACTGCTCCATGGACGAGCACAAGACCAATTTTGTCTTTTGCAGAAAATTTGAGTGAAATATTTCAACAGTATGGCCTCCTTCAGTTATTCTGACCGAGAGTCAATCTGGGTGATTCAGTAGGCTGTTAAAACATTAACAGATGAAGTGGAAACCAGCCTCAGAAATGTCAGTTTTTTTTATTATGTCTACCAAATTTTGACTTATAAAAATGCAATTGTCGGACCCTTTTATTTGAAATTGCAGAGTTACATCTGATAAATTCTGACTAGCCTCCAAATTCAAGAAGGTATTACTGTAGCTTTTTACAGTGTTCCACTTACATTGTATTATAACCTGGCATCTCTGGCTACATCTGCAGTTCCAATCATTGAATGTTCATTCTTGACGCATAAAAAAATAAACAATTATGTTGCTTAGAAGCAATTTATAAGCATAGGAACATTGGAATCAGGAGTGATTTTAGCCTCTTGAGGCCATTTCTCTGTTTAACATGATCATGGCAAATCTTATCCTGGCCTCAACTCCACCTTTCTGCCTACTCTCTATAGCTCTCTATCCCACTCTTCATCAGAAACATATCTGTTTCTTTCCTGAATCTGTTGATTGATTCTGCCTTCACTGCACTTTGGGCCAGTGAGTTCCATAGAATTATAGCCTTCTGAGAGAATGAGTTTCTCCTCATCTCAGTTTTGAACTTATCTCCTCTCACTCTGTATCTGTATCACTCTATATGATCTCTTGTTTGAGATTGTCCCACGAGGGGGGGACATCAGTTTCAATGTTCACTTTATCAATCCCATTTAGCATTTTATATACCTCGATCAAATGCCCCCTCATTCGTCTGAACTTCAGCGAGTATAAGCCCAAGCTATTCAACCACTCCTTGAATGACAGTGTTTTCATCACTGGAACCAACCTGGTGAACCTCTTCTGAACTGTCTCCAATGCCACACATCCTTCCTCACATAAGGAGACCTGAATTGGACGCAATATTCCAGTTGTGGTTATCATTATATAAGGTGACCATGAAACAGCACTTCCTTCTTTTTATAATCCAGCTCTTTTGCAATAAATACCAGGATTCCATTTGCCCTTCTCATTCCATGCTGCACCTGCAAACCCACTTTCTGTGATTCATGCACAAGGATGCCCAGATCCCTCTGCACGAATACACTTTGGATCCACTTCCCATTTAGATAGTAATTTGCCTTTTTGCTTTTTGAACCAAAATGGACAACCTTGCACTTATCTGAGATAATGGGAACTGCAGATGCTGGAGAATCCGAGGTAAGAAAGTGTGGAGCTGGATGAACACAGCAGACCAAACAGCATCTTAGGAGCACAAAAGCTGACGTTTTGGACATAGGCCTTTCATCAGAAAAGGCGGATGGGGAGAGGCTTCTGAAATAAATAGGGAGAGACGGGGAGGCAGACCGAAGATGGATAGAGGAGAAGATAGGTGGTGAGGAGTGTATAAGTGGGGAGGTAGGGAGGGGATAGGCCAGCCCAGGGAGGACGGACAGATCAAGGGGGCAGGATGTGGTTAGCAGGTAGGAAATGGAGGTGCGGCTTGAGGTTGGAGGAGGGGATAAGTGGGAGGAAGAACAGGTTAGGGAGGCGGGGACGAGCTGGGCTGGTTTTGGGATGCAGTGGGGGGTGGAGAGAAACCAGCCCAGCTCGTTCCCATCTCCCTAACCTGTTCTTCCTCTCATCTATCCACTCCTCCCACCTCGAGCCACACCTCCATCTCCTACCTACTAACCTCATCCCGCCCCCTTGACCTGTCCATCCTCCCCAGACTGACATATCCCCTCCCTAACTCCCCACTTATACTGTCCTCTCCACCTATCTTCTCCTCTATCCATCTTCAGTTTGCCTCCCCCTTTCTCCCTATTTATTTCAGAACCTTCTCCCCCTCACCCTTTTCTGATGAAGGGTCTAGGCCCGAAACATCAGCTTTTGTGCTCCCAAGATGCTGCTTGACCTGTTGTGTTCATCAGCTCCACACTTTGTTATCTTGCACTTATCCATACTGAATTCCATCTGCCAGATTCTGGCCCCCATCTTATCAATGTTCATCTGTAAGCTCTTTATCTCCTCATTATAGCCTACTTTCCCACTAATCTTAGTATCATAAAGAGATTTTGAGAGAGCTGTAGCAAATTCTTCCAATCGAATATTTTGGATAAAAACCAAAAGAACTGCAGATGCTGTAAATCAGGAACAAAAACAAAGTTGCTGGAAAAACTCAGCAGGTCTGGCAGCATCTGTGAAGGAGAAAACAGAGTTAATGTTTCGGGTCCGGTGACCCTACCTCAGAACAGTTCAGAGGAAGGTTGACTGGGCCCAAAACGTTAACTCTGTTTTCTCCTTCACAGATACTGCAAGACCTGTTGAGCTTTTCCAGCAACTTTGGATATTTTGGATGATTATCTGCTTTGTATTTATAGTTTACTTCACATACAAAATGATTATTCACCTCTGTGTGAACGATTTCACAGATGAGGGGGTAAGGGTCACTTCAATTAGCCTAATGAATCTTAAGGAAGCTAGCTGATCTCCTGTAACCAGACCTGGTAACCATGAGATATGATACGCATATCATCCTGGAATTTATAAATGATGAAGTGACGATGTAGGAAATAGAAACTGTCACATTCTTGGGAGACAAGACCAGTAGAATGAGTTAGTTCAATAGAAGAACATAGGAACAGAAAAAAAAGGAATTGGAATAAGCCAGTTGGTCCCTTCTGCAAACTCTGCTCTTTAATAAGATCGTGGATGATGGCATTGTGGATGTAAGAGGAGGTAATGACCTAGCAATATTATCGTTACACTATTAGTCCAGATACTCTGCTAATGTTCTGGGCACCTAGGTTTGATTCCAGCCACAGCAGGTGGTGGAATTTGAATTCAATAAAATTCTGGAATTATGATGACCATTGCAAATTGGTTGTTCTTAATATCTGGCATCTTCACCTGGTCTAGCCCATATGGGACCACATAGCATCAGCAAGATGGTTGATTCTGAATTGCCCACTGAAATGGACTATCAAGCTGTATCCACTCACTGTGGCTGTTCAAAAAGACACCACCCTCTCAACGCCAACTGGGAACAGGCAATAAACGCTGGCTAGCTAGCAATGCTCACATCCACAAAATCTAGAAAGAAAAAAATGCTGGTTCTCCTGCCTGTCCCCTACAACTCTTGGTTCCTTTTTAAGTCCAATATATATGCTCAAAAACACTGAAGCCTGAACAGTATGTTTAAATCTTCAATACCTTCAAGAAATAGGAGGAAAATTAAACAAACTAATTAGTGAAGGCAGTCCATTTGTGCTTCAATACAGAACAAAAGGCCAAATGCTCAGCAAGTGAGGTAAATAAATATCTAAAAGCAAGAAATTTATTATAAGCAGATGGGACCACAAAACAGAAGAAGAAACAAAATTTTAAATAAGGGGAAAAATTAAAAGCCTCGCCAAATCCTAGAGGGAAAAAGGGATGGAGCTCATTGGGAAATGTATAAGATGATGCTGAAGCATTATGTAAAAGTTATCAGTGACATTTGGAAAAACAAAGTTGCAGATAACCATAAGACTTTTTTTAAGTGTTTCAATTTAACAGTGTATCCTTTTAAATAATTATTCCAGGCAAAATAAAAACAACAGGAACTATTTAGGGGTCTGAGTGACATGAGCTGTGTGGGAGAATCCGATGAGAAGTCTGATGAGGCCTAATTCAATATCTGGAGAAACTCATCACATTTCTTGTGTACTTGCCAAGCAGTAAGGTGACTTTCAGTGACAAGTTGAAAATTAAGACTGATTAATGCTTGTCAAATTCCTTATTAATGACATAACTTGCCTCATCAGCTTCCTGGTTTACCAACCTCACCAAACAAATTAGATATTGAAAATTCCTGAAATACAAGGTAGAGTAAAAACATGGCGGCTTCAGCTCATTACTTATTTCAAAGGACCACCACACTGGACTCCAGACAATGATCTCTCTGGGTATGGTCCACGGGCACTGGCCACACAAACCCCACATCTATGAACACTGGCATCCAACCATGTGCCAGCCTTGAATAACCTTCTTAGTACATACCTGCACCTACAGAATGCTGCTGCATTTCAATGCTGCACCATGGACTACACTGGTAACTAATGTAACATTGTAGCAAGGACACTTTGTACTCAGGAACATGCACCTAGCTCATTGACTGGAGAAGGTTGCATCCCCAGGCTGTTTGCTTGCTATTATTGCACTCTCTCATTTTGAGCCTACTTATATGCTCACAGCATCTCAGCCTTGGTTTTCTTTTCCCTAAACCCTCGGGCAGAGAGACTGGGCTCACAGTAATACAGTATTGCTGTGACATTTATCACAGACAGAAGGGCAGGTTTGTATGAAAAAGGATATTTTTCCAGAGAAAGGCTGGTCATCCACTCTACACTCATGTTAAACCTCCTAGAGGTGAATTATTGTACCGTTATTATGATGGGCAGAACATTTTTAACTTGTAATTCCAAAAGGTGTGTTTTTTTTTAAAGAGGGCTGGTAGAGCCAAACATGGCTGCAGGTGTAAGTTAATTTACTGCCTAGAGTGATAACATTCAATGTATCAAGGAACTTCAAAAGGCCTGGATTGAATTTCTCATAGAATCGCAGAAGTGTTGTAGTGTAGAAGGGGGCCATTCAGCCAATTTTGCCTGCACCAGTTCATTAATCGAGCATCATTACTTTGTGCCAATCTCCTGCTTTTTCCCCAAACCCTCGCACATTATTATAAGCCAAATAATCATCCAATACCCTCAAGTGAATCTGCCTCCATGCTTGCAGGCAGTTCATGCCAGACCCTAGATATTTACTGATTCAAAAAGTCTTTCTCACCGCCCTTGCTTCTTTTTAATTCCTCACCTTAAATCGTGTGCCCTTTCTTATTGTTCCTTTTATGAGCAAGAGCAGCTTCTGCCTATCTACTCTATCCAGCTTGCTCATGATTGTGAAAACTTCAGCCAGATCTCCTCTGAGCTTTCTCCTCTCCAAGTCGAACAGTCCCAGCTTCTTCATTCTAACTGCCTTCATGTGTTGTGACTACAAAGGTAAGGGGGGGCTGAAGGCCTCCTGCTGAATAACAAGCTAACCCCTGCAGATTATGGCCCAAACTACAGACACACTTCATGGCTTACCCTTGAATGAAATAACAAACTACTTCAAAAAGTAATGCCAGTCTTTATATCCCTCAAGAGCCTTCTCCAGCATTTCTTATCCTACACTCTCATCACAGCCCTCTACTCCTTGTTCCTTCCTGTAATTGTCTAACTTTGGAACGTGTAAATCTGGAAAACTGTTTTAAGTTGAACAATAAGGTTAGAATGAGTTGTTACAGTTTGCACTGGCGAAGATGCAATTTAGAAATGATTTCTGAAATCGTGAGGGGCATAGATAAGGTGAATGACATAAGCCTTTTCTCTAGGGTGAGGGAATTCAGAACTTGAAGGCATATTTTTAAGGTGAGAGGAGAAAAGTTTAGAAAGGGCATGAGGGGAATCTTTATACACAGAGAGTGGTTCATGTGTGGAATAAACTGCCAGAGGAAGTAATGCATGCAGGTACAGTTATAATGTCGAAAAGACATTTGGATAAGTTCATAATTAGGAAAAGTTGGGAGGGATATGGGCAAGACTAGGTAAATGGGGCTAGCTTAGTTTGGTAACATGGTCAGCATGGACTGGTTGGACCAAAGGGTCTGTTTCCTTGCTGTATGGCTATATTTCAGGTGATTATATACATAGTGGAGGAATCAACAAATGGAATCGACACCAGAGTAAAACAAGTGGAAGAAAAATATCCTGGAATTATTTCAGAAATAATTGGATGTTGTAATGTTGACAATTATTGGGGGGAGGTGGGGGTGCAGAGAGCTTGGGGTCAATGGTTGACTTGGATGGAAGACCAGGAACAGATTGTTCACCATATTCTTGGGATCACAAATTAATTGATAGGAGAAAATTTGTTGAACTTGTTCCTTTACAATCCAATCAATAAAATGGCCAGATATCCTAATGCACATTGATCAATCTCTGATACTTCTTTTAATGCTCTCAGCTATTGGGTCATCAAGGTGATTTTGAAAGAACATTATTAAACGTAAACTTTCCTTAGTCAAAACCTAGAAACTCACTGCAATAAGCAGGGAATGTTAGACAACAGTCAGAGTTTTGGCTGATTACTTGTCTCCTCAGCTTAAAATCATTGAAACAATTCTGACCATCTTAATGTCAGCCTAATTATGGTTGGCTAACATAGTGGAGCCAGGAAGCATACCTGTGACATCTGGGACCAATGACACTGTAATATTAATTAACAATCTTATTTGCAAGTTGTTGCAAGTTATTTGACTGATATTCATTCCAAGAACAAAAATATAATCAACATTTTTAATTTCAAAATGGAGTTGGAGCCTCAGGATACAATTTATTCAATTTAAGAATCTTGGACCTTTGTTACAGAACCTCATGTTATGGCCCTTTCCTCTTCGCTGCACATCATTCCAAATAAATTATTCATTCTATCTTATAAATTACTCCTACCGGTTCAGAGGTAATATATCTTGCTGTGCCCTTTTGAACCTTTTTGCTTTAATGAGTGTAAACGAACTATAACTACCCAGGAAGCTCATCAATCTTACTCGCTTCTTGTTTCACTTTTATACAGTACCATTTGACAAAATGCTGAAAATTGGAGTAAGAGCATGATAATGTCTACCTAGAATTGACAATTATACAGAAAACAATCAGAATAATACATATGCTATTAAAATCATTTAATCACAGAGAAAGAATCTCACCATATCAATAGAAATAGAAAGGTTCTTTCCCCTTCCCCAGAAAAAGAGACAAATGTGAACAACCTGAAGGGAATTTGACTCTATATCCATCAGGCAAAACTAAATTGCTTATTGGGCAGCAAGAGTGAACTGTCCCCGAACCGAAAGCAAATCAAGCAATGGAGGAGGAAGTACAAGAATAGAACTAGACCCTATTTCAATAATCCATTCTAGCAGATCTTCCATAGCCCAAATCATGAGATAATGGCCTAGACTGTTTTGGTTGGATTCATCCTGCAACACATGGGATGTTAATCAGAGGTATAAACAGAATCCTTATATCGGACTTCTATTCACTTTATAGCACAGGCAACCTTTCCTGAAATAATGGGATCTTTCTCCTGAAGATTAAAATAGTTTAGACAACATTACTCATTTCAAGGACCTCAGAGGGTCCAAGCACAGAATCAATTTGGCTGAGTGTAAGGAGCACAGAGGGTATAATTACATTGCCAAGTGTCGTATATAGATCACCAATGAGCAGAAAGAATGTAGGTGATCAAATCTGCAGTGAATTATAGAGAGATTATAAAGTCATTGTAATGAGAGTCTTCAATTACCCAAACATGACTGGGATACAGACAGTGTGAGACACAGTCAGGAGCAAGAGTTCCTGGTTTGTGTTAGGGAAACTTTCTGACATTAGGATGTGTCCAGCCCAGCAAGGAAGGATGGATTTTTGGAGCTGGTCCCTGGAAATGAGAAGGTGCAAATGGATCAAATGTAATTGGGCGAATCTTGAGGACACTGTGATCGTTGTATTGTAAGGTTTGTGTTGGTGTTTGAAAATGACATGCAACAATTCAGAGCAAGAAAAATCAGCTTGTGGAGAGCTGACATCAAAAGGTCTAGATCAAAGCTGAGCATGGTTGAATGGAAGAAGAAGGTGCCAGGTGAATCAATATCTGAACAATATACCAGCTTCAAAGAGAGGATGGATTGAGTACAATCAAGGTATATCCCCTTCATGTAGCACAAAAAATCCAGAGTTTCCTGGGTGACAAAGGAGGTGGAAGTTAACTTTAGAAAGTAAAGGCTTGCATACAATAAGGGTAAGGCAGAAAATATGTATGAGGTTCAACAAAAATGCTGACGATTTGAGGGGAAATGAAAAATAGCAAGTTTTCTTTTTCACTTAGTGAGTAGTTAGAATATGGGATGCCTGGAGGCAGGTTCAATTGAGGAATTCAAGAGCACATTGAATGATTATTTGGATAAAATTAAGGTGAAAGGTGTGGTCAAGTGACCATGGGCTCAAAATTTATCATTCTAAGTTGACCCACAGCTGGAGATAGCAGGACAGACAGAAAATCAACCAAACTTAATTAAACAGCAGCTATCAGCTACAGAGCACACTGGAAGCCAAGATCAAAAAGGTCATAAAAGTTCAGCGGAACTGCTTACAACCAGCCGAAGAGTTGTGTATTGGAGTAGTATCGATCAGACTTTCTGGCACCTTGACTTCCAGCCATGCTTGAGCCTATATATTTTATGCCTCCCCATTATGGCAGCAGTGAAGGGCGTTGGCACAAACCCATTGTGTGCTTTCAATTCCTCTGACTCCCATTGGCCAAAGCCATACAACATTCAGGAAGGTCTGTGGCAAGGGGGAATACATCACAAATGGGTATTTTCTATCTATAATGGAACCATAAATTGAATTATTGCGACATCTACCCACAAGAAATGAGAATGAAAATGATTGGTCTCGTGTCAGTACTATGTCTGTTTCGATTCAGTTCAACATTGCTTATAATATGGTGAGAAAATCATACCTTAATATTCCACAAGATGATCAAATAAGCATCTTGTACAAACAATATTTCGTCCATTGAATGAACTATTTTGTTGGCCATCTGGAGGTCAGGGTTAATCTGTTAGGTGATATATTGTGAGGTTTCAATGAAAATGATGCAAAGGATCAACTGAATCAAATGTCATCCAGGTAAGGGATATGATTTGGGCAGACTGTGAACTGCAAAAGTAATAGGTCAGAAGAACCAACAAAATATCATTTGAAAGGAGGTGTGTTATTGATTTCTTTGTGTCAGAAAGCTACAAGCACTAAATTTCATCATTGTAGACACAAAGGAATCAATTGATAAAAGTTCCTGGAGATTAAATTTGGTAGCACTTTGAAAATAGTGCATGATTTACCCTGATCCTTTCATTGTATTGCAGGAAGCATGTTAAGTTGGTACTACCTGTTGTTCAAAATCATTTCCAAATACAACAAATGTCATTCATTGCCTATATATTACAGCTTCAGGCCCCTTATTGTGACTAGTTCCTGCTACAGAAAGGCAGTGTGCAGCTCTCATAGAGTTTGCACAAAGTCTGTTGTTGTTGCAAGAATTGATCAGAATTTTGTTTTAAGTGAATCTGTACTCAGTAAGATTAAGTAATGTAGGAGTTTAATGCCAAGTTTGTTGCACGCAGAATATGGCTGTAGTGAATGGAAGAAGTATAATCACCTGATTCAAATCATCAAAAAGTGATTGAGTTCATTGTCAAATGACACATTCTACCAGCTGCACATGAGCTTCATCCACTGCTCCGTACATTTCACCCCAATAACCATACTCCTCAGAATTTCTATCAATCGATACTCAAGCGTATATCATGATCATATACTTGGCACAGTTTTTACAACTCTGTACCCGCATCACAGAACCTACTCATGTTGACAGTTTTTGAATCATATTACTTAAGCAAATCTACTTAGGGCAGCATGGTGGTTCAGTGAATAGCACAGCTGCTTCGCAGCACCAGGGATCCAACTTTGATTCTACCTTCAGGCAATTGTCTGAGTGGCGTTTGCACATTCTCCCTCTGTTTATATAGGTTTCCTTCAGCTTTCTTCCACAGATGAGCAGGCTAGGTGGAATAGCCATGGTAAGTTCAGGGTTACAGAGATAAGTTAAGGAGGTGGGTCTGGTTGGGTTGCTCTACTGAAGGTTGGTGTGGACTTGATGGGTCAAGTAGCCTGCTTCCACACCGTAAGGATTCTATGACTCTAAATTGCAGGGACACTCGGTGCTGGCTTGCCTCTTGCAGAAGGTGCTACAACTTATTTCAGTGTCAAACTCTAAAATGACTGAACATTGACTTCAATCTCAGCCTGATCATTCATTGCAGATAACTCAAGCTTACTGAAGTATAATGAACTATTAAGTTTGAAGACTGCAGTGCTGGCATCAAATAACTTGGACACAGATTGTCAGTATAACTTGCCTGCTTACTGTTGCCAGAAAATGTGCTGACATAAACCCCTTTAGCTAAATGGCGCCAAGAACACTGTTAGTACTGTGGGTCAGAACACCAAAATACTGTGGTCATTTTTAAAATTGTGCTTCCAAAATGTGCTTTTTCTAGATGGTTTGGTACAGCCCAAAATGAGTGTGAATGTAAACTATGTGATGAGAGAGACAGAGAAGGAGAGAGACCTGTTAATTCCTCTTGCATTTAGTAGTTAATAAACTTCCTCGTCTTGTTCATTTAAGAAAGCCTGAATAAGTTGACTCCTTTAAACCCATCAGTTCATTTGGGTGTGGGAGAGAGGTGTTCACAAGTGAATGGATCCTTTTTAAATAAACCTTGTTATAATAAACTGAGGGAGTGAGTGAAGAAAGTAAGGGAACCAGATCATCCCTTAGCATTCCAGAGTTTAGCAGTTTGGGGTATCGTTTTTGGAACTGTAATTAGGGAAGCTCTTCTCGGGTCTGGTCGTAATACCACTTCCCATTACAAAGGAATGGATTCACCTCAGACCTCAATTTCAATCTGCAATTGACACCTTGCCTGAAGAAAAACATTCAATTTTTCCTCACACAATGTTAACATACAGTGCCCTGTAGGAATATTTTCGAAAGAATGATTTACAACAAAGGGAAAAATGACGGATTTCATTTCTTCACAAATTAATTTACAAAAATGTACTATTTTCTGTTTCCATTTTAGCTTTCCACCATTGACTCCTTTTCGTCATTAAATAATGCTAATGTTCTGGAGAAATCAACGAAGTCTATTATTAAAGTATCATTAAGAGACTGAGGAATATAATGAGGAGAAATTCAGGGCAATTACTCTCATACACATGCTTTGAACACAATTTGGTGTCTGTCATGATCTCCAGCTTCACGGTGACCTCTATCGCCATCATCAAGTCTGCCTGCTGATTATCTCCTTTCTCAGTGCATTTTTTCTGATCAGTTATTTTATTGATAATTGTATTATATAGTATAATAATTTATACTGTGTTATAATTCTTACATAGACTAATCATATAATGTAAATCCTGTCCTGACCCCAGTAATCATGTTTTATCAAAAAATCTCCGATTAACAACATTGCTGCAAAAAATATTTTTTTTTCTGGGATGCAGCTGCCATGACAACCTCTATTCTTTCTCAGAACAGGGGAAAGCTTTTGGTAACAACAGAGCTTTAAGTACATCAGCCTCAATGAAAAAAATGACCAAAGAAAACTAATCTCACTGTAAGCGTGTCTTATGTTTGAGATACCTGGGCCATAAAGTCAGACGTGTGTCATTGACACATACAAGTGCATGTGTGCACACACACACACACACACACACACGCACACACAGTCAAACAGTTGTACCACACTGATAAAAGATTCAATTGAAGATCATTATTCAATTAATGACTGAAATCATAAAGTCATAAGATGTAGGGGTAGACGTAGTTCCTGTCTTTTGGCAAGATGCTCCTCAAATTCATTTTCTATAACTGTTCAGCCAAATATTCCAGTCAAAATAGGCCTCTATTTTAGGCGAGCTTTACATATTTTGAAGTTACAATTCTCAGCTGATACGTGCAGTCAAAGAATAGCTATTGTTTACACTGGTTGTATATGGAAATAAAGAGGAGACAGCACAGATTCAGCATCATTTTTATTTCATCTTCCACTTTCTTTTTGCAAGTCCATCCACTTGCTCCAAACTCAGCTCAGCAGTTATTTTAACCCCAACCTGGGCTGACAATTGTCTTCCAGGTATATGGCCTGTGTCATCAGTTCATGACCAAGATTGTCAGTTTTGCTTCCACAGTGATTTGTCCCAGTTTGCCATTTTTAAGTACGTGTAATATAGAAGAATTTGCTGAATTCTGACAGTTTCTGCAGCACACTGGAAGATATTAGATTAGATTCCCTACAGTGTGGAAACAGGTCCTTCGGACCAACAAGTCCACACCACCCTTTGGAGCATCCCACCCAGACTCATCCCCCTATAAGCCACACACCCCTGAGCACTGCGGGCAATTTAGCGTGGCCAATCCACCTAGCCTACACATCTTTGGACTGTAGGAGGAAACCGGAGCACCCGGAGGAAACCCACACGGACACAGGGAGAACGTGCAAACTCTGCACAGACAGTTACCGAGGCTGGAATCGAACCCGGGTCCCTGGCACTGTGAGGCTGCAGTGCTAACCACGGAGCCACTGTGCTGCCCCATATTAAGCAAGCACAAATTTGTTATAACCAATATTTACTTCAGATGTATACAATTTCACATGCCCAGTAATTGGTAATTCTCTAACATTAAATACAAAAGTTCCACATTGTCAAAGAATGATTCATATTTCTGGGCCACATTGGTGTTGATGCTTGTCTTGGAATCAAGATGAAAGACAGTAACAAACATTCATGTCTTTAATGTTTCAAGGCAGAAGATAATCTATTGGTATAATTGAACACACAATAAATAAAGAGAGCGGGCTTCAGAATTGGATCCAGAAATCATAACTTCATGCTCAAGCCTAAAAATTAGGGTGGTACAGTGGCTCAGTGCTTAGCACTGATATGCACAGCATCAAGGACTCAGGTTTTATTCCACCATTGGTCAACTATGTGGAATTTGCACATTCACCCTGCATTTGCATGGGTTTCCACAAGGTGCTTCAGTTTCCTCCCACAGTCCAAAGATGTGCAGGTTAGATGGATTGGTCATGCTAAATTGCCCCATAGTGTCCAGAGATGTGCCGGATAGATGGGTCAGCCATGGTAAATGCAGGATGACAGGGATAGGGTAGTGGCTTGTTGCCACATTGTAGGGATTCTATGATTCAGTGCGAGGGCAGCTTCAATGGTGGGAACATTTGATGGCAGAATTCCTCCCAGCATGTGGAGTGAATGACCAAATTCAAATCTTTGCATTGCGTGTGCACACAAAAACAGACAGAAGCAACAGCTGGCCCTAATTGTTCCAGACTGCAGCCGTTGCATTAGCCATGGCTCATCTTCCCTGCCTGCAGTGACACTCTATAAAGCATTGTGCCACCTCGATTCTTAACATGGCACACTGTACCATTTTGTAAATAATATAGAGTGAAATTAAGTTAAGAAAAGGTGAGAGCTTAAATGCTCATTTTTTAGGAACTGTGATAATTGTATAATTCTGTATGGGAAGCGGTGAGGTTTATTAACAGGGAACAAAAAAATAGCCAGAGACTATTTCCCTGGGCAGAAAAGGCTAACACGAGGGGTCATGGTTTTAAGCTGGTTGGAGGAAAGTATAGAGGGGATGTCAGAGGCCGGTTCTTTACACAGAGAGTTGTGAGAGCATGGAATGCGTTGCCAGCAGCAGTTGTGGAAGCAAGGTCATTGGGGACATTTAAGAGGCTGCTGGACATGCATATGGTCACAGAAATTTGAGGGTGCATACTTGAGGATCAATGGTCGGCACAACATCGTGGGCTGAAGGGCCTGTTCTGTGCTGTACTGTTCTATGTTCTATGTTCTATGTTCTATGAAAGGTTTATGATGTAGCAAATTCATTAATGCAATTAAGACATATGGAAAGTTCAATATTTAGAGAACAAATTAAACTTAATTACACTTAGAGTAATGCTAAAAGTATTAAGAATATAAATACACATGTCAAATTAAAATAGTAGAACAATTGACACAGTAGAATTGAATAGATGGGCATTCTATTACTTGAGCAGACTCAATAGACTGAAGGGCCTCTTTCCATACTGTAAAGGCTCTTAGGACTCTGACAGTACAATGGAAATGACAGCATTACTCATTGCATTGAAAAGAAATGAGAGCTGGTTACAATTTATTTCATTAGGACTAGATTCTCAGATTAATTAAACTACTTTTAATTTCAAAAATATACTTTATCCATAAATTATCTGCAAGTAAATATAACAAGTGCATAGGCATTTTGAAGAAAATGCAGGGGAATTTTGATATTCTTCAATACATCTTCAGTCCAATTGCAGCTTAAAGGTGTTTCCTTAGAATATAGAACATAGAACAGTACAGCACAGTACAGGCCCTTCGGCCCACGATGTTGTGCTAACCTTTTACCCTAATCCTAAGCCTATGTAACCTCCACCCCTATCTTATACTATCATCCCAATGCCTATCTAATAGCCAGTTAAATGCATCTAGTGAGGCAGACTCCACTACCCTGTCCGGCAATGCATTCCAACCCCCCAACCACTCTCTGATTAAAGCACCTACCTCTGACATCTCCCAAATATCTACATCCACTCACTTTAAAACTATGCCACCTCATAATAGCTACCTTCACCCCAGGAAAAAGTCTCTGGCTGTCCACTCTAGCTACACCTCTGATCATTTTGTACACCCCTATCAAGCCACCTCTCATCCTTCATTGTTCTAAAGAGAAAAGCCCTAGCACTCTCAACCTTTGCTCATAAGACCTTCCCTCCATTCCAGGCAACATCCTGGTAAATCTCCTTTGCGCCTTTTCCAACATTACCACATCTTTCCTGTAATGATGCAACCAGAACTGGACACAATACTCCAGATGTGGCTGAACCAGGCTTTTGTATAGCTGGAGCATAACTTCACGGCGCTTTATCTCAATCCCTCCTTTACCTTATCATGAAAGAAAACTATTTATGTTCCTGATTAGGCAACAAGGGGATCTTGAAACTTAACAGGCTCTCATTATAATTTTGCCAGAAAGACCTTAGACAGTGGCCATTCCCCACTGAAGGATCGTCAATGTTACAACCAACAGAAAAAGAAATGACATTGTTGTTCGCAGTATTTACAGCATACATTGTTACGTATGCTGTTTGATTCATAGTACATATAAACAGGAAGAACTATGGATGCTGTAAATCAGGAACAAGAACTGAAGTCTATGTTGCATTTCAATTCTCCTTGTCAGTTCTGGTGCACCGTGGTTGTAATATGGGCCCATAGGATATTCAACAACTTATTGCCAAGTCTCCCTAAACATTATTTCCCTCAATTGCAGCCTCCATCAGTTAGAAGGACAAGGGCAGCAGTTGTCATCATCACAATCCCTTCATGAACATGGTGTGGGCCATTCCCAACATACTTATTTTCCTAAAGGTAGCGACCCATCAGTAGGAAAACTGCTAAGTGAGAAATCCTAGACATTTATCCACTGACCTTTGACAAAACATGAGTTAATCCTGCAGAATATTTCTCCTGACATTGAAATTCAAACTACATAGTGTTTCTGCTCCATGATGTTTCTTCTAACGTTACCAGGAGCCATAATGTTGAAGCGAAGGTTTGGATTTTATATGACCATGTATAACCCCATCAAATCCAATTGTTTTTTCATCATTAAATATTCATTGACTTCCTTTTTAAATATGACATAAAATTCTTTGCTCTTGATGGGACAAGTTTTAAATATCTACAAATTAAAAATATTCCTGCTTTCCTCACTAAGCGACTATTAGCTGAATCTTCCACTCACTTCTGGACAATTGATGAAAACCGGGCAATGCCAGTGCAGAAGCTTAAATGACATTTCTACAGATCAATCAAAATACATTAACTTAAGTGTCAACTCCAGCTCAGTACTAACATTCTTCTCTGATGCAAAAGGTTACGTGCTCAGTCCTGTTCCAGAGTGCAAAATCTGTCAACACAATTAAGGGAATGCTGCACAGTAAGAGGTACCATATTTCAGTCAACACATTATAGAACATTACAGCACAGTACAGGCCCTTCGGCCTTCGATGTTGTGCCGACCTGTCATACCGATCTGACACCCATCTAACCTACACTATTCCATGTACATCCATATGCTTATCCAATGACGACTTAAATGTACTTAAAGTTGGCGAATCTACTACTGTTGCAGGCAAAACATTCCATTGCCTTACTACTCTCTGAGTAAAGAAACTACCTCTGACATCTGTCCTATACCTTTCACCCCTCAATTTAAAGCTATGCCCCCTCATGCTCGCCGTCACCATCCTAAGAAAAAGGATCTCCCTATCCACCCTATCGAAGCTTCTGCTTATTTTATAGGTCTCAATTAAGTCACCTTTCAACCTTCTTCTCTCTAACGAAAACAGCCTCAAGTCCCTCAGCCTTTCCTCGAAAGACCTTCTCATCATACCAGGCAACATCCTAGTAAATCTCCTCTGCACCCTTTCCAAAGCTTCCACATCCTTCTTATAATGCGGTGACCAGAGCTGTACGCAATACTCCAAGCGCGGCCGCACCAGAGTTTCGTACAACTGCAGCATAACGTCTTGGTTCCGGAACTTAATCCCTCTATTAATAAAAGCTAAAACACTGTATGCCTTCTTAACAACCCTGTCAACCTGGGTGGCAACTTTCAAGGATCTGTGTACATGGACACCGAGATCTCTCTGCTCATCTACACTACCAAGAATCTTACCATTAGCCCAGTACTTTGCATTCCGGTTACTCCTACCAAAGTGCATCACCTCACACTTGTCCGCATTAAACTCCATTTGCCACCTCTCAGCCCAGCTCTGCAGCTTATCTATGTCTCTTTGTAACCTACAACATCCTTCTTCACTATCCACAACTCCACCGAACTTGGCGTCGTCTGCAAATTTACTAACCCATCCTTCTCCGCCCTCATCCAGGTCATTTATAAAAATGACAAACAGCAGTGGACCCAACACCGACCCTTGCGGTACACCACTAGTAACTGGTCTCCAGGATGAACATTTCCCATCAACTACCACCCTCTGTCTTCTTTGAGCAAGGCAATTTCCGATCCAAACTGCTATATCTCCCACAATCCCATTCCTCCGCATTTTATGCAATAGCCTACTGTGGAGAACCTTATCAAACACCTTGCTGAAATCCATATATTCACCACATCAACCGGTTTACTCTCATTTACCTGTTTGGTCACCTTCTCAAAGAACTAAATTAAACATTAAACTGAGGTCTCGACTGACTCTTCTAGGCAAATGCAAACAGGTTTCTTCTTTTATTCTGAAGAACAGTGAAATAATTTCTCCTGGAGCCTAGTGAATAATTATTCCTCAACCAGTTTCACTGAAATAACCAATCATTCGTTAGTTGTCACATTATTTGTGAGATGTTGCTTTGCGCAAACTGCCTGCAACATTTCCCCTACATTACAATAGTGAAGTTAAAACTACTTCATTGGCTGAAAAATTCCTTTGAAACATCCCGAGGTTGTGAAAGGTGTGCTATAAATACATTTTTTCTTTTCATTTCCAAATCACCAGCTGGTTGAAGTTCCAATTCTTCCTTCAATTTCTCACATGATGATAAATAGTTGACTTCAACTAATTCCACTGAACCGTTTAATTGCAAACAATGCAGAGAGGAAAACTGAAAAATTGATACTAATTTATGTTAAGTAGAGGATAACATATGTTAATACTTGCTAATGAAAGTTGTGTTCTTTGTGTAGGAGGTGCTGTGACTGAGATGAGTAGAAAACCACCAGCAAATGTGTCCCACATATAAACGGTTCAATTTGACCTTCACAGAGGAGGAAGCTGTAACTGATAGTGAAAAGGAATAGTTTTGTTACTGGGCATTTAATAAAACAAGAGAGAATGGCAGCTGTTTGAAAGAATGTCTTCTGCTATCGGGTGACCCTAATTCAGCAGAGATGAAATGTTAGGGAGCTCAAGATAACTGTAAGTTTGTCAGCAGCTGAAAGAGGAAAATACTTTAATGCTTCAGGTGGGGATGTTTCATCCTTCTGATGCAGGGAATCATCTGATGTACTATCCAATCTTTTTGTTGTTCAAATATATACAAACCTGCTGGATCTTGTTTTGTTTTGACTCTTAGCCTAGCCCTGTAAACCTATGTGAGAACTTTGTTCCCCTGTACCTTCCCTTCTTCCTTTTTCCTGTCATTGTGATTTCAGCCATCTAGATTCTGAACTCTGAAACTTCCACCCCAAACTTCTTCACTTCTTTTTCCTGCTTTTTTCAAGGTGTTACATAAAAGACAAATATTTTTCGTCAAGCATTTAGTATTGTCTTCTAATGTTTTCTTTTTAGCTTTTGTGTTTGTTTTCATGTGACACTTTGTGATACACCTTGTCATAGCTACACAGAAGTCCCAATTTAAATGTGAAGTGTAATTCCATATTTTGTGAGACTCATATCATTTTATCTTAGTTACATTGAGTGACCTTTCAGAAAATGTTGGTATGCAAAAGTTAAATGTTGTATTTCAGGTAAATGAACTGCAGCCCCATTTTATTAGCAGAGATTTCCTGGGCCACAATAAGAAGTGTGTAAACAGTACATATTCAATCAAATGCTAAAATCCTCAACTAATTAACACCATCATTTTGGGTGTAATCTTGGCAACAGGCAGCATCAGCTGTGGCTCAGTGGTGACGTTCTTGCTCTTAGGTCAGTCAGTTGTGGATTTAAGTCCCATTGGGTGAATCCCGCAAAACCCAAGCAGACATCCTAATGAGGGAGCATTACACCGTTAGAAGGACTATCTTTTGAATGAAATGTTAAACAGAGTTGCATATCTTCTCAGGTGCTCATAAAAGATGCCATGGTATGCTTTGTTTAAAAATAAAGTCAACCAACATTTATTGCTCAATCAACGTCCTTCTCAAGTTGCAATTTGCTGGAACCTGTATGCAAATTAATCATTGCACCTTCTCTATTACAGTAGGGACTATGTTTCAAAAATACTTCAGATGATGTACAGAGTCTTTGGGATATCCTAAGCTTGACTGGTGGTGCATAAATATAGGTTACTTTTACTTCTGTATAAAAACTATGCAGGCAAACTGCAGATGCCATGTGAGATTTAACATGAGAGCGCACAACAATTCTTTTTTATTCATTTATGGGATGTGGGAGATGCTGGCCAGGATTTATTGGCTAGCATTTATTGCCCATCCCTAACTGCCCTTTGGGATCAATATATTTTAGTGTAAATGAATGCACAGTCACTTTGCACCATTAAGATCAAGGTACTTCCGAAAAGATAAATACTAACAGCAGAGGTAAAAAAAAATGCAGTGTACAAATCACGTAGATAATTAATTTTTCCAGAGCAATTACAAAAAGTAATCTACAAAGGTAATAAAATGATGACTTTGATAACAAGTGGTCTAAATGAAATGGGTTTGAAGCCATAGCTCAGCTATAAAATGCCCTGGTTAGATTACACTGAGAATGCTGTAAACAGTTCTGAGCATTACCCTTTAGGAAGTCAAATTTTTTGCTTGAAATTGTCTCTTCTGGATCACCTCGTATCTAACATCAGACTTGAATGTGTCATAGTTATTTATTCACCAAGCTGTGTTGCACTTCAAGTTATCAGTTATAGATTTGTCAGTTAAGAGGGATGTATTACTCATTGGCTATCTTACTGCTCATGTTTCCTTGCAATGCTTGCTGATACTTGCTGTCTGAATGATCTTCAGTGTTGATAGCAGTGGGAAACATTTCTGCCAATCCAGTATAATCACAAGTTTAAATCTCGCTGACATTATGAAACAAAATTCTTCTGCCAATACAACAAATGTCAATGGAAACTATCTTCTGTTTGAGACCTGTCATGAGTCTGAGCCCTGTAAAGTATTCCACCATTTTTCCTTGACAGGCTGTTCCTTTACCAGTCATTCCTTTGTTGGCTTGTCCTTAATCAGGTGACCCTTGATTTAACTAGTTTAACATGTTCTGCCATTTGAAGAAAGGCATTGAGACACATAATCCCACTTGGAGTGAAAATCCTATAGAGTGGAAAATCTTGTATGCACAGTATTTGTAGATTTGACATAATTTGCCTTCCCTTATATTGATGAATTCCATGGAGCATACCTCCTCAAACATACAGCAGCATTGTTATCAATTATAGACAGCACTTACTGTTCATAGCTCGTTGTCTAACTATATTAACTTGTATCTGGACGTCTAACATCATATTTATTAGATCATCTTTGACATAAATATTAGCTTTCCAAAATGCAATGTCTAAACCAGAAACAAAAATGAAGTTGCTGGAAAAGCTCAACAGGTCTGGCAGCATCTGAAAAAAATGCCCCAGTCCTGAGAAAGGGTCACCGGACCCGAAGCATTAACTCTGAATTTTCTTCATAGATGCTGCCAGACCTGCTGAGCTTTACCAGCAACTTCTGGTTTTGTCCTTGGTTTGCAGAATCTGCAGCTCTTTCGGTTTTTGTTTAGTAAAAATTGACTCGATCGTCAAGGAATATTTTGGGGTTTTCTTCTGTTTTAGATTCTGCTATCTCAGTTATATCTTTGTGTGGTTAGTTATTTGATTTCTTGCTTTGCTGAACGTGATCTATTGTGTCACTGGTCACATGTTCATTTCTTTTAAATAGCTGGGCACTGTCTGTGCCTGTGAGGCTTCTTTGTTTCACACAGCTGACAATGGCCTTTAGTGCCGTTTAGGTATTTGTTTCTCACTTTATTTCATAATTTAAGAATTCCAAGAATTATATTGATGATTTTCCTATTTTGGATTGATGCATTTATCTTCTAGAGTTCTGATTTACTCATCTCAATTGCTTTCCTGAGAGTAAAACAATATTTGACATTGCAAATCTGATAAAGATTCTCAACAATGCTTTAAATACCTCTGTTGTCTTAAATTCTGATGTGAATTCACCACAGACGCATTTCTTTAATAGTTTGTAGAGATCATTCATTAAATCATCAGTGGATACCACTTGATGCTGAACCCTTGATCTTAAGATTCTTTTTCCATTCCAATATTGAAGCAGTTGTCAAAGATTTTCTATACTTCTTCAAAAGTATCTTTAGCTGCTTTTATCCCTCCGAATCATTAACATCAATTACAATCCAACTTGTGTATAGAGTGTATTTCCACGCACAGCTTCTGATGTTGGATGTAATTTAGGAAGATTTTCTATGTATTTCGAGAATTATTTTCTCTAAGTTGTTCAATCCATCATGTGTTTGGTGCATTCCTGAAAGTAAATCTTCCTGGTAATATTATATCTGATGCAATCTCATCCTAATGTGATCAAATGTTTTCCTCTTTAAAAGTAGGTTTTTTTTTGAAGTGATAGTAATGCCATCACTCTGTTCTTGTTTACTGAGGAAATTTGCAGTGTTTCAAGGCTCAAGCAGAGGAGACCCAGCTTTCACAGCTAAAATTGATCTTTCCTGCCTTTTTGCACTTAACATGGATGAATCCCACTGTTTCTCACATTAATGAATTACTCCCATTTCCTTAGTAGCTTTAATTAATGAAGCTAGCTCTCTGTAGCTTGAATAAATGACATTGACTTTAATGACAGTATTGCTAAATGGCTTACGTTACTCACCTCTTTAAAAAATGAACCCAATTCGGTCCTTTCTTTTTTTCTGCTGTTTGGTAATCTAATGATCCTTGCATGTCATTCATTTTGTGTTCCCAAATTATTCCCATCACTTACATTTAAATAAATGCTTCTCATCCTTATGACAGCTTCATAGAAGTATCTCCAACGTTTCTGGACCATTAATTGCACCTCTGAATACTTGCATTGGCTTCTAACCTGTCCTTGCTATTATATGACTGTTATGCTGGCCTTGTTAACTTCCCAAATCTACTATCTTGGTTTAAATTTTAGTTGTGGTCTTTGATGTCCTTTACAGTAGCTGTGACTCCTGGTATCTGCCTTCTATAGTGGTGACACTCAAATAATGTGCATGTACTTATTTTTCACTTTCTCAGCCTGAAACACTGTGTGATTTAAAAAAAAAAGTTCCCTTGCCCAACAGGATTTTTTAACGAGGGCCATCAAAACCTCTGATGCCCATTCACTCTTCAGCTGAACTCCTACTCAGGACTGTCCCTACTGTGAACATTACATAATTCAGGCTCTAACTGCTTTGAAGTAACTCCTCATCCTTTTTCCTGCGAGTCCTTAGCTCTCCATCTGCAGCACATCTCTTGACCAGGTGTAACAACTTTTTTTACCATTTGAATGTGGATTTTTCCTTATTCAATAGTGTTATAAGGATTCTTAAATGTTTAGATCTTCCCCATTGTTTGTATGAGCAGGTGACCTAAGTTTAGTCAGCAAATATCCTTTCCACATCATTACCCATCATGTTGTATATTGCATTTAAATTGAGAATGTACCTCACTAAATGTATGTTTGTTGCTAAGCATCCTCCTTATCGGGCCTTCTCTGTCTCATGTGGTAGAGGAACATTTGCTCGTCTAATTGTAAGAGGCCCTTGAATTGCACAAGAAATAGTTGCCTCATATTAGCAACTCATTGCAGGTTGCACTGATATGATAGGTATTGTTACAGAGACTGGGATGGACCTGGACGTTAATTCTCACTTCACCACAATCCTGAGCTGTCCTGCCACAAATCCAAATGACATCAGTACAGCAGATGGTCCTTATGATACTCCTTGATATCACCCCTTCCAAACCCATGTACAACAGGAGTAGGTGGATGAAGTGTCATGCCATAATGGTCCAGATACATGAGTGGCATGAAAATTTGACAGATTAGCTAATCTTTCTGTATCTATTATTTTTGTATTTTGTAA
This sequence comes from Stegostoma tigrinum, assembly GCF_030684315.1. Lineage (NCBI taxonomy): Eukaryota > Metazoa > Chordata > Chondrichthyes > Orectolobiformes > Stegostomatidae > Stegostoma > Stegostoma tigrinum. Next base: position 10,293,029 of record NC_081377.1, read on the forward strand.
AGAAATCCATATTCAGGTTACCTTAATCTGAAATAGGAAATAGACAAAAACCAAACAGAAATGTGGCTTTCAGAATCTATAATTATTGAAAGCATTTAGTGAATTTTTGGTATATTCAAAATCTGCTGCATGGTCAGACTGGTATTTGACATGAGCATGATCTCTGGAACCATCTGAGATGTTTAGGTTGATTTATTGCCATCAACTTTTCTTGCCGCCATTAGTCTAAATTAACATGTCATGCATTGAAGATTGAGCGCCTCCTTTGCAAGAGGCTTTGTGTAGGCAATCTCATTAAACAGTAAATGCTTACCACATTTCATTTAGTAGCCATTAAATTACATCAGATAGATATGAAAGTCTCTAATGAGCACTTGCAATTGGCACTGCAACATTCAAACTCGCACTGAACTGGCTAGAGAACTGGTTAGCTCTTCCGAGGACCAATCCTTTTGATTCTAATGGGCAGAACCTCTCATTATATCCATTACTCTTTGACGTACTAACTGCTTTCAAGAACAGCTTTGGCTAGAATCTTGGATACTGGTCTGTTCTTTACCTTTAGCCATCGTATGTACTTCTGCACTTAATATTTGGACACAAATCATTGAAAATGTTGCATAGAAATTAGAACCCAGGAGGTATTGAAACCTTCATCAGGCAAGCTGCCTGTTACTATCATACTGCAAGATCAAGTATGGAGTTCCAATGCTGTGTATTACAGTTTGGATGAGCACACTGATTGTGTTTCAAGTAGTCTTTTGTGAGGTTGCTATCATTAGGGATGCAAAGATCCCAACTTCCAAACTGCAGGCAGGTTCTCTTACTCCATCTCTGAGGAGGATTGGGGTATGTGACCAGCTTAAAAAATGATTGTTCAAGGGAACCAATAATTTAGTTGCTGACAATGCATCCATACTGAACTGTTCAATCAGAGAAATATGTCTCAGACATATTGTGCTATACAAGAGATCAATTGGATCTCAATGAGGCTTGTTTAATCATTATTTTTACTTACACAAGATGTTCCTGCACCATGAAAATCACCATTCTTCATGGAGCACAGCAATTATGACTAACATTCAAATTATCAATTGTGTATTGATTCCATAACAATGTACGAATAGACTGAAAAATGTATCAACTTCAGCCTACAGTGAAATTCATTATTGAAATCTACATTCATGCTATCAGGATAAAGGACTCTTCCACAGATGTCTGTTAATGAAGTACTTGTCAAGCTCAAAAATTCTTGTTCGGATTCATTCTTCAAAACAATTCAAGCAGGTTACATGATAATAAAATGTGAGGCTGGATGAACACAGCAGGCCAAGCAGCATCTCAGGAGCACAAAAGCTGACGTTTCGGGCCTAGACCCTTCATCAGAGAGGGGGATGGGGGGAGGGAACTGGAATAAATAGGGAGAGAGGGGGAGGCGGACCGAAGATGGAGAGTCAAGAAGATAGGTGGAGAGGGTGTAGGTGGGGAGGTAGGGAGGGGATAGGTCAGTCCAGGGAAGACGGACAGGTCAAGGAGGTGGGATGAGGTTAGTAGGTAGCTGGGGGTGCGGCTTGGGGTGGGAGGAAGGGATGGGTGAGAGGAAGAACCGGTTAGGGAGGCAGAGACAGGTTGGACTGGTTTTGGGATGCAGTGGGTGGGGGGGAAGAGCTGGGCTGGTTGTGTGGTGCAGTGGGGGGAGGGGATGAACTGGGCTGGTTTAGGGATGCAGTGGGGGAAGGGGAGATTTTGAAACTGGTGAAGTCCACATTGATACCATATGGCTGCAGGGTTCCCAGGCGGAATATGAGTTGCTGTTCCTGCAACCTTCGGGTGGCATCATTGTGGCAGTGCAGGAGGCCCATGATGGACATGTCATCAAGAGAATGGGAGGGGGAGTGGAAATGGTTTGCGACTGGGAGGTGCAGTTGTTTGTTGCGAACTGAGCGGAGGTGTTCTGCAAAGCGGTCCCCAAGCCTCCGCTTGGTTTCCCCAATGTAGAGAAAGCCGCACCGGGTACAGTGGATGCAGTATATCACATTGGCAGATGTGCAGGTGAACCTCTGCTTAATGTGGAATGTCATCTTGGGGCCTGGGATGGGGGTGAGGGAGGAGGTGTGGGGACAAGTGTAGCATTTCCTGCGGTTGCAGGGGAAGGTGCCGGGTGTGGTGGGGTTGGAGGGCAGTGTGGAGCGAACAAGGGAGTCACGGAGAGAGTGGTCTCTCCGGAAAGCAGACAGGGGTGGGGATGGAAAAATGTCTTGGGTGGTGGGGTCGGATTGTAAATGGCGGAAGTGTCGGAGGATAATGCGTTGTATCCGGAGGTTGGTAGGGTGGTGTGTGAGAACGAGGGGGATCCTCTTGGGGCGGTTGTGGCGGGGGCGGGGTGTGAGGGATGTGTCGCGGGAAATGCGGGAGACGCGGTCAAGGGCGTTCTCAATCACCGTGGGGGGGAAGTTGCGGTCCTTAAAGAACTTGGACATCTGGGATGTGCGGGAGTGGAATGTCTTATCGTGGGAGCAGATGCGGCGGAGGCGGAGGAATTGGGAATAGGGGATGGAATTTTTGCAGGAGGGTGGCTCCTCCCACCCACCCTCCTGCAAAAATTCCATCCCCTATTCCCAATTCCTCCGCCTCCGCCGCATCTGCTCCCACGATAAGACATTCCACTCCCGCACATCCCAGATGTCCAAGTTCTTTAAGGACCGCAACTTCCCCCCCACGGTGATTGAGAACGCCCTTGACCGCGTCTCCCGCATTTCCCGCGACACATCCCTCACACCCCGCCCCCGCCACAACCGCCCCAAGAGGATCCCCCTCGTTCTCACACACCACCCTACCAACCTCCGGATACAACGCATTATCCTCCGACACTTCCGCCATTTACAATCCGACCCCACCACCCAAGACATTTTTCCATCCCCACCCCTGTCTGCTTTCCGGAGAGACCACTCTCTCCGTGACTCCCTTGTTCGCTCCACACTGCCCTCCAACCCCACCACACCCGGCACCTTCCCCTGCAACCGCAGGAAATGCTACACTTGTCCCCACACCTCCTCCCTCACCCCCATCCCAGGCCCCAAGATGACATTCCACATTAAGCAGAGGTTCACCTGCACATCTGCCAATGTGATATACTGCATCCACTGTACCCGGTGCGGCTTTCTCTACATTGGGGAAACCAAGCGGAGGCTTGGGGACCGCTTTGCAGAACACCTCCGCTCAGTTCGCAACAAACAACTGCACCTCCCAGTCGCAAACCATTTCCACTCCCCCTCCCATTCTCTTGATGACATGTCCATCATGGGCCTCCTGCACTGCCACAATGATGCCACCCGAAGGTTGCAGGAACAGCAACTCATATTCCGCCTGGGAACCCTGCAGCCATATGGTATCAATGTGGACTTCACCAGTTTCAAAATCTCCCCTTCCCCCACTGCATCCCTAAACCAGCCCAGTTCATCCCCTCCCCCCACTGCACCACACAACCAGCCCAGCTCTTCCCCCCCACCCACTGCATCCTAAAACCAGTCCAACCTGTCTCTGCCTCCCTAACCGGTTCTTCCTCTCACCCATCCCTTCCTCCCACCCCAAGCCGCACCCCCAGCTACCTACTAACCTCATCCCACCTCCTTGACCTGTCCGTCTTCCCTGGACTGACCTATCCCCTCCCTACCTCCCCACCTACACCCTCTCCACCTATCTTCTTTACTCTCCATCTTCGGTCCGCCTCCCCCTCTCTCCCTATTTATTCCAGTTCCCTCCCCCCATCCCCCTCTCTGATGAAGGGTCTAGGCCCGAAACGTCAGCTTTTGTGCTCCTGAGATGCTGCTTGGCCTGCTGTGTTCATCCAGCCTCACATTTTATTATCTTGGAATCTCCAGCATCTGCAGTTCCCATTATCTCTCTCAAGCAGGTTACATGATCACTAAGCCTTCAGTAACACTCTTCCCCACAGAAAACTGACTTAACTGATGCGAAAATATACCCAAATCTTTGTACTAATATCCACCTGCTCCAAGTGATCATGGATAAGGTGGGAAAATTCTCATCTTCACCACACAGACATCATGGTCGGGGAATGAATTAAGTCATTTGTGAATCCTTTTAGATCTTTTGTACCAGAGATTCACTCAAGAGATTTCCTCTGAAACATGTGAAAAATGTTCTCTGCCTCGTCAAAATATCCGGTTTATTTATATCTTCATGAAAATAAGTCTTGTGAAATTTCAGTTGATTTGAGGATATCAAAGAATATTTTCTTTGAAAGTTTTACTGATGAGGTGGCTCAAAGGCAGGCATATGCCTTTTATGAAATTTTCCATCAATTTTGAATTCTTTGTTTCCGGTCTATGTGAAATCCCTTCATTATCTTCAATAGCATTTGTGGTACAATGGTAATGTCCCTACATGTAGGCCCAAAAACCTGGGTTTAAATCTCACCTTCAGATGTGTCCATAACGTCCAAAAAAGTTGAATTAAAAATAATTATAACTTGAGTTGTGCTAAGTGGTACTTTTAAATTTCTTTGCGGAGAAATGGTTGTTTTTAATGTTTGTATATATGATTTTTCTCATGAAAAGTCTTATTCGGAGCAAGGGTAAATTGGAGGATCAGTTAATGGAGTGGGGTTGTGCAACCGATTTGCACTAAATTGAAATGGTCATCTGGAACTCAGGATCATTCCAAACTGGGATCACTGAACTCAACCTAAATCTCCAATCGGCACAATCATCAAGGAGCGTAAAGCTTTGGGGCTCTTGTTGTAGAATTGGATGCGAGGCGTAGTAGGGCTGAACTTGAAATAGGAGCGCCTCATTTCACCTTTAACGCTTTTCATGGGCCGTGTGGCAAGTTTGCTAGACAGCAGTAAGTTGCCAGTTAAGGGGAATTATTGATTTGTAAACACCTTCTCGATGGCCCAACTTGCCTCAGTAATATTCAGCGTCACATTTTACTAAACTTGCCAAACAAGCTAGATGTTGAGAAAACCACATGGAAACTAGAGCTGGTAGCTGATGAATTGTGCTTGTTCAGGACTCCTATGTTGGATACCACGCAGTCAAACACTCCATATCCACAGACATTGTTATCCGATTATGCATCAGTCTCTAACAACCCACAAGACATACCTTCGATTCACTTATAGGCAGCTTCTGCACTTCAGTGCTGCAACTTGGGCTCCATATACAACTATCATCATAAAGCTTCTGCAAGGACACTGTGCTGACGGTTATGCATCCACTTCATTGATTGGACTAAACTGCATCTCCAGGCTCTTCACTCACTGCCATTATGCTTACTGAATCTGAACTTATTTGGATATTCAGAGCATTCCCGCCTTGCATTTTCATTGCACTTCTTCTCACAGTCAGAGATACCAGGCTCACAATACTTCTGTCTTGTCTTTCCATTCAGCACAGGCAAGAAGCTTGTTATAACTCCCAGTTCTCCTCCGTTATGAAGGACATCTTTCAGCGAGAGGTCTGGTACAGTAAGTCAATGGCAACACTTGATACTCGTGCAAGGGCTTGAACATTTTCAGTCTGTCACTCAGAGCAGCCAGAGTCAGGACACTTTCCAAATGAGGGATCAAGATGTATTTCCACAGCCTACTATCTGACATTACTCTTCCTCCTACACTGTGGGATTCTCTCTTCTTAGAAAGAAAGAGAGGCAGGTATTAGAGGAGATGAAAGTGGTGGCACAGCTGTAACTTTGTGGGGAGGTGGGCCAAGTGAGTGTTTAGGTTGCAGAGAGAATAGGCCATTGTTATTAGTGTTGAAGATTGGGATGGATGGAAGCTACTGGATAATATGGGCATTGGTGAGGATGGTAGAACCTGAGCTTTTGTGGGACAGGTATACAATAGCAGATGTGCAGTGTGTGTGAGGTATTAAAGACAGTGACATTTAGACTGGCTAATTGGTCTTCTCTAATGACCATGCTGGATATTACTCTATTTGGCAGAGACTGCTCAAACGTGAGTGGTAATCTTGGACCAGGCTGAGATGATCTGATATTGTAGCCTCAAGTGCCAGTCTTCCAGGAAGATCAAGTGCCACCTCTGTACCATCCTAGCCAACAGGATCACCAGGTCCCTACCTTTAAAATGGGGTGGTACTTCCCTCTGCCTGCCATGCCCAGTCCAAATGTCAGCAAGTGTACCGGGTATCTCTGGGCCGACAGTGTTTGTCCAGGTGCACAATGGGCTTTCAAAAATGAACAGAGTGCACGGGACGCTGGTGAATTCTGGGGTACCAGCTGTGTGGTGAGTTGTTGTGGGAACAGCCTCTGCTGAGATGGGTCCAGAATTGGACGTGAGTATTAACCTTGGGTGGTGTAGGTAGTTAAGGAGGCAATTTTGGTAAGATATGATGAGAAAACCAACAAAGTTTTACAATGGAACTCCCCCCCCCACAAAAGAAACCTAAAGCAACTTGGACATAGCCAATAAAAAAGTAAAATTCAGTCCTGAGTCACCTCTCAATAATGCAATGGATTATTGACTTGATACTTTGCCATCTAATATCAAAACTCTATCCAAACCATGGTTTACCAGCATTAATGATATTAAATTTTAAAAAGTGATATATTTATTTATAATCCTAATGAACTACAATATTTCCATAACAAAGTGTATAATTTTCAGAAAATGGTGGCTGATGCAATCCAGTAATTATGTGGGCATAAAGCATTAAAATATCTGCATCATAAAATATTAAATATCACTATCTATAAATATTAATAACTTTAAACCAATCTGTAAAGCCGAAGGATTACCGGACCTGAAACATTAACTCTAATTTTTTATCTCCACAGATCCTGCCAGACCTGCTGAGCTTTTCCAGCAATTTCTGTTTTTGTTCCTGTGAAGAGGACCTTAGTTTATACTTGAAGGGCAGCTCAAATGGGGGTGAGTTGTGTCTGTTCTGCCATGACCTTTGGTGTCAAAAAAAAATCACAATAATAGCTCATATTCCAAAACATTGATTCTAATCTTATTTTTACCAAATATTAAACTCCCCAAACTTGATTTCTTGTCTTGGTTCAGTGTTATTCTTACAGTCGATTTAAAGACAGCTTTCAAAGGAAACTGAGAACATATTGTGTATTTCTGGATGTCTTCTGAACATTCATTTTTGGTAATAAAGAGAGGACATTGATTTAAAATACATTTTTAGGTGGCCCTGCAGAAGGGACAGAACTCATTCTCCTGTCTGCATTTGCCATTTTGAGACTGTTACTAAGATAATCTAACTTATCTCCTGATTATAATATTTTCTCTCATTCTGAGAGAAGAAACAGCTTCAAGGATCATCTGTGGTGTGCTCAAGAGACATTCTTCACTGATTTCCTGTCTCTTAATATAGTATGACTAGAATTTCTTTAGTAGAAACTTCCCTTTGTTTCTCCCTCACTAACAACTGCCAAAGCTGATGTTCATTCTTACTGGATTGCTGCACAAACACCTGCTCATCCTAATGATGGTATGGTGCATTTATCGGACAATTACCTGATAAATTATGACTCTGGAAATTGCTAATAGAAAACCTCAATTCTGCCTGGCTTGTCATCAACCTAATTGTAATCAGCACAGGAAATGTTTGGATATTAATGAGCTGTGAAATAAGGATTGATTTTTGAAGTGCTTGTGAGCTATAACTTAGTTAGAAGTTACGAACAGGTAGAGCTTTATTACCCAAGACTGTCCTACAATGTTACATATAAGTTAAATATTGTACAGCCTGCTGTGATTAATATAATTCACTAATGACTTGTTCATTAGATGTAGAGTTATTATGCATTGTTCATTGAATGATAAACTTTTTGGAGTAATAAATTGAAGTCAATATATTCCACTTCCAATAATTATTGGAAGTAAAGTATTATGGATACATCAATTATGAGAAGCACATTGCTAAATTTCCTAAATCTGAGTCGATAAGAGCATTATACTCAGTTATATGTCATCATTTTTAATATGTTTAATATACTGTGTGTAAAGAATGAAAAATAATATATGAACCAGGCACACAAGCCCAAATAACCGAACTAATGCTACAGCACTTATTGATTACAATTCTGATGTCTCTCAAAGATTCTTCACAACAGAATGGAGCTATTTTCTCTGGAATGTTGGAGGCTGAGGGGTGAACTTATTGAAGTTTAAACTCATGAGGAGCATGATTTGGGTCAATAGTCAAAATCTTTTCCCCAGGGTAAGGGAGCCCAAAACTACAGGACATATGTTTAAGGTGAGAGGGGGAAAAAAATTAAAAGAAACCTGAGAGGTAACTTTGTCATGCGGAGGGTGGGTGCACATATGGAATTAACTGCCAGAGGAAGTGGTGGAGGCTAGTACAATTACAACATTTAAAAAGCATCTGCATGGGTATATGAACAGGAAAGGTTTAGAGATACTATGGGCTAAATGATGGCAAATGGGGCTAGATTTATTTAGAGATAATAGGTACTGCAGATGCTGTAGAATCCAAGATAACAAGGTATATAGCTGGATGAACACAGCAGACCAAGCAGCATCTCAGGAGCAGGAAAGCCGTTAAACCATTTCTCTAGTTTTATTTGGGATACCTGATAGGCATGAACGAGTTGGACTGAAGGGTCTGTTTCTGTGCTGTACATTTCTAAGATTCCATACCTCTAAAGCACATCTAAAGTCTGCTGCACTTTAGTTAAGCTTGACACTGACCTTGGCTCTAATTTGTCCTTCCACATCACTGACCCAAATCCTTTAGTCTTCTACCATTCTTCAACTTTTTGAAGTTGCAAATTCTTCACAACAAATGGTTTTCTCTTTACCAATGATGCCCAGTCTACTTATGCCTCCATTCATTTTCATGAGGGTTTACATGCCCATCACTTGTATAACTTAATTGAGTCCTAGTCAATTTTTCTCTATCAATGGCATTCCCTATTTAGATTTGCTTTCATCTTCAACTTCTTGTTTAACTTCAGTTAATTCCTCCTGAGTAAGTCTTGTGACAACCTCCATGGCACGTGTTAATCTTCCTGACATAATGGCAAATAATTATTATGTTGCATCCTTCTGTCTCCCATCTTCACCTAAACTTCACCTTTGCCAAATTTTTGATTATTCTTTGTTCTTCCCTTAAATCCATACGATTTCTGCAATTGTGATTTGTAGTCTCTTTAGAACAATTCCTATTTTAATTCCTTGGATTAATTTATCTTATTAATTGTGATTTCATTTCTGTAATGCGAGTAAATCTGGCTCGTCATGCAGCAACTTTATGAGGAGTTAAGGATGTTTAAATCCATTTTCCAATAGGTTTTAGAACCTTGCTTATCTCCTGAACACAGTTTATCTTATGTTGTGGATAGGGACTTGTACTTGTCCATTTCCACTCTTGTCCCCTCCCAATAACAACAGTTCCTTTTAGACCTCACCCTTTGTTCAAGTAGTCCCTGTCACTCCATCTTCTATATCTTCCATGATTTGCATTTAGTTCTGGTTCATTTAAATTTAAGTTTGCCCCCTCACTCCTTGAGCACTCATCTGAGCAATTTACCTTTTTCAGCTCTTTTGCCACTCATTTAAAGTATCAAGCATCATGACAATTTTAATTGAGCCACTTTTACTGCTTTATTCTCTCAGCCTCCATACCCAGCAGCATCTCATTCTAGATGGGTGGCATGGTGGCTCATTGGTTAGCACTGCTGCCTCAAAGCACTAGGGGCCCAGAATCAATTCCACCCTCAGGAGTGGAGTTTGCACGTTCTCTCCCTGTTTGTGTGGGTCCCCTCTGGGCACTCCGGTTTCTCCCACAGTCCAAAGATCTGTAGGATAGATGGATTGGCCATGCTAAATTGCCTAGGGATGTTTAGGTTAGATATGGGAAATGCTGGGGTAGGAGAATGAGTCTGGGTGGGATGCTCTTCAGAGGGGTGTTGTGGACTTGTTGGGTTGAATGGCCTGTTTCTGTACAGTAGAGACTCAATGAATAATTTCAAACCATTTCAATAGATATGGGTTCACTCTCCTGCTCTTCTACCTTGCTTTCTCCCTCAATTTAAATTATCATCATCATTGCTGGGTTTATTTTTTAAATAAAATCCCTAAGGTGTAGAAACAGGCCCTTCAGCCCAACAAGTCTACACTGACCCTCAGAGCATACCACTCAGACACATCCACCTAATCTACACATCCCTGAAGACTATTGGGCAACTTCGTATGACCAATCCAGCTAACCTGCACATCTTTGGACTGTGGGAAGAAACCAGAGCACCTAGAGAAAACCCATACAGACATGGGGAGAATGTATTTCTCTCGCTTCTCATTGTTGACTCATCTAACTTTATTTTGTTTTGTATTCACCTCTGGTTTTTAAAACAACCTTCCCCTAGTTCACTTCTTCAGTAACCTCCGTAGATCAGTGACTTCTTCCATCAATGGTCATGCCTACAATTTTTTTTTTCTTTTCCCTTCTATGCAATGGATTTACTGAATCAAGGTCTAACCCATTGCACTGACAAGCCAGTCAAGTAATTCTCCCTATGGAAGAGGTACCCCTGTACCTCATTTACTTTCTCAAGTTTATACATATCTGCAGCTGTTGAAGTCATTAGCTGCACAACTTCCTTTTCTAACTATGAATTAATTAAGCAACAATGAACACAAAATGCTGTCACAGCTTTGAATAGTTGCTTTGTCAGGAGACCAAGGCGGTGTTAAAAATATGGCTTATTATAGATTAGTTGGAGTGATATTTTAGTTTAGTGCTGTGATTTGCTATCTAGATGATCTGATATTAGTGATGATCTGAAATGCAATCATGATATGTTTGTGGGTTTGGTGCCAAAAAGCCATGGCCAATTGGATATTCCAACTATTTCCAGGGCCAACCAATTCTTTCGTGGTTGTAATTATTTTCCACTCAGTTAGCTGTAATCTCTTTCTCTAAATGCATCTGAATACTGATTGACCTTATCTGTTAGTGATGCATATTATTTAATTAGTGTGTAGTTAACAAATGTAAAGTACATGTCTGTGGACTTCACAAGCAATATAAGAAAATTGAATCTATCCCGGATTGTACTTTCATTCTACAGGCAGTCCGCCTGGGTGTTTTTTTCATAATTTTTCACAAGAGGAAATGAGTGGATTTAGAGTCCCAATTTAGCAACCGAAAAAAAGAGAAGCAATTCTCAAGGATTTAATAAAGTGTTGAATCAAGTCAAACAAAGGGCCACGAGCATGACAGTATAGATAGTACAATAGACAATAAAAGAGAGTGCACTTCACTGTATTTTTCAAGGAAAGTCTGGAAAATCATCATTAGTAATCAGGTGACAATGGTATATTGAAAATATCACCAGTATTAAATCTACAGAGTGGGCAAACATTTAAAAAGTGGGATTTGTAGTCTGTTATACAACAGGTATTGCATATCATTTTCGTATTGTCCAAAGACATGTTGTTCAAGCAAGCAAATAGTCAATTAACTGGAGTTGGAAAATGAGATCAGTTAACATGGAAATCTAGAAACTAGGAGCAGGAATAGGCTATTTGGCCCTTCAAGCCTGCTCCATCATTCAAAATAATCATATACCACCCTCTGTGCTGATGCCATATTCTTGTTTCTCTTTATATGCTTTCATGTCTTTATAATTTATATTTTTTAAAAAGTTCAATCTCTTTAAGTTACTTAATCACCAGCGTGTTCATTAGTACAAGAGAGGAGATAAGGGGAAATACAAATTACAGGCTGGGTTTTACTGTAAGCTTTGTAGCACCGAATGTTGGTCAAATGGGGATCCTCAGTGTGCACTTGTAGGCTACGGTAGTGGTAACTCCAGCACTGAACACTGAAGAAGTCAGCTCTAAGGTAATTGTTCAATTTCAACTGGTGGTCCAATTCTCAGTGCTACAGGCTCAAATAGGGACCTACTGTGATGAAACAATTGTAGTCCACCAGGCAGGAAACCTCAAGGTGATCCTTGAAAAGAAGGTACAATCAACAGAAATCTTAATCTTTTTTCTTCAAAAAGAATAGAGTATAGAGATATACATCACAGAAACATATCTTTCAATCCAACTCTTCCATGCTGACCAAATTGGACTCCCTATGCTGGGCCAAACACCCTGACTAGCCATCTCATCCATGCCCTGCGTGACTACGTCTCTGGGACCATATAATTTTCCACCCCTCACCCCAATGAATTAAAATGATGTCCTCCGCAAAAGCCTGTTGCAGAAAGAGGGGGCTGGTCAATGTTCATTTGTTGGCAAAATGCCAGTAAGCCAGTAATGCCACATTCGATTGGCATCTTAATTCTGTAAATTTATCTCCACTGCTGATTTCCTTTCTCTTGACTGCACCTTGGATATTTCCGTGGTGGCGGAGAATGCATCATGGAACCAACTGATGCAGTGCTCCACCATTTTCCCACCCCACCTTCTGCTTCTGAGCCTGTGAGTTTAGGGGTCAAATTCAGCCTCACTACATTTCTTTTAACTTCAAAGTCCACCATCTGCCATTGTGGGGACCCACTTTCAAATCCCACCATGACAGATGGTGGAATTTGAATTCAATAAAAATACTCTGGAATTAAGAGTCTCATGCTGGCCATTATTGACCGTCATGGCAGGGGGCTATGAGCAGAAAAAATGTCCCTGATTCACTGGTATCCTTTTTAGGGAAGAAAACTGCTGCCTTTACCTAGCCTCTGGCCTACACGTGACTCCAGATCCACAGCAATATACTTAACTTTTAACTGTCACATGGGCAATTAGGGATGAGCAATAATTGCTGGCCTAGCCAGTGACACCCACATCTCGTGAATGTGTGTACAAAAAAAAAGCAATGAACATCCTCACCTCTGGAAGAAGGTTGTTGATGAAGCAACTGAATATGGTTAGGCTATAGAGCTTAGAGCTGATCTGTAAGTTCTTGGATTTCACAGCTCTGTCTATCATTTGCTGCTGATGCTATCTGGCATACAAGTAGCTGTACATTGTAGTTACACACAGGTTGACACTCGTTTTGTTTTATCTGGTGTCATTTCGAATGATCTCCTGTACTCTTCATTGAAACAATGTTGATCCCCTGGCTTGACAGCAATGACAAGTCGGGGGATATGCTGGGTCATAGGTTTGCAGTTTGGGCTACAAAACTCTGCTGCTGCTGATGGCTTATGCATCTCAGGAATGACTAGCGTTCAGTTACAATCTCTGTTTGAATTCTATCCCATTTATACTGGCACCAGTGCCACACACACAATGGAGTTTACCTTTAATGTGAAGGCAGAACTTTGGCTCTACAAGGATAACAAGGTGTAGAGCTGGATGAATACAGCAGGTCAAGCAGCGTCAGAGAAGCAGGAAAGCTGATGTTTCAGGTCTGGACTCTTCTTCAGGAAAATATCCCAGATTCCCCAACATTGGTAGTTCCTACTACCTGTTAGACTCTACGAGGACTGTGTAGTGGTCACTAATACGCATGCTGCCATGAATAGATGCATCTATAGCACACAGCTCTGTGGAAATAAGATTAAATATGTTCTTTTCCCTCTCTTGTTATCAAGACCAAGCCAGGCTCCCCAGGACACTGCCTGAGCGTTCGGATTACCAGTCCAGCAGCAACATTATTGTCTCTACCAGGGGGTTCTGTAAATTGTGACTAAGACATTTTGATTTTGGTTATTTCTGGTAATTTTCTGTGTGATTCTTAATTCAGTTTTGCACTCATCCTTCACAATCCCACTCAAGCTTGTGTCACTCCAAAACATGTAAGTATGCTACACTATTGCATCGCTTTCACTCAGAGTCAGCAATGGGTCTTCCAGTGCCACTTAAGAGCCTGCAAATGGACTTCAAAAGCTGTTACCGAGGTACAAACAGAAAATTCTGGAAATACGCTACAGTCAGCAGCATCTGCAGTGAACGGAAGAATTAATGTTTCAGGTCAATACCTTTTCATTGATACTCTACTTCTATTCCAATGATTTAAACTGGATTTTATAAAATGACATGGTGCTACTTTTTTAAAAAGGTAGTAAAGTCTTTCTTTGGCCTGGCTAACATTTTTCCTCCAATCGACACCAACTTAATCAAATTGTCAAAAATGAACTGGCATTTATAGTGTACAAAATCACTGTAAAGCCACCCTACTTAATCATCACCATTGGACTCAAAGGAAAAATAATTTTGTAAACATCTCCATGATGATTGAGAAGGAGGAAAATGAATAATTTAAATAAAAGCATTTCTTACTACAATGGTTACAATCATGCACGTTCTGTTTTAAGCCAGTCTCAAGGCCTTTTTACAGAAATATACACTGCTTTTGATTTAGCAAAATTTAAAAACATTTCATCAAAATGAATCTTCTTTCTCCAGTGTGCTGGTTTTGAACCCCTGGGTCGCACCAGTGAGTTATGACTAGTCTGTTTTCCTCAACCTCTACTTAACTTCAGCTACTATTTGAAAATATGTATCCTGTTATATTGTATTCACAAAAAATGATTACAGCAACTTCTATTTGAATTTGAACCAAATATTATATTTCCACTTAGTGACGCCTTCAAACTTCTCTGCATTTACTCTCCTGCTTTTGCTGTGGAATCTTTGCTCTAAATTTTGGTCCGAAATAAGATACTATATCATTTAATCTGATTCATCAGTCGATTTCAGTAGGGTTTGATGTTGTAGGCCAAACTAGATAAAATACTTAACCAAAATAATGTCACATTTCCTATGCTATGATATACCCATCTCTATAAAACATTGCTCATCAAGATCTCTAACAGGGAAATTTGTCTCCCAAATGAATACAAATACTTGTGAAGAAATTAACCCTATATTTATGATCATTTCAGTTTTTAAAAAATTATGTTATCCAATTGTCTTGATTGATGTTGCAAATAATATCAGAGTTGAAATTCTTGTTCTTCGTGCATTTGCAGGCTCTATGGTAGTGCTTTCCTCTAGATCCATTCCCAACTTCTTTTCTTCATGTTTAGAATTTTCTTTTCCTTCAATTAATCAAATTACCTTCTGAATAAAAGCAAATGAATATTAATGTAACTTCCACACACTTTTGGGCATTGCATTTCAGATCACAATGCCCCTTCCATAAAAAAAAGTTTCCTCATGTCCCCTTTTTGGTTCTTTTATCAAACATCTTCAAACGTCTGTTCTTTGGTTATTAATGTTTCTGTCATTGAAAGCTGTTTTGTCTTATTTATTGTATCACTCATAATTTTGGATATCTGTATCAAAGCTCTGCTTAACCTTTGCCCTAAGAGAAACAATGCCAATTTCTCCACATAATTGGAATCTCTCCATCCTAGTGCTAGTAAATCCCAGTGTCCTTCCTAAAGCTTTAACATTCTTCCAGGAGTCTTGTGCCCAGAACTAGGTGTAACACTTTGGATATTTGGGCCTAGCCAGTGTTTCACAAAGGATTAGCGTAGCTTCCTTGTTTTTGTATTCTTCCATACTTTTTATACCTATTGATACCACAAGATTTTATTTTGAAGTTTGTCTTGCCACTAAGAGCATACATACATGCATCCACGGTCTCTTTGTTTATTCTCACACATTAAAACTGTGCCATTATTGCTGCCTCCCATTGTTATATAAAATATATCATTTGACACCTATAAGCAATGATTTCATTTGTTATCTATCTCCATGTTCCATCAGTCTGCATTAATTTTATGTCATCTACAAACTTCAAAAATGTTACCTGCATAAGTAAGTTTATGTCAATAAGTATCAAAAGTGATCCCAATACTGATCACTGGAAAACTCAGCTGCACATTTCTAAGGCTGAAAAATAACTGGGAACTGTTAGTTTCTGCTTTCTCTCCTTCACTTAATTTTGCAGCCTTTGTCTTTGTCCCTTTTTAATCCTATGCAATATGAAATTCACCACATCGCAATATCAAAGAGTTTTCCCTCTTCAATTCTGTAACTTTAACTCAACCAGTTTAGTGAAATCTGATTTGCCTGAAACACATTTACAGTGATTTTCATTTTATCAATTCGTACGTTTCCAACTGCAAAATCATTTTGACCTTAATGTGTCTTGAATTCTCTCGTCAGTAACATTAGGTTGATTAGTTCCAAATAATAAGACAAACATGCCAGCCAAGGAGGGTATAAAAGTTTTCGAAAGTTTACAGCATTGGAAGAGGCCACACGATCCATTGTGTCTGTACAGGTTAAAAGATGATGATCCACTCTTCCTGATCTCACTTCCCAGCACTTGATCTATAACTTCACAGGTTACGGCACTTGGCACATATCCTAATACAGTTTAAATGATTTAAGGGCTTTTGACTTTTTATCCTTCTTGTTTCCAGGTGTTGACTAGAGTATCCAATCACCCTCACTGAGAATAAATGTTTCCTCCATTTTTCCCTTTAATCCTTAAACAATACACTTAATATCAATGCCCCCAAGTCACTGATCTCTCCTCTAAGCTTAGGTAAATTGACCCTTCCCATCGATTCTAAACAGGCCTCTCTCAATTCTACACATTTCAACCAAATCTCAACTTCCAAGGAGAATAACCCCAGCCCATTCCATTATTGCTGGGCAAGTGCATCTTTCCTATTAAGCAGAACTGCATGCAATAATCAAATTACAGCCAAATTAATGATGGTGCAGTTCCAACATAACCTCATTATGGTGGTATTTTATAGCAAAGCTAATAAAAGGACACTATTTTGTGTGCCATCTTCATCATCTTTTATAGACCTGTTGTGCTATTTTGACGATCAGTGAACATACAGCGCAAGGTTTCTCACTTCCTCTACGCCACTCATATTCCATCATTTATTGTATATTCCTTTAAGTTACTTTACATTTTTAATGTATCACCTCTTACTTTTCCAAGTTGGATTCCATTTGGCATTTTTTGCCGAGCTGGCCAGTCTATTGGGATCTTCCTGCAGTTAACAGATATCTTCACAATCAACCACATAGCCAATTTATACATCACTGCAAGCTGCTCAATTTACCCACATGCTTACATTCAAATTATTAACATATACCACAAAAGACTGGTGACCTAATGCTGAACCCTACAGAATTCTGCTTTTAAGTTGGCTTCTAGTCACAAAACACCTGTCAACAATTATCGTTTTTAGCCCCCAGCCAATGTTTGTCTTAGATAACAAGGTGTAGAGCTGGATGTCAAGCAGCATCAGAGAAGCAGGAAAGCTGACATTTTGGGGAAGGATCTAGGCCCAAAATGTTAGCTTTCCTGCTCCTCCTGTGCTGCTTGTCCTGCTGTGTTCATCCAGCTTTGCGCCTTGTTAGCTCAGATTCTCCAGCATCTGCAGTTCCTACTATCTCTGAAACAATTTTCATCTTATTTATTCACTCATGGGATGTAGGTGTCTCTGGCTGGTCAACATTTATTGTCCATCTCTAGTTTCCCTTGAGAAGATGATGATAAGCCGTTGCCTTGTACTGCTAGAGTTAGTGTGCAGTGGGTTGACCCACAATGCCTTGGGAAGGCATGTCCAGAATTTTGACACAGTGACAGTGAAGGAATGGTGTATAATACTAAGCATCCCATCTGGATGGAGTTACTTTATTCTACTTTGTGGACTGTCAACCTTTTGAGTACTTCCACTTAATTTTTAATATAACCAACATCACCACTGCTTCCTCTTTTATTTCTGTACTGGCAACATCCTTTATGTAAAGAGATAGATGTAAAGTATTCATTTAATGCATCAGTCATCTTCACTCTTAATTGGCCTCCTTCTTCATCTGCATGTTTATTTTAAATCAGTTGTCAGTTTTTCAAAACATTTGGGTTCTGTTTTAAATTAGCAACAGAACTATTTCATACTCTCTCTTTGTCCCTCTCATTCCTTTTTCGACAATTTTTTTGCACTTTTGATATTCAGCTTATTATTCAGAATTGTCTTCTGTAATATGAACATTTATGTCCCTTTGTAAGCCTCATTTTCACTGCTATGGGAAGAAATTAATTTACATGGTGCAGTGCTATGCAGGATTGCTTGTAATGTTAGAGGATGAGCTGCTGATTGTATGTTACGCAATCCACGGGAAATGTGGCCATTGGAGTTGCTTGTGAGTAAAGTTGGTGAATGTGCTAGACATTGATTTCACTGAAGTTAGCACTTGGGTGCTAAAATTGGTCAATGAATGTGTCATGCTTTTTGTGTCAAACACCACTGCCAGTATGGTCTAAACTTGTGTTCAAGTGACAATGTGCCCAAAATTGGGCCTGAGCGAAAATTGGCCAAACTAAACATCAGCCAGCAGCTATCAGCCACAGAGCAGTGGAAACCAAGGTCAAAGATGTCATAAAAGTTCACTGGGAACCAGATACAACCAGTCTGAGTGGTGTGCATTGAAGGAGTATCGGCCAGAATTTCTGGCACCTTGACTTTAAGCCAGTTCCTGAGGATGCATGCTTTACGCCTCTCCTGCAGTGGTAACAGCTAAGGGTGTTGGTACAATGCCATTGGATGTTTTGAACCCTGTTCGTGACCCCCTTGACCACAGGTTGTGGAACATTTCAGGGAGGTCTGAGGTGAGGAGAATAAAAACACAAAACTGGAAGCGACCCCCTCAGAGAAGACTCATAGCAAGACTTGAGGCAGAAGAACATGCAGCAACCCAAGAAGGCCCAGGAGAAGATAGTTTCTGAAGAAGGGTCCAGACCCGAAATGTCAGCTTTCCTGCTCCTCTGGTGCTGCTTGGCCTGGTTGTGTTCATCCAGCTCTACACCGTGTTATCTCAGAAGATATACCCTGACCTGTGAGACCCACCTCCATGGAGGAGAGCCAGCCTATATCAGAATGACCCATCCCAAACACCATGGATCAATGTGTGTAATATCCTTTCACAGGTGCATAGGGCCAGATAGAAAGTAAATATTGTGGGAATTTGGCAATTGCTCACATGGTGTGTTTAATAAGTAACATTTTGTTTACAAAATCAAGTTGGATCACAAACCAAATTCTATATCCCCTTATTCGCCTCACTGAGTGCTTGGGTAAAGTGTTCTTAATACAAACTGCGTGAGGTGTCTAAGGCATGGATCATAAAGTGCTCCCTGTAGATTAACCCATGTAAAGTAAACTATGAAGAATGTTGAGACAGACATCTTGAAGTTCATTGACACTATTGACCAATTATATCATTTTGAGATCTCCAACTCAAGCATATGGTGTTCTGTGTTTACTGGATGTATGGAGGAAATTTATAATTAGACTTGTACAAATTGATACTGAAGGGGAGGTTTATACTTTTTGTATTGGAACATTGCATGTTGTGAGGTCAATTAACACTTACTGCCTGTCTGAATGGAAGTCTATATGTAACACAGGAGTGTACAGGAAATGGCATTCTTGTTGCATCTGGAGTAAACCAGGTTTATGAAGATAGTTCTTGTTGTGCAATTGTTTTAAGGGGCTAGTCAACAGCTCTCACCTGAGATATGGCTCACTTCTGCTCTGGCAACGTTGGTGAGTTGCCGTGTAATTTGAAAGATTTGCCAACTGCATAAAGTCAGCAGATACTAATTTCTTCAAGGTTTGTAGCAACATCAGTGCTACAGAGGGAGACAAAAAGAAAAGCCTCTGTTCAGGGGAAAGGGGAAGGTATGCTCTTCTTCTCTAGAAAAATTCTGCACAGAGACTCTGCCAGAAGCTGTATTTTCCAAATTGCAAGCAGGTGGAAATCAGCCTTAGGAGGCCTCACTGTACCAAGGATGTAGTGCTGCAGTTGTCAGATCTGTCAGATGACCTGGAGCCTCAGAGTAGATATAGGATGGCCCTCCTAAAAATAACCAGAACACTTTTGTCCAAAAATAAAACTGGACACTTTCAGGTGGGAGCTGACTACACCAATACCATGCCACAAAGTGTGACACACATCAGCATTTGGGAGGTGACAGAGGCTCTCTGCAGAAAAAAAAGGGGTATTTCACCCTTTCGTGTAAACAAAGGAAAACCATCAGAATTGAAACTTGAATTTGCAAAGGTAATGGACTTTTCATTGGTGCAGAATAAAATTGCTGCATGGCTCTGGGTCCATTAGCAAAACTGCAAATGCGAGGTTCTTCTGTGCAGTCAATATACAGTTTGCCTGCTGCCACACAGAAATCTGTGTATGACACCTGCCACTTTTCAGTTCAAGCCTGAACACTGTTCAGGTCTTGCTGCATTTGGACATGGACTTCTTCAGCAGGTTGAAAAGTCACAAATTCTGTTATACATTATGTGGCTTCAGGTAAATGTTCCTCATTTCCAGTCTGCTCTTTCCATTCCTTCACAGCGAATTCAATACAGATTCCTGATCATAAAGTCCCTTTAGCCTACATCATCAGTCAATAAAGGATTTTCTTATTCATTCATGGGATGACGGCATCGCTGGTTCGGCCAGCATTTACTGCCCATCCCTAATTGCCCAGAGGCAGTTAACTGCCAATCATATTGCTGTGGTTCTGGTGTCATATGTAGGTCAGACTAGGTAAGGATGACGGTTTCCTTTCTCAAAGCACATTACTGAAACAGTTGAGTTTTTCCAACATTTGACAAGGGGTTCATGGTTATCAGTAGACTCTTAATTACAGATTTTTTTTTATTGAATTCACATTCCACCATCTGCCATGGTGGGATTCGAACCCAGGTCCCAGAACATTATGTAAATTTTTGAGTTAACTGTAATACCACTAGGCCATCACTTACCCTTAAACAGTGAAGACATTCATACATCACCACATCAATGATAAATTCTAGGACCTGTATACCTCCTTCATGCCTATTTGCAGGCTCCTTTTGCCTGGCCTTTTTGTCTTAGGCAGAGATACTTTCAAAGCTGCAGACAGTTGGCAGAAGACTACTGACTACAGGTGACCTTGTAAGACACTTTGGAGCAGCTCCAGGTCCCTGGGCCCAACTTCAGACCCAGCTGAGCTGACAGGCTGAAAGCCTAAATCTGTAGGGATAGGGGAGGATGAAATCATGAAGCATCTTCAACATGAGGGCCAATGTATGATGAATAAGACAGAGGTGGTGAATGGAGTTTGTAGAGGGTTTGATGAATTGGAGTTTAACAAAGTGGAAGATAGATGGATTGTCAGGGAAATAATGGAAAAGTCGAGATGGAATCGTTGAAAACACAGATAAGCATTTCAACAGCAGATGGGCTCGAATGGATAAATGATCAGTGTGAGGAGAAATTGAATGTTTAGCTGAAACAAATTGGGGCACATTCAAGATTGAAAGTCAGCCAAGTCATTTTAAAATTCACAGCCAATGGAAGGATTAAGGCACGTGCTGTCATCAGTGAGTAGGTGGAAGATGACCAATGTCTGTGGATGATATGCCAAGGCTAGAATGAAGGAAAAGGAAATTAAGTACCAAAAAATTGACCTTGGGGTAGAATTAGAATTAATAGTGGTAGGAAGAGAAGCTACTGCTTGAAGTGTGGAATCCAAAGTTTGTAAACATGAGTGAAACAGGCAAATTCAGTGTCTCAAATCTGTTTGCAAAATATTTAGTTTCTTTAGACATTTATAATGGTTATTAGGAATTTTAGCTGGAAAAAAAAGTAATCTATTTCTAACTGGTACAGTGATAAATTTGCGTAGATAAAGTCCATTATGAATATTCTTGCCAAAAAATGTTGTTTACAGAATGCGGTCGTTGAGCCAAAAAGATATACTGCCAATCACATATAATTGAATGTGATATAAGAGTTTTAGTACCAGTGTGATGCCAAGTATGCAGGCCGTATGTCCCAGTGATTGGTGGATCATACTAAATAGCATATCCCATTGCCTGCTCACATTAAGTGAGATACTGGTCATATCCCACCAATGTCTAATATTGAATGCAATTCACATTTAGACAACATTTGTTAAATAATCCCAAGTTGACTACTGGTTCAGAATTGTCAGGCTCATGTATTGGAAGTCAGATAGTAATATATCCCACTCATGAAAAATTATTTCATGCATTATACAATTAATTGATCTTTCACAGGAATACAGTATTTGATTTAGGCTTTAATTGTTTTGTATCTTGCATCATGCGTTCAGCTTGAATCCCTTGTGTGGCCAGTGTGCAGCCAGAGTACTTAAGCAATTGCTATTAGATGTAACAGTGATAATGGGAGCTGCAGATGCTGGAGAATCCAAGATAACAAAGTTATCTGGAGCTGGATGAACACAGCAGGCCAAGCAGCATCTCAGGAGCACAAAAGCTGACGTTTCGGGCCTAGACCCTTCATCAGAGAGGGGGATGGGGAGAGGGAACTGGAATAAATAGGGAGAGAGGGGGAGGCGGACCGAAGATGGAGCGAAAACAAGATAGGTAGAGAGGAGAGCACAGGTGGGGAGCTAGGAAGGGGATAGGTCAGTCCAGGGAAGATGGACAGGTCAAGGAGGTGGGATGAGGTGGTAGGTAGGAAATGGAGGTGCGGCTTGAGGTGGGAGGAAGGGATGGGTGAGTGGAAGAACAGGTTAGGAAAGCAGAGACAGGCTGGGCTGGTTTTGTGATGCAGTGGTGGGGGGGCGGGGGGGGTAATGAGCTGGGCTGGTTTTGGAATGCGGTGGGGGAAGGGGAGATTTTGAAGCTTGTGAAGTGCACGTTGATACCATTGGGCTGCAGGGTTCCCAAGCGGAATAGGAGTTGATGTTCTTGCAACCACGCCCGCCACCTCCTCCAGGACTTCCAATTCCCCAGCCCCCAACACCTCATTTTCACCATGGACATCCAGTCCCTATACACCTGTATTCCTCATGCAGATGGCCTCAAGGCCCTCTGCTTCTTCCTGTCCCGCAGACCCGACCAATCCCCCTCCACCGACACCCTCATCCGCCTAGCCGAACTCGTCCTCACCCTCAACAACTCTTTCGATTCCTCCCACTTCCTACAGACAAAGGGGGTGGCCATGGGTACCCGGAAGGGACCAAGCTATGCCTGCCTCTTTGTAGATTACGTGGAACAGTCCTTCTTCCGCACCTACACAGGGCCCAAACCCCACCTCTTCCTCCGTTACATTGATGACTGTATCGGCGCCGCCTCTTGCTCCCCAGAGGAGCTTGAACAGTTCATCCACTTCACCAACACCTTCCACCCCCACCTCAAGTTCACCTGGGCCATCTCCAACACATCCCTCACCTTCCTGGACCTCTCAGTCTCCATCTCAGGTAACCAGCTAGAAACTGATGTCCATTTCAAGCCCACTGACTCCCACATCTACCGAGAATACACCTCCTCCCACCCACCCTCCTGCAAAAATTCCATCCCCTATTCCCAATTTCTCCGCCTCTGTCGCATCTGCTCCCAGGATGAGGCATTCCACTCCCACACATCCCAGATGTCCACGTTCTTCCAGGGCCGCAACTTTCCCCCCACAGTGGTCGAGAACACCCTTGACTGCGACCCCGCATTTCTCGCAACACATCCCTCACACCCCGCACCCACCACAACCGCCCAAAGTGGATCCCCCTCGTCCTCACATACCACCCCACCAACCTCAGGATACAACGTATCATCCTCCGACACTTCTGCCATCTACTATCTGACCCCACCACCCAAGCCATTTTTCAATCCCCACCCTTGTCTGCCTTCTGGAGAGACAACTCTCTCCGCGACACCCTTGTCCGCTCCACACTCCCCTCCAACCCCACCACACCCAGCACCTTCCCCTGCAACTGCAGGAAGTGCTACACTTGCCCCCACACCTCCTCCCTCACACCCATCCGAGGCCCCAGGATGACCTTCCATATCAAACAGATGTTCACCTGCACATCTGCCAATGTGGTATATTGTATCCATTGCACCCGGTGTGGCTTCCTCTACATTGGGGAAACCAAGCGGAGGCTTGGGGACCACTTTGCAGAACACCTCCGCTCAGTTTGCAACAAATAACTGCACCTCCCAGTCGCGAACCATTTCAACTCCCCCTCCCATTCCTCAGACAACATGTCCATCATGGGCCTCCTGCAGTGCCACAATGATGACACCCGAAGGTTGCAGGAACAGCAACTCATATTCCGCTTGGGAATCCTGCAGCCCAATGGTATCAACGTGGACTTCACAAGCTTCAAACTCTCCCCTTCCCCTACTGCATCCCAACACCAGCCCAGTTCTTCCCCACCCCCCACTGTATCACAAAACCAGCCCAGCTCTTCCCCGCCCCCGCACTACATCCCAAAACCAGCCCAGCCTGTCTCTGCTTCCCTAACCTGCTCTTCCACTCACCCATCCCTTCCTCCCACCTCAAGTCACACTTCCATTTCCTACCTATCACCT
This sequence comes from Stegostoma tigrinum, assembly GCF_030684315.1. Classification (NCBI taxonomy): domain Eukaryota; kingdom Metazoa; phylum Chordata; class Chondrichthyes; order Orectolobiformes; family Stegostomatidae; genus Stegostoma; species Stegostoma tigrinum. The sequence goes on from NC_081377.1 coordinate 10,317,329, forward strand.
CATCCCGCCTCCTTGACCTGTCCATCTTCCCTGGACTGACCTATCCCCTTCCTAGCTCCCCACCTATGCTCTCCTGTCTACCTACCTTGTTTTCTCTCCATCTTCGGTCCGCCTCCCCCTCTCTCCCTATTTATTCCAGTTCCCTCTCCCCATTCCCCTCTCTGATGAAGGGTCCAGGCCCAAAACATCAGCTTTTGTGCTCCTGAGATGCTGTTTGGCCTGCTGTGTTCATCCAGCTCCACACTTTGTTATCTGCTATTAGATGTAAACTGTTCATAAATTATTCAAAGACCCCAGTTTTGCAGATGGAAAAACATGTATAGGCAGAGCACCTGTTTCAACTCAACAAAATAGGTGACAACCGTTCTCTGGTTTATTGGTCAAGGCATTGCCTTGCATATTCAGTGTCAACCTAGCTGATTTAAAATTTAATTAAAGCTTCACTACTAACTGTTAGCCATCATTATCCAGAGTTAATTTCATTAATTCTCTCCTCCAGTTTAGTGTAGCCCCACTTCCCACTCGATTAAAATTCTCTTCAGTTTAATTGGGGGCTGTTTTCATTTTATTTTAGTATCTCTTATGAATTAAACTGTTCTAACATTTCAACAAAATGGGTCAGTTTTCAGTAATAGTGGAAAACATTGACAGTTAAAATTTGACAGTGTGTAACCATATCCAAATTATGAATAGCACCTAGAAATAGTGGTGATGCTGAGGCCAGATTCATATTCATTTACTGTGTGTGAAATTGATATAATTGACAAAGGAAAATGTATTTTCCATGAAGCATTTCCTCAACCAGATTTTCTGTACCTCTCATTTGGCAGAGGATGATTTGGCTTTTTGCACTTTAAATGGAAGTCCTATCTATTTCTGGCTTATATACAAAACATATCTAACTGCTCACAGAAAACCAATCTTTTGGAACTTGTACTCAGTATTCCAAAAAAAAGTAGGAAAGCACACATTTTGTGGCAGGTGGTCAGATTTTTATAATAAGCTTACCTGTGAGGCTAAAACAATTATTCTCATCAAAGCCAGTGACAAAATATTGCATGGTTATTTTAAATTTCTCAATCATGATCACAACTGACAAATTAACACCAGTCCCACATCTGGAAACATTTAATTACGGCCACTTAAATCATTTCAAAACAGTTTACATTTTAATAGCAATTGCTTAAATATTCTGGATACACTCTGGCCATATAGGTGTTCAAGCTCATTGCACGAAGCATGATACAAACCAGTTATTCAAGCTTATTGAATATTGTACTGTGAGGAGACAACTTTCCATTAGTGAGATTTTAATGGTGCAGGCCAGATTTTACAGAGAAATTAAATGATTTCTAAATGATGCGTGCTATTATTACCATGTATAGCAATACCATGTCGTCCGCAGCTTAAGGCCAGGAAGGGATGCCCTGAGTTTTATGTATCAGTATGAGTTGTTGGATAATTTGCTCTCTTTCATCACAAATCTCTCAAAAGCACCCTCTCCCTTCCATTTTTTTCACCATGTGTTCCATGAACTTGTTGCCTTTCTGTAATAGTTGTCCTGGGTTGCCACAGTAAGTCAAGTCTGGTATTTTAAATTTTTCAGTGCTCTATTAATGACATAATTGTTGTTGACTGCCCCAGAAGTAAAGAGTGATCCATGTGGCATTTCATGCCTTCAGGCTATGAATGGTTTGAGATTTTAGAAAAGGTAAAATATAAACTTGTCTTTATTTTTCATCTACCTCTCTCTCTCTCAATTTATTTCTCATCCCGCACTTGATACGACATTGATGTCATTCACTCAAATTCACCCTCTTTCTAAAAATCTTTAATTCTATATTTCTATGCTTACATCTTAAAATTTTCCAAGTAATTGGTTAACGATGCATTAAGATGATGGTGGAGAAGATGGGCTGAGCCCCAAGGCTTGTCAACTCTGATCACCTTCTCTTTTGTTCTTTTTTTCCTTTAACTCTTTTCTTCTTTTACCTATTCTTTCTTTCTCTTCGCTTTTAAATCTGGAGAGTGGCAGATGATGGAGGAGGCCTCCGGCAGCAACACTAGGATGAATAGGGCCCCAGTATCTTGGTGAGCAAGGAGCAAGTCCCAGGCTGAATCTCCCAGCCTGGATTTGCAGGCTAGGCCGAGGCTCCAGGCCCACGCATCTAGGCCTGTGTGCCCGAAGGAGGAAAAGTGGCAGTCTTGTCCTGGCATGGCAGCCTCTTCCCCATGTCAGACTCTTCTTCAACTTCCACTTTCAGGTATTCCAACGGCCTGGCAGGTGGTTTTGAGGAGGTGTGACGGTGGTGTTCTCGGTTGGAATAGTTGTCTTCGGCGGAGGCTTGCGGCGCAGTATTCAAACGAACTCATGTGGTTGTCTCACCCTGGCTGCATCTTCAGGGAGTTTCATTGTTCCTTACTTGGCTTTCCCTGAGCCCAGGTGCCATTAACTTTACTCATTGAACTTCGTCTTAACTTTTTTTATTTTTATTATGTATAACATCTGTCGTTGACTTGATGCCACGGTGGGGCAAATTATTAAACTTTTCACGGTATTTTTCGCATAAAATAAACATGAGAAATTTATTTTCTATTCTAATGCATACCCTACTATTCACCAAGATCCAAGGATCTCAGTTCTCATCATATCACAATTAACTCACACTTTCAGCATCCTTCGGAGTAAACATAATTGTGTTTTAGGTTAAAAAACATGTCTAAAAGTGCACGCCAGCTAGTATACTGTTCCTAAAAAATCTCAGCAAACTGTTTTATCTGCTATCTTTATTAGACACACAGCATAACTATGAACTGTCACTCAGTGTCAGAGTCTCTTGTCTCAGAGTCAAGTAATTGTGGTTTCAAATCACACTCTAGTGACTTAAGTACCAAGATCTTTCAAATAAAATATTAATCCAAAGGTTTGTCCTCTCTCTCTCAAGTGAACATAAAAGATCACATGGTACTTGTGAGGAAGATAAGTGCAATTTTCCCCAGTGCCCAACAGTTAGCCTTCAATTAAAATTGCTATCTGATCATACTTTATTGCTGTTAGTGGAACCTCACCTTGTGTGATTTGGCTGATGCATTTCCTCTGGTGCAGCTGTGACTGCATTTCAGAATGTAATTCATTGGCTTGAAGATATCCTGATTGCATGGCAGGCACTACACAATTTTAAGTTTGTTCCTTTTTCCTGAATGCAATGATCACTAACAAAAACAGCTGGAAAGCATAAATGTGCATCACTATTTCAAGCAAATAAAAACTGAATATTTATTTCATCCTTTCTTTCCACTCCTTCAATTGCCTTGTCTCCTGCATTGAGCTGCACTTCTTCCCTGGGGACATCAATATTTTGAAACCGTTCTATCGTTCATTGTGCAAATTCAAATTGAGCATTGGTTAGATTTACTACCTTAAAGGTATCACAGTTTGATCCAATACAACTCTGTCCTTGGCTGAATTCAGGCATGTTACTTTCCAGCAGCATTTAATGGATAGCCATGGAAACACTAAATGCTTTTAAGCCTCCTTGACACAAGGCTACAGAGGTTAATATGAGCACTGCTATCTCTGAGTGAGATGAGCCAACTTAGCAGTACTAAGCCTTGCTCCATTTCACTCTTCATTTCATTTTTTTGTCCCAATCATGGTGCAGAATCTTCAGTTCGGGGACTGGATCACTTTTCTATTACTGACATCCATTCACAGTATCAAATATTGCCAATGTATTTGGAAGCTGAAACTCCATCTGCCATCTCTTAACAACATATCTTAAAACATTTCTGATAATTTGTGCATTTATTTTCCACAGTGTTCCAATGTATTTTCCATTGGCTTGCAGGATATAATTCTTTCAAACTTTGAATTTTAGAAAATCTGAGTACTTTTTTTGAATAGAAGGAATTGCAGATGCCATAAATCAGAAACAAACGTAGAAATTTCTGGAAAAAAAAGCCCCAGCAGGTCTGGCAGCATCTGTGGAGAGAAGCGAGAGTTAACATTTCAGGTCACAGGTGTTGTGAGAAAGGGTCACTGGGCCCGAAATGTTCACTCTGATTTCTCAGCACAGATGCTGCCAGACCGGCTGAGTTTTTTTTCCCAGAAATTTCTGTTTTGTCACTTCTTTCTATTCATTTACTTACAGCTGATAGTGTCATGGCTGTGTAGAAATGTAGAATTTTGTATTATACCTCCAGTGCTGCAAATCTCTCTTTGTTGACTTTCTGCATGTTTCCACAAAATGGATAAAGCTGTCTAAAATAACTAGTCCATTGGTTATCACAGATAGCACTGATTATTCAGTCCTGTGGATAGAACCGGTATAGGTGAGGTCCTGCGATACAATGATAGTGTCCCTGCTTCTGAACTAGTTGGAGAAAAATGGTAAACCTGATTGAATACAAACTGATTGCAACTCATGCATTTCAACATTGACATTCAGTACGACCAGTACACTGACTTCCAAGCATTACTGTCTTTCTTTTCCCACTGCATCTAGGTTCAAGTCTTACCTTATGACCTGAAATAATGGGAACTGCAGATGCTAGAGAATCCAAGATAACAAAGTGTGAAGCTGGGTGAAGATGAAGGGCCTAGGCCCGAAACATCAGCTTTTGTGCTCCTGAGATGCTGTTTGGCCTGCTGTGTTCATCCAGCTTCACACTTTGTTACCTTATGACCTGATGGCCATAGGGCAACTTGTCCTGCAATGCAATCTGAGGGGTTAATTATCAATCTACAACCTGCCCTGACACACCTATGGTAGGTGCTGAAGAATAGGCGAACATACTGATCAGCTTGAACCATATAATAACTTCAGTGAAACAACATCCCCACATTGTAAAAGATTTTTCACACTGTTTCCTCATAAGCAAGCATCACCCTCATGCTGAGTGACTACAACACATGTACTCTGATGCACATTGAATGTGGTAAGGTACAGGCTGCCCTCGACACTCCACATCCCAGGGAAAATGCTGGTGTTCGTGTGGTATTGGTGAAGCAAATACATTCTGATCATTAACTAACTAAACTGATGCTGCATAAATTATTCACATGAGACATGACCAGAGAACTCACGAGAGAACCCATGACATTCAACAGTCAGCCGACTGATTACTGAGAGAAAGGCATTATATAGTTTTGACGTTGAAACATGGATTGTTTTCAGTGCTGTTCTGTTCCTGGAGCTGATTAATCAGGTCTCTTTTAAAATATACTTGAAGCTACTGTTACTTAGATGTGAGGAGAGAATATGGAGGTGACTTAATAGACAATGAATTATGCAGTTTACTCTTTATTTCTTTCGCGCATTGACTGAAAAATCGCTTCCTCCCGAGAACAAAAGGAAATGTCAGTTGAGTCGAGTTAAGAGTGCTGTGCGTACTGCAACTATAATATAATGCATGTTGGTCATTGTCTGAACACAATTCCTTTAACCACAGTAGGTAAGCTTAAGAGCGTTACTCACACAGAATGCCAATCTAATTTTTTGCTTCAGCGTACACGAGTGGTAGAAACCAAATTGCCATGAACTCTTCAGAAAATAAATCATCTAAGGTTTTAATCACATCACCAGTAGCCCTGTCTTCAGTTTCCAAGGCTCTAAGTTGGAGAATTTACCCCCAGATTTCTCTCTGTCTCTCTTTCCTCCTAAAAGGTATCTCTTTTTAAACTACCTCTTTGACCAAAGTGTGTGTCTTTAGCTTTAATGCCTTCTTAGATTAGATTCCCTACAGTGCAGAAACAGGGCCTTCAGCCCAACAAGTCCACACTGCCCCTTGAAGCATCCCACCCAGACCCATCCCCCTATAACCCACACATCCCCTGAACACTACAGGCAATTTAGCATGGCTAATCCCCGTAGCCCTTTGAATCAGTTCTGTATCCAAACACCTAGTTCTCCTTCTATTCTGTGCAATCTAACTAATCTAGCAGTCTACCATGAGAGCCCTTGTAGAACCACATATAGATCACGTTCAGCGCTGTGCTCTCATTATTCATCTTTGTCACTTCTTCATAAAACTCAATCAAGTCAGTGAGACATGATTTCCCACACACAAAGCCATGTTGACTATCCCTAATCAGCCCTTGCCTTTCCAAATACATATAAATCTTGTCCCTCTGGATTCCCTCCAACAGTTTGCCCACCACCGATGTGAGGCTCACTGGTCTATAGTTCTCTCCCTTTTCCTTATCACCTTTCTTAAATAGAAGTGCCACATTAGCCAACCTCCAGTCTTCCTACACACCACCTTTGGCTAATGACACACAAGTATCTCATCAAGGAGCCCAACAAACACTTTCCTACCTTCCCACAGAGTTCTAGGGTACACCTGATCAGGTAGGAAGGTATATCTACCCTTATGTGTTTTGATACATCTAGCATCTCTTCCTCTGCAATATGGACATTTTCCAATATATCCCTATTTATTCCCTCACATTTCTAGCTTCCATGTCATTCTCCACAGTAAATACAGATGCAAAATACTCATTTAGACTATAAGACCATACGGCATAGGAGTGGAGGTAAGGCTATTCGGCCCATCAAGTCCACTCCACCACTCAATCATGGCTGATGGGCATTTCAATTCCACTTCCCTGCACACTCCCTGTAGCCCTTAATTCTTTGCCAGATCAAGAATTTAGCAATCTCCGCCTTGTAGACATTTAACATCTCGGCCTCCACTGCGCTCCGTGGCAATGAATTCCACAGGCCCACCACTCTCTGGCTGAGGAAATATCCCCTCATTTCCATTTTAAATTTACCCCCTCTAATTCTAAGGCTATGCCCATGCATCCTGGTCGCCCCGTCTAACGGAAACAACTTCCCAGCGTCCACCCTTTCTAAGCCGTACATTATCTAGTAAGTTTCTTTTAGATCTCCCCTCAACCTTCTAAACGCTAATGAATACAATCCCAAGATCCTCAGCTGTTCATCGCACATTAAACCTACCATTCCAGTGATCATCCGTGTGAATCTCCACTGGACATGCTCCAGCGCCAGTATGCCCTTCCTGAGGTGTGGGTCCCATGGGGCTTAACTAGAGCTTTATTAAGTCTTAGAAGCATATCACTGCTTTTATATCCCAACCCTCTTGAGATAAACGACAAATTACATTCGTCTTCTTAATCACAGACTCTACCTGCAAGTTAGCCTTTAGAGAATCCTGGGCCAACACTCCCAGATCCCTTTGTGCTTCTGCTTTATGAATTTTTTCACCCTTTAGAAAATAGTCCACATCTGTAATCGTTTTTCCAAAGTGCAAGACTTCACATTTGCTCACGTTGAATTTTATCAGCCATTTCTTGGACCACTTTTCTAAACTGTCTAAATCTTTCTACAACCTCCCCACCTCCTCAGTACTAACTGCCTGTCCACCTATCTTTGTATCATTGGCAAACTTCTTCAGAATGCCCCAAGTCCCTTCATCCAGATCATTAATATATAAAGTGAACAGCGGTGGCCCCAACACTGAACACTGCGGGACGCCACTTGTCACCGGTTGCCATTCCGAAAAAGAGCCTTTTATCCCAACTCTCTGCCTTCTATCAGACAGCCAATCCTCAATCCAAGCCAGTAGCTCACCTCCAACACTAAAAGCCCTCACCTTGCTCAGCAGCCTCCCATGGGGTACCTTATCGAAGGCCTTTTGGAAGTCTAGATAGATAACATCCACTGGGTTTCCCTGGTCTAACCTACTTGTTATCTCTTTAAAGAATTCTAACAGGTTAGTCAGGCAGAATCTCCCCTTACTAAATCCATGCTGACTTGTTCTGATCCGACCCTGCACTTCCAAGAATTTTGAAATCTCATCCTTAACAATGGATTCTAGAATTTTACAAACAACTGAGGTTAGGCTAATCAACCTATAATTTTCTTTTGTCTTCATCCTTTCTTAAACAAGGGGGTTACAGCTGCGATTTTCCAATCATCTGGGACTTTCCCAGACTCCAGTGACTTTTGAAAGATCACAACCAAAGCCTCCATTATTCCCTTAGCCACCTCCCTCAGAACTCAAGGATGTAGCCCATTGGGGCCAGGAGATTTATCAATCTTTAGACTTTTTCTAGCACTTTCTCTTTTGTAATGCTTACCATACTCAACTCTGCCCCTGATTTAGTATCTCATTTCCTCCAGTTTTACACATAATAGCCTTGCTGATCTTTGAAGGGCCCTATTCTCTCCATTGTTACCCTTTTGTCTCTAATGTATTTGAAGAATCCCTTTGGATTCTCCTTAAGCCAATTTGCCCAAGCTATCTCATGTTCCCTTTTTGGCCTTCTGATTTCCCTCTTAAGTATATTCTTACTGCCTTTCTATTCTTCCAGGAATTCACTCGATCTCTGCTGTCTGCCCCTGACATATGCTTTACTTTTCAAACACTGTGTATAATTACTTGTTGTTGGAATTCTTTAACTTTCCTCAACTGAGCAGTGCGTTTTTTAAATTCAAAATCATTCCCCCAATTCCCTCATCCCCAATCTCCATAATGGCAATATTATGCACTCATATTTGTAAAATTAATATGACATTTTGTTGTAGTATGTCATTACAGTAAGCAATAAATCATTCTTTTCAATCCCAGGGAAAATATAGAGAGGTGAATAAAAATCATTGGAAGGGTCGAGCTCATAATCTGAGGTTTGACATATCAAGGAGAGTAAATCTGCAGTCACAAGTATTGCTTACATAATGATTGAGACTGATGTGGGAGACCTGTAAGAGAACATACAATTAGTGAGGATAGTGGCACTGGAGCTTCAGTTGCTCTTGGGTTGTATTACAGATGAGAAAACTCCCCTCTTCTGTGCTCCAAACATTTACAATTCTGATTGTTGTGAGAAAGCTTGGCAATGCATGCATTCAGACTGCCAAACCCTACCTTTAAATTAGGTTAAATGTTCAGCTTAATGTGAGGTGAACAAAGAGAAGATTCTGCCTGACTGGAAACTGAACTGCCTTGCATCATTAGCTTGAAATATGAATGTTCCTGAAACACAGAACTCTATCCATACCAACATGGTCAGAAATTATTTGACACCAGGCTATAGTCCAACAGGTTTATTTGAAGACACAAGCTTTTGGAGCTTGTGGTGCCATGTGATTTCAGACTTTGTCCACCCCAGTCCAACACAGACACTTCCACATCATACATGCCAACACAGATTGAGCTGATTGTGATATTTTCTAGAGTGACCACTGCTGGCATATCAATGTTGCGGTCGGTTGGCTCACCGAGCTGGTTTCTTGTTCCATAGACGTTTCATTACCATGCTGGGTGGCATCATCAATGTAGCCTACGATGAAGCACTGTTGTGTTTTCCCGCCTGGTTTTTAAACTCTGGGGTCCTTTGAGCTTGATCACCTCATTTCCGGTTTTCATTCGCAATGGAGTGTATATGGGGTCAAATTCTATGTGTTTGTTGATGGCTTTCTTCATGGAGTACCAGGCTTCTAGGAATTCCTGTGCTTGTCTCTGTTTGGCTTGTCCCAGGATCCTGGTGATATCCCAATCAAACTGGTGGTTCTCCTTATCCATATGGATTGAAATGGGTGAGCATTAGTCATGTCTCTTTGAAGCCAATTGATGTTTGTGTACTCTTGTGGTTAGTTTCCTTCCTGTTTGTCCGGTGTAGAGTTTGTCACAGTCTCTGCAGGGGGTCTCGTAGATGACATTGGTCCTGCCCATATACAATCCATTGCAAAGGAAGACCAGGAGTGAGGTAATCCAGGTCAACGGACTCCACAGTTTAAAAACCAGGCGGGAAAACACACAGACACTTCATTGGAGGCTGCGCTGATGATGTTGCCCAGGATGGTAATGACACATCTGCGGAACAACGAACCAGTTCGGCGACCCAACCAGCCACAACATCCACAACCTGAGCTACAAATCTACTTTAAAACCTTAGAGACATATTGAAGTAATTGCTGCCTCTACCATTGTGCAATGTTGGATAAAGTTGGTTTAAAGTATTTTTACTCCACTAATCTTCCCTTCTCTTTGCCTTGTCTTTGGCCTATCCAGTGATGAAGAATATACCACTGTCCTGTATTTATGGAAGAATCAGTGTTCTTGGGTAACAGGAAGGTTTATCAGATTCCAGCAATAAGTACAGTGACATTGATAGAAAGGGTTCAATCGGTGTAACATGAACATTAACTTCTTCAGAATCATTAACTTAAATGATCTTTTTCAATCTCAGGGCAAGTGTAGATAGAGCAGCAAAACATTCTCAGTTTTCATTATTCTACATCAAGTGCATGATTATAGCATTGTCCCTAGCAATTTCAGCACTGCTATCTACTCATCAGAGCTGCTTGCAGCCAATGTACACATGAGGGGCCTGTGAGGATCACTTACTGATCATAGACTGCAATGATTCTCCTCTTCACGCTGTAACTTTATTATAAATTTATTGGAATTATTACAAGGTAATAACAATATCTTGGGTTATTGGGCTAACAGAGGGCTTCAGATTGAGGAATGCAGTACAACAGACAATGGTGTTTGAGGTGCACAGGAAGAAAAATATCATAAACACAAATCCTCTAAATATTCCAGAGATGGTAAATGTGATCTGTTCCTAGATATTGCACCTGATGTACAGGCAGGAACCCACAATAAACCTAATGTCCTCATTCATCTGATTAAATGATCTATAAATCTTCACATCTCCTTCTAACCACATCGCTGGCCTTTCATGCAGTTTGGTTCATCTGGCTTCTACCAATTGCCCAGAGCATCACTCAGGAGTCAAGTTGAATACGGCAATCATTGCCATCAGCCTCATATTCAAATCTTGCTAGACTCACATTTTATTTGTTCATGCAATGTGAGCATCATTAGCATTTATAGTCCATCCATAATGTAAGGGTTCTGGTTTGCGATCAGTAATCTGCTAATTTTTAAGTGGCTCAAATCACCCCTGAGATCCCTAGTTCTGACACTGGACTTAATTTAGGAATGTGAAGTGAAAAAGGCAGTAGACAGGGTGTTTCAGGGCAAAGAATCTCTGTTTATTAAATGCAAGGGTGAGTATATCACAAGAAATAAAAAGGCAAAAATAATAAATGGATCAATAAAACAAAGGTGAATAAAATCATAGAATCCCTACAGTGTGGAAACAAGCCCTTCAGCCCAACAAGCCGACAGCAAGCCTCATAGCATCCCACTCAGACCCAAGCCCCCCTAGTAATCACATATCCCTGAACACTGTGGGTAATTCAGCAAGGCCAATCTGCGTAATGTCCACATCTTTGGACTGTGGGAGGAAACCGGAGCACCCAGAGGAAAGCCACACAGGCATGGACAGAATGTTCAAACTCCGCACAGATAGTTGCCTATCGGTGGAATTGAACCTGGGTCCCTGGTGCTGTGAGAAAGCAGTGCTAGTCACTGAGCCACTGTGCCACCCTAAATACACAACATAAAAAGACAAGTGAAACTGACACTATTAGTTATTAACTGAATACAGGCTAATTACTATTGGGAACTAAACAGTAGTTTCAAACACAGATACTTTAATCAGACTTCCTGACCTCAGGGTTCCATGTACTGTCACCAACTCACCTTCCCCTTCCTGCTGGCTAGGTTGGATATTTTGGGTCTTGAGGAAATAGGCTCACCACTGGGAATGAACACAATTTTGAAATACTGCTGGCTGTTTCCGTTTGCCGTAGCCAGTGCTTTGCTGAAGGCTTTGATGGTGTAGGCCTTCAGTCTGGTTTGAGAACTTGGGTTTTTATTACTTTGTGGTGTTTTTAAGAGCCAATTTTCACCTCAGGATGTGTCTGAGGCTATGTCAGTTGTGCCAGTAGTTTTTGGAGGTTGTCGGTCATCAGATCTCCTGGTTGTGATCGGCTGCAATTGGTTCCTCGGATACAGAACCGACCTGTGTCAGTAGGTTTCAAGGAGATAGCTGTGCTGATAGTTCTCAGGGAGATTAGCTGTCTGAGATCCCTCTTCTATTGGTAGCTGCAGGGATGGTTCTCTCTGTCTCTCTCTCTCTCTCTCTCTCTCTCTCTCTCTCTCAACTCGCCCTCCCAGATCAGGGCCAGCAGTTTTACTGAGATAACAAGGTGTCGAGCTGGATTAACACAGCAGGCCAAGCAACATCAGAGCAGGAAAGCTAACTTTTCGGGTTTAGACTCTTCTTCAGAAAAACATCAGCTTTACAACTTATTGTTTCGGTTTGGAACCTTCATCAGAAATAGGGGAGGGGAAGGGCATTCTGAAATAAAAAGGAAGAGAGGTGGTCCTCTGGTGCTGCTTGGCCTGCTGTGTTCATCCAGCTCTACACCTTGTTATCTCAGATTCTCCAGCATCTGCAGGTCCTACTACCCCTACACATTGTTAGTTCAGATTCTCGACCATTAGCAGTTTGCACTATCTCTGCAGCAGTTATACAAACTGTGTACTCCATTATCACCTCACAAATCTGTGTTCTCCATTGTGTTTCTGTTGTCCCCTTTGAGGTGAATTGGCTTCCTGACAGCTTAGAGTAGGTGTAAGTGTGTTTTGATGAAGGGAAATGTCCAGTATTTCTGCAAATGAATATTAATTGATGTTGAATGCCTTGGTTCCTCTGAAGAGTCCAGGATGTCTGAAATTATTGTCTCGGGTCTGGTTTGGTGTTTCTTTAGGCCTAAGGTGTGAATAGGGTTTCTAACTGAGCTATGCTTCCAGACAGCTCTCCCTATGATTGTCTATTCCAGGGCATATCCCAGCTGCCTTTTTTTATTTTAAATGTGCTGTTAAAAATCCAGGATTTTGGTCCAGCATTCTAAATTACAGGGATTTTGGTTCACTCCTACACTAATTGCATAGAGAGCAATTAAACATCAACCGTAGATGGTAAGAACTGCCGACGCTGGAGTCAGAGATAACACAGTGTGGAGCTGGATGAACACAGCAGGCCAGACAGCATCAGAGGGGCAGGAAAGATGACATTTTGGGTTGGAATATTTTTAAGAAACATCAACGATATTGTGACTCTGCAGTCTAATTTAGTTCAGATCAGGTGAAGATGGTAGATTTCCTTCCCCAAAGGATATTAGTGAACTAGATTTATAAAAAAAAATCAATAATGGTTACATGGCTGCCATTAGACTAGCTTTTTCTCCCCTTAGGCTTTTTACTGAATTCAGGTTTCATCATTGACCATGGTGAGATATGAATCTACGACCCTGAACATTAATAAAAACAGCATTTTGGAGAAACTCAACAGTTCTGGCAGCACCTGAGGATAGAAAAACAGTTAAAGTTTTGAGTCCAGCATGACTCTTCTTCAGAACTGAAGCACAGAAGATAGAAGCAGGAGTTGGCCATTCGGTCCTTCAAGCCTGCTGTGCCATTCTTCACGATCACGGCTGTTCATCCGACTCAATTGTCTAATCCTGCTTTCTCCTCATAATCTTTGATCCCATTCACCCCCCAAGTGTTATATCTAATCGTGTCTTGAATACATTCAATGTTTTGACCTCGGTGTTGGAGAATGCTTTTTGAACACTTTTTGGCATGCAGAGGAGGAGTAAGGGAGCACTTGATATTGAAACTCATTGCAAAAGACAATGGGATTATTAGTGATGTTGAAAAACAGAGATGTAAAATGGATATAAATTACAACATGGAGGGGAGTCAACTGGATCCTCTCTACGAAGACCAACATGAACAAGACAAGGCTGTGAGTGGGTGGAGGACAATGTATGAAAAATGGAGAACAGATATAATCAACTCAGTTCATGAAGTTATGAATTCAATGTTGAGACTTTGAGGCTGTAAAGTGCCTCAGTGGAAAATGAGGTGTTGTTCCTTGATAACAAAGTGTGGAGCTGGATGAATACAGCAGGCCAAGCAGCATCTCAGGAGCACAAAAGCTGATGTTTCGGGCCTAGACCCTTCATCAGAGGGTCTCTGATGCTCTCTGATGAAGGGTCTGGGCCCGAAACATCAGCTTTTGTGCTCCTGAGATGCTGCTTGGCCTGCTGTGTTCGTCTAGCTCAACACTTTGTTATCTTGGATTCTCCAGCATCTGCAGTTCCCATTATCACTGTTGTTCCTTGATGTTGTGTTGTGCTTCATTGGAACATTGCAGCAGACCAGGAAAAGAAATGTTAGCATGGAGAGCAAAGTGTGCAATTGAAATAGCAGACAACTGAGAAGACAGTGCCATTCCTATGAAGAAGGCAGACTCAGCAAAGCAGTCCTGAAGATATTTTTATTGCAAAACATTAAATTGTGGCTCTGGATTATTGTTCCAGTGACAGAACCACTGCACTAGGACCTCCACATCCTTTCATCTAATTAGCAGGGGCAGACATGTCACACAAACACATTGCTACACAATCAATTATTTTCTGCAAAAGAAAGGAATTAATGACAGAAGGAAGCAGAGTAGAACTAATATGGAGCTAAGATGCTAGCATCTGCCAAACCCTATGTTTGATATTATCTTCTTCTCATAGACACAAATGTACAAATCTCACGTGAAGATTACTGAGGCTATAACATGGGTTCTTTATTAGAAAGTAAGATGATTTGCAGATAATGTCCTCTGGGAGATTAGGTTGGTGCATCTGACTTTGATCACACTTGCTTTACTCTGACTAAACAACGTCATGAGGTGAATAACTTACATTCTATTGAGATTTGTAATGATTGACTGCTTTTTAAGACATGCACTTTGTGGGTGTGTGAACACCTGATCATATGAATGGAGATAGTTCTTCACATCATGGGGCTGAACCTTAACATAAAGCTTGGCATCTGATGTTAAAGCTAATAACATGTTTCTACTTTATGACCCTTCTCAGATCCTAGCACATCCTTACAGTGCAAACTATCGTGATTAGTAAGAAGGTGTGACCACAAAATCCCTCTCTTTCCTGAAAGCAATCTTCTCCTTCTGATTCCAGCAACAGTAGGCAAGAGAGACGGGGGAAGTTGTGGTTGGAGTGGCGGGATGGTGTGGGGGGGTTATGCAGGATGCAGAACCCAATGTCATCTAACCTTCTGAGAGGAAGGAATTCTCCTCAGCTCAGTCCTAGAAGGGAAATCTATGTTTAAATACAATGCCAGTGCCTACTTCTGACCTCACTACCAAGAGGAAATATCCTTTCCACATTTACCTTGTTATGAGTATTCAGGATCGTGTATACTTCAATCAAGTCATCCTTATCTCTTCTAAACTCCAGTGGAAGTAAGCTCAGCCTGCTCAACCTATCCTCATAAAACAAAGCACTAATTCTAGGTAGCATTCTAGGAAACCTCTTCTACACCATCTCCAACACATTTCCATCCGTGCTCAAATAAGTAACCAAAAATGCATGCAGCACATGAGATATGAGGCCTTACCAATACCCTGCATAACTGAAATAAAACATCCTTACGTTTATGTTCAATTCTTCTCATGGTGAAGGATATCTTCCTATTAATTGACTTAATTACTTGTTGAACCTGCATTCTCATAAGCTCAAAAACTTTGGACATGTTTGCATCAATCTCTGAGACCATAAATCTAGCAGAGAAGCTGCCAATTTCAATCAGTTCCCATCCCTACTGAGAAGAAGATGATATGAGCCATCTTGTAATTCATGCATTAGCACATCTAGATTCCTCTACACCTTGAAAACCCTCAGATGTTCTTTGTTTAAGTAATATTCTGTTTTTTTTTAAGCTTCATGCCAAAGTGAACAACTTCATGTTTTCCCACATTATGTTTCATATGTCAGATTTTTGCACACCCACTCAACCTATTCATATCCATCTATAATCACGTTCTATCTTATTCAGTGCACACTTTCCTACCTATCATTGTGACGTCTATGAAGTTAACTCCATGTTGTTTTCCTGTCATCCAAGTCATTCTTGCAAATTTTAAAACTGGAGACCAAGCAGGCAATCCTACTGAACTCCACTCACCATATCCATGCTAATATGTTCCCTTCACACTGTGAGCTTCTATTTTCCTAGTATCTTTTTCCCCTGGAATTCCTGGTTTATTTGTTGACTCACCAGAGGTTAAGGTGGCCTACAGGTTCTGCTGGCCAGGACAACGATGTGAGCCTCAAAGGGGTGCCATACATGACAATATTGAAAAGCATGCATACTGAAAGGCTGGGTGCATTTGTAAACTTAAAGACAGTCTCCTATCACTCCATGGAACATCGTGGAGTTGGTGGCATAGGACATCACACTGGGCTTGTCCTCTCTGCGGGCTTTGTTCCACCTCCTTTTCATGCTGCAGACCCAGGAACACTGCCGTTGCTGCCCCATAGCCATGTAATGTTTGCCTGGACACAGGACCAAATCCTCTGGTGCCACCAAATGAGAAGATGCAACTTCACTCTCTACCAAATCCAGCAATTTACCAAAGCACCTCCAAAACGACTTCAAAATACTTGGCATTAAAAAAAATCCAAAATCATCACCTATCCACATTTTTAGTGCATGTTTTCTTAGACTAATATTAGCACAGGGCCTGATTTGTAGCTTCATGTTTATTGCTTGACAGAAACATTACTGAGTTCACACTTGTTCTTTAAGTTAGGAACCATGGAATCATGTTAGCCAATTAATATTGTCCATTCACAAAGGGTCACCACCCACATCATACTGTTTGTGTGTTTTTATTTTATTAACAGAGCTGCACATGCACAAACCAGTAAGTGAGGAAACAGATCAGCATGAGGTTTTCGTAGAATCTGGCTGGACATTTTTTGTTGTAAATCCTAAGACAGTCTATGTAATGTAATCCCATTCTCATGAACAGCAGCAGCGTTCTGAAAGTGATTCTGAGGCAAAATCAATCATGTCTCAAGAGTATAAAATGCCAGCCATTAAATAGATAATGGGAGCTCTGTAACAGTAAAAGATTATTGAAGTTTATTGCCTGTACATGAGTGCAAATTTCACTATGAAATATTATCACTTTTATATCAAACTCCTCTGGCCAGCAGTTTAATGGAGATATTAATTCAGTTACTTTGATTGAATGAATATCTCTATTTGAGTAGCAATGGAAGTTGATAATGTGGATAAACTAAAATCATATCCTGATCTGCCAAAAGGTATTTTTTATGAGATTAGAATTGAATAATGCGGTTGGAGAACATTGTTTATTACTAATACAAGATGCTTACAAAGGAAAAGCATCCAAATCTCTGATATACATGTTCGCAATAAGTCAGCTTTTAAGATTGGGCTTCCACTTGATCAGTAGATGAAAGAGACATTTGAATTTTGTATAGCTAAATGCAAGAAAGGTAGAAAACTAAAGAATGATATTCTCATAAAGGCTTCAATAATTTCAATAGAAAATAAAAATCTTATGGAGGTGAAGAAATTAAGGAAGGCAATTGCAAACCTAAGGACTGAGTCAGCTGATGGCACACCATTTACTGTTGTAACAATAAGAATTGAGGATGTTTGTAAGGTAAGTGTATAGAAAGGGTTCAATTCAAATGCAGATGAGACATTGAGGTCTGCAGTGATGTGACAGGGACCTCAATGTTCATGCGTGAGGAAGAATCTGCTAGAAGGTTGGAACTAGTGTAGCTTAGTATAGAGATGTCCACCTGAAAGGCCAACATACATGTTGTATTATGATCAGAGATAATGGGAACTGCAGATGCTGGAGAATTCAAGATAACAAAGTGTGGGGTTGGATGAACACAGCAGGCCAAGCAGCATCTTAGGAGCACAAAAGCTGACGTTTCGGGCCTAGCCCCTTCATCAGAAATGGTCTAGGCCCGAAACATCAGCTTTTGTGCTCCTGAGGTGCTGCTTGGCCTGCTGTGTTCATCCAGCCCCACACTTTGTTATGTTGTATTATGAAGTGTGTTTGCGGCAATACATACTGAGACAGTCAAGAATTGGAGGAATGTGGAGGGACCTAGAAGGATTTATAAATACAGTTCAGAATTTAAAACTGAGAATTTTGATTCAGAATATTTGTTGAACAGGGTTTCTAAGTTTTGACATCTGCATATTTGCGATTACTTAATAAAATTTATAAAGGCTGATGAACAATTGAGATTAATGTTCCAAGTTGTAGCTGTACTTGTGGATAATCATGCACACTCCTAATCGTCCAGTGCTCGGGAGAAATGGGAACTGACTGAAATGAATAGTTTCTCAGCCAGAGTCATTGTCTTAGAGATTGGGGAAAACATGGCCATTGTTCTCGGGTTCAATGACTTCTGTCTTTTCCGAGTGTCGAAAAAAAATCATGCAGATAATCTTGAAGTAGGAAGAAGTAGGAAGATGTCCTTGACCAAAAAATTCACAACCTGTCCTTAGAATTCTTAATGTGGCTCAGTATCAAGCTTTCTTTATGTTCCTTTGAAGCCACTTGGACCAGCTTACTGTGTCTAAGGAGTTTTATAAAAGTAACAGATAACATGCTGTAGAGCTGGATAAACACAGGAGGCCCAGCAGCAACAGAGATGTAGGAAAGCTGATGTTTCAGGTATGGACACTTCTTCAGAAAAGTAAGTTGTTTTTGTGATGAGATAGGTAATCAACTGCCCTTTATATACCAGTAGGAATTCCCTTGGATTGATGTGCACTGGGCCATTGAGGGCTGATCTCAATGGATTTCCATGGTCAGTCTCATTCATAGCAATGACAAATAGCTTCAGGTGAGGCATTGGTGGAGGCAAGATGGTGCAGATGAACAGCGATTTTAGTTCCAGTAGCAACGGGGTGGCGAAGGAGTCTTATGCCTGCCACCAGGCCCATGTCCTATGACAGACCACTTAACAAGGATGGTAAAATTGGACACTTCCTTTATTGCTTCATTTTCTGCCTTTTATTTTCTATGTTTTGGCTTATATTTCTGTATTTAAGATGGTGCCAGAAAGTGGCGACACTAAACAACATTTTTCACTGTGTTCTCCTTTAACTTGTTACAAAATAAAGAACAATATAACACAGGAACAGGCCCTTCAGCCCTCTAGGCCTGTGCCAACATGTTTTGTCCTTCCATACAAAAGCTGTCTTCACTTAAAAAGCTCTGTATTCTTCTATTCCCTTCCTATTCATGTATTGGTCCAGGTGCTCCTTCAATGTTGCTACTGTGCCTGCTTCCACCATCTCCTTTGAGAGCGCGTTCCAGGCAATCATCACCTTTTGTGAGAAAAACCTGCCTCATACATCTCTTTTAAACTCCCCCTCACCGCTGATCTTGAACCTGTGTCCCCTAGCAATTGACCCCTCCACCCTGGGAAAAAGCCTCATGCTTTCAGCTCGATCCATGCCATTCGCAATCTGATAAACTTTTATTAGGTTCCCTCTCAACTTCCTGCGTTCCAGTGAAAACAAACCCAATCTATCCAACTTTAGATTCATAGCTAAAATTGCCTATACCAGGCAACATCCTCTGTGATAATAAATAAATCAAAGAGTATGTATACAGGAAATGGCATGTAATTAATGTAGCAAAGTGTCCCACGGCACTTTACTATAGTAACGAGATTGCACAATACTCCCTGAATCTCTGCCACAAGGTCTTCTGATGTAATGGGTAGCATGCCTACCTCTGAGTCAGAAGGTACAACTTCAAATCATATCCCAGAAGATTACTGTCAAGGAAGGATTATTTATAATGTT
The DNA here is from genome assembly GCF_030684315.1 of Stegostoma tigrinum. NCBI lineage: Eukaryota > Metazoa > Chordata > Chondrichthyes > Orectolobiformes > Stegostomatidae > Stegostoma > Stegostoma tigrinum. The sequence continues at coordinate 10,336,952 of NC_081377.1, forward strand.
ACCAAATTTGAGTATCAATTTTGTAATGGAAAGAAAATTGGAGCCTCTACTGTCATTATTCATAGCTGTGGGCCACAACATGTATATAATGATGTATGCTGCTGCACTGTCTCAAAATCTTTGGGGGAAGAGTTGTTGGTTTAATGGCTGACATGGATCAGATTGGTGCCAGCAGCAGGGAGTTTGAGCCCTGTTCTCAATGTTTTGAATATTTGGGCCTGTCTGACTGCGCTGCCTGTGTCGATAATTAGATGGTTGTGGATTAGAACTACCATCAAGCAAGGATCTCAAGAGGATTTCACCCATGCACCAGTCTTTATAGATGTGCCTTGTGCTGTTATCATGACTAAATGGGGCAGCACGGTGGCTCAGTGGTTAGCACTGCAGCCTCACAGCGCCAGGGACCCAGGTTCGATTCCAGCCTCAGGCAACTGTCTGTGTGGAGTTTGCACATTCTCCCCGTGTCTGCGTGGGTTGCTCCGATTTCCTCCCATAGTCCAAAGATGTGCAGGCTAGGTGGATTGGCCATGCTAAATTGCCTGAGGTGTTCAGGCGTGTGTGGGCTATAGGGGGATAGGTCTGGGTGGGATGCTTCAAAGGGTAGTGTGGACTTGTTGGGCCGAAGGGCCTGTTTCCACACTGTAGGGAATCTCATCTAAAGTTTGGTTAACATTAACTGGTAACTATATAGTCCCTTAAAAACAAAGCTAACTGATAATGTATGCAAAGATGATGGGAACTGCAGATGCTGGAGAATCTGACATAACAAAGTGTGAAACTGGATGAACACAGCAGGCCAAGCAGCATCTCAGGAGCACAAAAGCTGACGTTTCGGGCCTAGACCCTTCATCAGAGAGCGGGATGGGGAGAGGGTTCTGAAATAAATAGGGAGAGAGGAGGAGGCAGATCGAAGATGGATAGATAGATGGAGAGGGGAGTATAGGTGAGGAGGTAGGGAGGGGATAGGTCAGGCCGGGGAGAACGGACAGGCCAAGGAGGTGGGATGAGGTTACTAGGTAGGAAGGAAATGGAGGTGCGGCTTGAGGTGGGAGGTGGGGATATGTGAGAGGAAGAACAGGTTAGGGAGGTGGGGATGAGCTGGGCTGGTTTTGGGATGCAGTGGGGGAAGGGGAGATTTTGAAGCTTGTGAAGTCCACATTGATAACATTGGGCTGCAGGGTTGCGGTCCTTGATGAACACGGACATCTGGGATGTGCTGGAGTGGAATGCATTATCCTGGGAGCAGATGCGGCGGAGGTGAAGAAATTGGGAATAGGGGATGGAATTTTTGCAGGAGGGTGGGTGGGAGGAGGTGTATTCTAGGTAGCTGTGGGAGTTGATGGCCTTGAAATGGACATCACTTTCTAACTGGTTGCCTGAGATGGAGACTGAGAGGTCCAGGAAGGTGAGGGATGTGTTGGAGATGGCCCAGGTGAACTTGAGGTTGGGGTGGAAGGTGTTGGTGAAGTGGATGAAGTGTTCAAGCTCCTCTGGGGAGCAAGAGGCGGCGCCGTTACAGTCATCAATATAATGGAGGAAGATGTGGGGTTTGGGGCCAATGTAGGTGCGGAAGAGGGACTGTTCCACGTGCCCTACAAAGAGGCAGGCATATCTTGGTCCCTTGCGGGTACCCATGGCCACCCCCTCTGTCTGTAGGAAGTGGGAGGAATCAAAAGAGAAGTTGTTGAGGGTGAGGACGAGTTCGGCTAGGCGGAAGAGAGTGTTGGTGGAGGGGGACTGGTCAGGCCTGTGGGACAGGAAGAAGCAGAGAGCCTTGAGGCCATCTGCATGAGGAATGCAGGTGTGTAGGGACTGGACGTTCATGGTGAAAATGAGGTGTTGGGGACTGGAGAATTGGAAGTTCTGGAGGAGGTGGACGTAGGTGGGGAGTTCCTGGACCAAGGGGAAGAAAATGGAGTCCAGATAGGTGGAGATGAGTTCGGTGGGGCAGGAACAGGCAGAGACAATGGGTCGATCAGGGCAGGCAGGTTTGTGGATTTTGGAAAGGAGATAGAAGCGGGCAATGTGGGTTTGGGGAGCAATAAGGTTGGAAGCTGTGGGTGGGAGGTGACCTGAGGTAATGTATGCAGTCAGGTTGCGATATTAATACACATGCAAAGGATTTAGTTACAAAAGTCACAATAATGCAGGTAAAGGAAACCAAAAAGAACATTCAAGTGCCTCAATCATTTGTTTTGCAAGTTACATTTGCTACAATAGAAATACTGGGTTAAAGGTAAAATGGCAATCAGAGGTGGCTAAGAGTGAACTGGAAGGGTTAGAACACAGAAAAGTGATGATATGTCAGGAACCCAACATCTTTTTGCCATTTGTGTGTTTGAGCTGGGCAAGTGTAGAGCTAACTAAGACATAAATCAAACACCCATTCCGGTGGAACTATGAGACAAGTAATTAAAGTATTCAAACAAATCATTGAGTTAAGTTTCACTTTAACTTAATTAATTAGGAGGTGATGATTTAGTAGTATTTTCGTTGATAATCCTGAGGCCCAAGTAATGTTCTGGTGACCCAGGTTTGAATCCTGCCATGGCTGATGGTGGCATTGACATTCAATAGAAAAAAAATCTGGAAGTAAGAGTATAGAGATGACCAATAATCTACTACTGAATGTTGAAAAAAAAATCTGGTTCACTAATATCCTTTAGGGAAGGAAACTACCATTTGTGTTCAGGTGTGTGTGGGTTATAGGGGGATGGGTCCGGGTCCGCCTCAAGGGGCGGTGTGGACCTGTTGGGCTGAAGGACCTGTTTCCACACTGTTGGGAATCTAATATATTACTGATTGTTGAAAAAACCCATCTGGTTAACTAATACCCTTTAGGGAAGGAAACTACCATTCATATCTGGTCTGGCTTAGATCTGACTCCAGACCCACAGCTGTGTGGTTGTGGAGCAAACAACCACTAATGGCGACCTTGCTTATGCTGCTGCTCATGCATTTTCTCCTGTTTAAATGTTGCATACTTTCTTTCTATTCCTCATTGAAGGTTGGCAGCAAAGAAGCTGAGATGAAACTGCAAATAATCCAAGGCACTTAAAAGTCACTCTCAAAGGGTGTAATTAACATTCAAAACAATGATTTCAAGCTAACAGAAGTAACCCTGAAAGCATAAATCATAAACTGTGGCTAGCAAGCTTTCAACACTTTTTCAGAGTTTAAAATTTTTCCAGCGTTCATTAAACAATTACTCCACTCTTTGTTCTCACTTGGTGGACCCAAACAAAATGTCAAGAGCTGAGGCAACCCAGGCAGTGACTTTTTTCCTTCATTGGATGTGAATGTCACTGGCTAGACCACCACTTATTGCACATTCTTAATTGCCCAGAGGACAGTTGAGAGCCAACCAATTGCTGTGGGTCTGGAGTCATCTGTAAGCCAGACTAGATACAAATGGTAGTTTTCTTCCCAGAAGAATAGTAGGGATTTGGAAAATTTTCTAGTGTTGGGTGCACTTTCAATTTTAACCGTTAATACACATGAGCAGCTGGGTTCTCTTGTCCCACTGGGACTGTAATGCGAACATGACAGACCAGCTTACTTATTCAGTGCCAAATCTTGCATATTTACCACATGAAAATCAAATCAGTGACTGATCTCAAGTATATACACATTTGCTCGTGCATTCACGAAGCTTATTGCTAGCAAGTTTGGATTCGGTTGCAAAGTATGAAGTCAAAAACTGAGAAGAAAATGGGGAACTGAAAATTGCCAACACCTGCCAGTCTGAAATTAGAACATAGAACAGTATAGCACAGTACAGGCGCTTTGACCAACACTGCTGTGCCGAAATATTGTCCTACTAAGATCAAACTATCCTACATACTCTACATTATACTATCATTCATGTACCTATCCAAGAATCGCTTAAAAGTCTCTAAGGTATCTGACTGTAAAGACACAAAATTTTCAAGACACAATGCTTTCCAAAAATGATAGTTGGAATGATTTTGTTTGGGGATTGGCAGCACAATAGTCAAACTGAATGAAATCTACAGTCAGCACAAATTGATTGTCACCTCCCATTAATGAATTAATTTTGCAAAAAGACACTGAGATGCTAGCATTCTCTGTAACAGCCATGACAGCACCAGGAAAACTAGAAAACTCTGAAGGATCAGTCATTTGGGATATTGCTGAGGGATGGTGTTAGTTTATCGGAGGTGTTAAAAGTGATTTTTAAATTAACCTGTTCAAATATGCTATAACATACTTCCATAGCAGATGGAATTTAAAGCCAATTCTTCTAGAGAGAAGGATAGCACTACTTCTCCAGGACCCCTGATTAAAGTCTAGAAGCAACAAATTTCTTATTGCTAATAAATACAAACAGGGATGTTACAGTCGGAAATACTGTTTAACAAACAAAATTTATGATGTTTCTTTGTTTGTGAGTTTAGGCTCCATATTAACCTTTATGTTTTAAATGGGTCAGTACTGCTCATAAAGTTATCAACGTAGGATTCTTCTTTATAAAAGGCATTAACTACCCTTCTGCCAAGCTTCCAATGGAACATGAGTATTTTCTCATTTGTCCAAAACTATGTGCAGTACTGTCAAACCATCGCTGATATTTTCCTTCAAGCATTGTCATTACAAATTATATTTGAGATATCCTATCATCACTTAGATCCTTTGGGAAAATTCCTGTTCATTTTCAAAAATATAACATTCATGTAACCAGGTGCTGAAGGCATTGTTAGGGGATTGAATGAATGCAGTCACTGAGTCTCTGACAGGATGAGGAAGTAAAATTATTGTCGACAGAATTATTTATTTTTTTTTAGTTACTTGAAGTCTGTATAGATAAAGTTTCCCTCTCTGTCAATTGTCGCAACAATTCCCAGAGAGGTCATCAGAGCTACCATGTCAATATTTGCAGGAAAAAAATGCTCAGTGCAAGGTGTCATGAAAGAAAATCTAATTATAATTATGTTCAACTATCATTACTTTATAGGAAGATACCCATCATTATGTCACAGAGTCTTATTGAAAATGTTTCTGAGTGATTTGTGAAAGTCTCTGGCTAATTGACTAGTTGAGTGTACAATTAATCTAACTAACAAACTGATCAGAGAGGCTCTTGTGGCACAATGGTAGTGTTCATACCTCTGGATTAGGAGGCAAGAATTCACAGTCAGACCATGTAGAAGCACATATAGAAAGACTCTAGTGTCTACTTTTTCAGCTTTATTTCTTATTTTCCTAACATATCTGATGTATATCTGTGACATAGTATAATTTTTTTTCTTTATTTTCTGTATTTTTTTGTAACTGAGATCGTCCCTAAGGTACTTTGTGCCTAAGATGGCACCATATGTTGACAACAGTGTACACTTTTCACTGCAGTCCTGTTCTTTTGTAACTTGAGTCCGCACGACAATAAATCAAATTCTAATGTTAATTTCTCATCTCTTCAAGATACATTTCACAGCTTATCTAAGTAGGTTGATTAGAAAATGAATAAACTAATTAGAGACATGAGCTGGTATCTAAAGTGCTGTGGATATACCTAAACTAGATGGACTGTAACCGTTCAAGAAAGCTGCTCCTCACCATCATGTTACAGGGAATTCGGGAAAGGCAACAAATGTGGGCCTCTCCAGGGATACTTGGATCCTCTTTAGAAAAGGAAAAAAGAAAATCTGATTTTCTGGATATTTAATATCCGCAACCACGGAGAAGCTATCAACCTATGGTTCAAAGAACTAATATGGTAGACTTTTCTTCCAGCCCCTGAACAACATAGGCAATAGCAATTCAATGGAAAAAGATGCGAAGACTAAAAAAATTTAGATTCTTGATATTAAGATAAAGAAGGCTGTACACAACTTTTCAATTGTGATTTAAACTTTGAAATACGCATATTATTTATACATGTTTTAAAATACAATCTATTGTACCTCTAGTTATCAAGTTAGTAACTTATGGGTTTTCTATGTCACAAAATGAACTCGTAAAATTTCCTGTAACCATGGAGATTTCCTTTAAAACAGGTTTTGAGATCTGGCTTTGGTATGAATGGGTTTGTATGCACCTCCATTTCTTTGCTGATCTTCAGTTTTTATTTAAACCCAGCGATGTAAATAACAGGGCCCTAAGGTTTGCTTAAAAGTAAAACAATTCTCAGAATTTTCTCAGCTTAAGAGGTTAAAGAGATAAATGTTTGGTTTCAGCTTTACTTTGAGTTTTAGAGCAATCCTGAGAAGTCCTTGGAACAGGAAGCCTATTTAGATCAGTGGTCCTGAGGTAAGAACTACAGTGAATTAGACTGACTTAATAAGAGTTAGAATCAGTTTTAGAACAAAAGTGTTCGAACAAAACCTTGAAGAGATTGAGTGCATTTAACGTAAAGTGTTATAGCTGCAGGAAGAAGTCATTCATAGTTCCAGTCTAAAAGTTGAAATCACAGACGCTTCAAACATACCAAGGTGCTAGACAAAGACACGCTGGAGTGAGTGGTTAATTTGGATATTGTACCAGAATGTGTTTTGGGGGATCATATAAAAGCTATTTTGTTCCTTTTCTTTTCAACTTGTGAGGATCATTTTTAAATTAATTGGATTGGACCTTTAATGGGTGTTTAAAAATCTTTGAATCTGTGTCATAAGTAGGTGATATGTTTACTTCCATTTTATCTGAAACAGTCCATCTTCACATAAAGCAAGACCTGGACAATATCCAGGCTTGGGCTGAAAAGTAGCAAGAAATATGTCTACTTCAACACCAGGAGCATCCGGAATAAGGTGGGTGAACTTGCAGCATGGGTTAGTACCTGGGACTTCGATGTTGTGGCCATTTCGGAGACATGGATAGAGCAGGGACAGGAATGGTTGTTGCAGGTTCCGGGATTTAGATGTTTCAGTAAGAGCAGAGAAGATGGTAAAAGGGGTGGGGGGGGAGGTGTGGCATTGTTGGTCAAGGACAGTATTACAGTTGCAGAAAGGATGTTTGGGGACTCGTCAACTGAGGTAGTATGGGCTGAGGTTAGAAACAGGAAAGGAGAGGTTACCCTGTTGGGAGTTTTTTATAGGCCTCCAAATAGCTCCAGAGATGTAGAGGAAAGGATAGCAAAGATGATTCTCGATAGGAGTGAGAGAGACAGGGTAGTTGTCATGGTGGACTTCAACTTTTCAAATATTGACTGGGAACACGATAGTTCGAGTACTATAGATGGGTCAGTTTTTGTCCAGTGTGTGCAGCAGGGCTTCCTGACACAGTATGTAGATAGGCCAACAAGGAGTGAAGCCACATTAGATTTGGCACTGGGTAATGAGCCTGGCCAGGTGTTAGATTTGGAAGTAGGTGAGCACTTTGGTGATAGCGATCACAATTCTGTTATGTTTACTTTAGTGATGGAAAGGGATAGGTGAATACCACTGGGCAAGAGTTATAGCTGGGGGAAAGGCAATTACGATGAGATTAGGCAAGATTTAGGGAGCATAGGATGGGGAAGGAAACTGCAGGGGATGGGCACCTTAGAAATGTGTAGCCTATTCAAGGGAAAGCTCCTGTGTGTCCTAGATTAGTTTATACCTGTCAGGCAGGGAGTAAGCTATAGAGCGCAGGAGCCTTGGTTTACGAAGGAAGTGGAATCTCTGGTCAAGAGGAGGAAGAAGGCTTATGTTAGGATGAGATGTGAAGGCTCAGTTAGGGCGCTTGAGGGCTACAAGGTAGCCAGGAAAGACCTAAAGAGAGAGCTCGGAAGAGACAGGAGGAGACATGAGAAGTTGTTGGTGGATAGGATCAGGGTAAACCCTAAGGCTTTCTACAGGTACTTAAGGAATAAAAGAATGACGAAAGTAAGATTAGGGCCAATCAAGGATAGTAGTGGGAAGTTGTGTGTGGAGTCAGAGGAGATAGAGGAAGCGCAAAATGAATATTTTTCAACAGTATTCACTCTAGAAAACGACAATGTTGTTGAGGAGAATACTGGATACAGGCTACTAGACTAGGTGGGATTGAGGTTCACAAGGAAGAGGTATTAGAAATCGTACAGAGGGTGAAGATAGATAAGTCCCCTGGGCCGGATGGGATTTATCCTAGGATCCTCTGGGAAGCCAGTGAGGAGATTGCTGAGCCTTTGGCACTGATCTTTAACTCGTCGTTGTCTACAGGAATAGTGCTAGACATAGCAAACGTGGTTCCCCTGTTCAAGAAGGTGAGTAGAGACAACCCTGGTAAATATAGGCCAGTGAGCCTTACCTCAGTTGTTGGTAAAGTGTTGGAAAAGGTTATAAGAGGTAGGATTTATAATCATCTGGAAAAGAATAGATTGATTAGAGATAGTCAGCACAGTTTTGTGAAGGGAAGGTCGTGCCTCACAAAACTTATTGAGTTCTTTGAGAAGGTGACCAAACAGGTAGATGAGAGTAAACCGGTTGATGTGTTGTATATGGATTTCAGCAAGGCGTTCGATAAGGTTCCCCACAGTAGGCTATTGTATAAAATGCGGAGGAATGGGATTGTGGGAGATAAAGCAGTTTGGATCGGAAATTGGCTTGCTGAACAAAGACAGAGGGTGGTAGTTGATGGGAAATGTTCATCCTGGAGACTAGTTACTAGTGGTGTACCGCAAGGGTCAGTGTTGGGTCCACTGCTGTTTGTCATTTTTATAAATGATCTGGATGAGGGCGTAGAAGGATGGGTTAGTAAATTTGCAGACAACACTAAGGTCGGTGGAGTTGTGGATAGTGACGAAGGATGCTGTAGGTTGCAGAGAGACATAGATAAGCTGCAGAGCTGGGCTGAGAGGTGGCAAATGGAGTTTAATGCAGACAAGTGTGAGGTGATGCACTTTGGTAGGAGTAACCGGAATGCAAAGTACTGGGCTAATGGTAAGATTCTTGGTAGTGTAGATGAGCAGAGAGATCTCGATGCCCATGTACACAGATCATTGAAAGTTGCCACCCAGGTTGATAGGGCTGTTAAGAAGGCATACAGTGTTTTAGCTTTTATTAATAGAGGGATCGAGTTCCGGAACCAAGAGGTTATGTTGCAGCTGTACAAAACTCTGGTAAGCCGCTCTTGGAGTATTGCGTACAGTTCTGGTAACCGCATTATAAGAAGGATGTGGAAGCTTTGGAAAGGGTGCAGAGGAGATTTACTAGGATGTTGCCTGGTATGGAGGGAAGGTTCTTACGAGGAAAGGCTGAGGGACTTGAGGCTGTTTTCATTAGAGAGAAGAAGTTTGAGAGGTCACTTAATTGAGACATATAAAATAATCAGAGGGATTAGATAGGGTGGATAGGGAGAGCCTTTTTCCTAGGATGGTGACGGCGAGCACGAGGGGGCATAGCTTTAAATTGAGGGGTGAAAGATATAGGACAGATGTCAGAGGTAGTTTCTTTACTGAGAAAGTAGTAAGGGGATGGAACGCTTTGAATGCAACGGTAGTAGATTCGCTAACTTTAAGTACACTTAAGTCATCATAGGACAAGCATATGGACGTACATGGAATAGTGTGGGTTAGATGGGCTTCAGATCGGTATGACAGGTCGGCACAACATTGAGGGCCGAAGGGCCTGTACTGTGCTGTAATGTTCTCTGTAAATATTCATGCCACACAAGTGCCAGCCAATGGGAATCTCTAACACAAGAGAAACTAAATAAAATTCTTGGCATTCAATGGTATTGTCATCACTGAATGCCCACTACCAACATACTGAGGGTTGTGATTGACTAGAAATGCAACGTGACCAGCTACATGCATATTGTTCCTACAAGAGTAGATTAGAGTTCAGGAATACTGAAGTGAGTAACTCACATCCTGACTTCCCAAATTCAGCGGACCTCTAGAAGGTGCAAGTTATCAGTGTGATGGAATACTCCGCACTTGACTGAATGAGTGTAGCTCCAACAACACTGAAGACACTTGATGTCATCCAGGGCAAAGCAACTATTCCCTCCACCACCAAAATTCAGTAGCAGCACTGTGTACCATATACAAGATGCACTGCAGAAATTCATCAAGGTTCCTAAAACAGTAACTTCCAAACCCACGATAATAAAATGTGAGGCTGGATGCATCCAGCCTCACATTTTATTATCTTGGAATCTCCAGCATCTGCAGTTCCCATTATCTCTGATACTTCCAAACCCACAACAATTTTCATCGATGAAGACAAGTGCAGCAGATACATGGGAATTCTACTATCTGCAAGTTCTCCTCCAAGTTGCTCACCATCCCTTCTTGGAAATATATTGCCTTTCTTTCACTGTAGAGTCAAAATTCTTGAATTCCCTCCCTTGCAGTATTGCAGGTCTACCTACAGCGTATGGATTTTCACAGCTCAAGAAGTCAGCTCACTACCACCTCGTGACAAGTAAACTATGTGTCTACTTTCTTGTATTTGCAGTTACAATGACAGTTGATCAGACAGTCGATGATGGTAAACAGCAATACCTTTATGAATGTAAACTTTTATTTCCAATGAAGTGTCATCAATGCAATGTATGTGCCATCAGAACCTTTTCTTTATCTTTCTCTCCAATTATGTATATTTTGAAGGGCTGTTCATGGCTGATATAGGGATAAACCTGATGCACAGTTGGGCTTTAAATAAGACACAAGAATCAGAAATCCTAGAGAGCCCCAACAATGGCAACTATTTATGCCACTGGATAGCATAGGGTAGTGAGACATCATCGAGGTGTGGCACATAAATAATGAAAGTAAGCAGCAGAGAATTGTGTGAAAGAGCTCATTAGAGCTCATTGTCTCATGGACACGATAACAAATTCCTGACTTCCTCATCATGCCTACAGCACCTAAGCATAGGATGATAAAGTAATCTTTGAATCTTTTTTACAAATAAAACATTGTTTTTGTGGGAGACTACAAAACACTGAGGGCATCAGCTCTTCTTCAGCTCCAGCGTTTTTTTTTCATTTTACACTCCTTTATTCATGACTTCCTGATATTTTAAATAGCTCTGTGAGACCTTGCTGAATGTGCATGCACCTTGGATGTGGATAGGTTAGTAATAATGTTCCTATCTAGTGAGGCCTCACTGTCAAACATAAATATCCAGATATGAGGGGGCTGAGGACTGATCAAAATTCTATAAAACGTGCTGTTTGGTTGAAAAAAAAATGAGTATTGCTGTAAAAGGCTGTTTCATTTAAACTTGTTAGTTTTGCAGTCATCAGTACAATTTACAAAAATACCAGATCTCGGGGTAAAAAACAACATTGATAGTGCATGAGAGGAGAGTTGTAAATGGTTGGCAAGTGAACTCCGGGAAACACTTTGTGGAGAATGCAAACATGCGCTATTGGCTTTCGTCATGAATTGGTATTCTTGCAAAATACCTTGATGAGTGCAAGATGAAAAGCTTTGATAAAATGTAGCTTTTTCAGCAATACTCAAATTTGTAATATTGCTGAAACTATAGAGAAGTTAACCAAAATATTACATTAAATGAATCTGCAGAAATAGAACAAGAGCAGGAAGATACTGGTTGATAAGAGAAGTTTAATACAGATATCCACAAATTCTTCTTCAAACAAAATGACGTTAAGGAAGAACATTTGTATTCTGACTCACAGCTAGATTATTAACTTTAAGAGACATGCTTGTGTTATCATCTGTGTCTCGTAACCTGGGATCTAAGAATATAAATATCTCAGTTTCCATCTTAATGGGCCATTTGTAGCATGATTTACTGATGAAAGTGAACTGCCATTTGTAACTGAAAAGCTTAGTATTAGCTCAAACAGTGAAGTGCCTGTGACAATTATTTGTACGAAGGAGCTCTTATAAATGTCTTCTGAAATCTTTCAATACTATTCTATGGACACTTACTTATGTCATGGGAACTAACATTAGTAAAGACCCAACACTACTCTGCTGGAGGCAAATTGCAAACAACACAGTTGCTGCTCAACACTCAAGAGTTTGCATGAATTAGTTTTACAATAACTTAAGAAATGTTACAATGAATTGACTTAGACACCTCTATGGATGGGTGAATCAAAATGGTCCACATTATTATCTTCTCCTTTTACTTTATGACATTGTGAAATATATTATGTGCAAATAATGGGCCTGTGGCCTTCACAATATTTGGAATACAGTTGGATTTGAAGAATGAATCTCCAGGTATGAATGAAGTACTTGTAAATAGCTTATTTACTCAGTCAAAGGCAACCTGAAGCCATTCAACCTGTGAGGCGAATTAGGTGATACAAAAATCCACCAAAATGACTAATGGTTTAAAGAGGCACCTTCCTGCAAGGTAAAGACTGTGCCTGCAACTCCAGTCACTGCTGTAAGTTGAATGTGTATCGTTCTAGTTTCCCAGATGGCATACCATACAAGCACTTTGTGCTGCCCACACTAATCAAATTTATGTCTTCCAACACAATGATGCACATTCAGAAATATTTTATATTATCAATAGGTTTTGAGAAGTGACTCTTTTTCATACATAATACCCATAATCAAAAATATTATATATGCAAACATGGCTCATACATTGTATAAATTGTGATAAGACAGTGTTGAAATTAAATTACTGTGCCAGTAACCTGGAGGTCTGGATTTATAATCCCTCAAAATATTAGCTCAAATGCTGCCGTTTGAGTCGAGTTTGCTCCTTGAAGTGGCCATCAAACCTCTCAGGTGTGTTCCATAAGTGGTTCAAATCGGCAATCCACTACAACATTTTCAGACCCAACTGGACTGTAAATACCAGCCCTGCCAAAAGCCTGAGAATAAATAAAATTTACCCAATAGCATTTTATAAATATATGAATCAGGAGCTGATAAAGGACATTTGGCATCCCAAACCTGCTCCACTGCTCCTTAAGGTCTCAGCTGATCTGTTCTCAATTACTTCCCCACCACCGGGTTCCAGTGAAACAGCTTGTCTCAGGAAGCAAAGTGACTTAACCCCGAGAGAAAAAAAAAAGTACATACTACATATATCTTTTGTAAAAGATGACCACTAATTTTTGGCCTGGTCCAAAAGAGAAAATATTATTTCAATATTCACCTCGTCAAGATAATTTGGGAACACATGGTCTTCAATTAAGTCACTCCTCACTGTTCTAAATTCCAGTAGAAATAAACCTATCCTGTCTAACCCTTTGTCGTAAGATAACCCACTCATTCCAGGTCTAAGTCTCCATCAAAATCACCTCAAACACATTTACAATGTCCCTTAATAAAGGAGACCAAAACTGCACACAGTATTTGAGATGAGATCTCACCTATATACCCGAAAGATAACATCCTTACTTTTAAGTTTGTCTCATCTCATAAAAATAAACAGCGTTCTATTTAGAGATAACAAGGTGTGGAACTGGATGAACACAGCAGGCCAAGCAGCATCTTAGAAACAGGAAGATGCTGCTTGGCCTGCTGTGTTCATCCAGCTCCATACCTTGTTATCTCGGATTGTCCAGCATCTGCAGTTCCCTATTATCTCTGATACAACTTTCTATCAGCCTTCATTATTTCTTGCTGCACTTGCATGTTAACTTTTTGATTCATGCACTGAAACACCCAGATCCCTATGTACCCTTGATTTCTGGCTGATAACCAAGTATTGCATTAGTCCAATAGCAAATGGAATCAATGCATATTAGAAGAGTTTTCCTTTCATTTAATGGAAGATGTTTGCAAATATTTTATCAATGACATTGTGCAACATGTTGTACCTTTTAAATTCAAATCTACATGGAGATGACAGCAGTTGCTTTATGTGTTATAGGCTTTATTGACAGCGCTTTCAATTGACAACTCCATCATACCTTCTAACTTTATTTACTATTCCCCTAGACCATGTTCAGACTTCATCAGTAACGTACCATAGTTATCACTTTTAAACAAAATCACACACGATAACCTTCCAAAAATGGTTGCTTATCCCTCATTCTGACCTCTTACACATTCATAATTTTCTTTTTTCCAGTGTTTGTGAGTATACTTCAATCTCCCAAGGTTGTAATTTCTGGAATTCCATTCATAAACTCTCCCACCTACCTGATTTGCTCTCATCCTTTCAGGAACCTCTTTAAGACTTATGTTTTTGGCCATATTTACATTGCTTGTTCTGATATCTTCTTAGATAGTGTACATCTCTTTTCAATGCTCCTGTGAAGTTGCTTGTAATTTATTTTACTGTGTAAAAATGTACATGATTGCAATTAGTTGGGGTTTTTTGTAAGATTTGCAACAGCAGCCAAACATTTTAAAGTTTTTACACGAACCAATATTAATAGCTGAACTTGGGGATAGCTCATCATCACTGCACATTACCGTCTTTTGTATTGGATAGCAGGAACTGATCATCATATCAGGCCTTAGCAACCCAAGGTAACTCCACAATAGAATTAGAATTCTCTTCCAGCACAAACTTACTTGAAAACCAGTGCTACATTTTGGTAGATTTTCATGTTACCTAATTCACTTGCCAGGTTGATCAGCGTCAGGTTGTGTTTGACTGAATGTTGTATGAAAGTAGTTGCATTTATACCTGGAGATTCATTCTTCAAACCCAACTGAGTTCCAAATATTGATTACAATGCTTATAGGTGGTACAATTACCGTTCTTAATTACAAATTGTTTCTTCAATTTAATTAATTATTACATCCTCAGTGGAGATGCTACAACAATTAACCTTTCGTTATGAATGTCACAGAACATCAGCATGGGAAAAGTGAGAGTGAGTGTCAGTTTGTGCTCTCTAATCTCAGAAGGCAAGGCTCTGAAAAAAAGAGCTATAATCCACTTCTCAACATTAACTAATTTCATGCAAACTGAGATCAGAGTCACTTAGCAAGCTGACAGTCACTTCAAACATGTAGCAAAAAGACGTCGGTACATTTGAGCTGTCAGGAAAAGATCTTGCGCCATTTAGTGTACTTGCCCTTCATTTATCTGTGCAACATTTGAAAGTGTCAAATCACACCTTTCAATATCCATCACTATGAGTGATATTCATTCTTGTTACATATGCATAATTACTATTATATAATTAGGAGATTACAAATCCAGCAAAAAAGAAGAGTATGTTAGGAACAGGCCTCTGTGATTAATTGCCAGCATGGCTTAATTTTAAGTTGAATTTTTGACAAAATGATCAACATTTCGCTTGATAAAAAAAAAGCATTCCTCACGTAATTAAGCCTAAGTAAAATGTTTGGAACACTCAAACCATAATCCATAGAAGTTATTTCCCACGCAAAATTCATGGATTGGCCTTTGGTGGCCTTCTGTTAGACCGACAGTAAATCGGCAGTTAAATGCTCTCACATTTACTGACCTAAGCAGTGTTAACTTTCTCAGAATGACTGCCACACAAATAGATCATTCTATCTGTCACCTGCTGAAAGTAGCAAGCCAGGCACGTCAGGAAATACATGTTAAGTTTGAGCTGGATGAGCCAAATCCACAGGTGATAAAGAACTCATCAAAGGTTCATTTAGAAGTGAAATTTGATGGTGGAATGAGCTTACCCAATAATCAGTTGTGCTGCGTAGATCATACAAATCCTAATTGTATCTCCACAACTTTCTTTGCCTTATAACCTAGTTCCACTTAAAAATTTAGATATATAACCTCCTTGAAGCATTTCATTGCTATAAATGGTGAGAGGCCAAGGCCATGTTTTTTGATTAGATTTGATTTATTATTGTCACATATACCAAGATACAGTGAAAAGTATTATTTTGTGTGATATCCAGATGAATCATACCTTACATAAGTACATCAGGATTATAGAACAGAATGCAGAATATAGTGTCAGTGATAATGGGAACTGCAGATGCTGGAGAATCCAAGATAATAATATGTGAGGCTGGATGAACACAGCAGGCCCAGCAGCATCTCAGGAGCACAAAAGCTGATGTTTCGGGCCTAGACCCTTCATCAGAGAGGGAATCAGAGGATATAGTGTAGTGTGACAGTTGCCAATAACATGCAGAGAAAGATTAACTCTTATATATGAGAGGTCAGTTCATAAATCTAGTAACAGAAGGTAAGTAGTTGTTCCCAAATCTGCTGCTATGTGTTTTCAAACCTTTGGATCCTCTGTCTGCTGGAAGAGGGTGGAAGAGAATATAATGGGTGTGGGAGAGGTTTTTGCTTATTCTGGTTGCTTTCCTTGAGGCAGCAGAAAGTGTAGATTGAGTCAATGGATGGAAGATTGTTTTGAGTGATGGACTGAACTGTGAGCAATCGTTCAAAGCAGTGATGCATCCGGATAGCAATTTTTCAATGATGGATCTATAAAAATTGGTAAGAGTAAGTGTGGACAATCAGAATTTCCTTAGCCTTCTGAGGAAGTAGAGGCACCGGTGTACTTCCTTGACTTTAGCACTGATGTGTATGGACCAGGATAGATTGTTGGGATATCTACTCCCAGGAACTTGAAGCTTTTGACCACCTCCATCTCAGTATCATTGACGCAGACAGTGCTGTGCCCTCCACACACTTCCTATAGTCTAGCATACTAAGGAACATTACTGATTTATGGCAAGTTATCGTAGAAAATATCATCTTCTACCCCCTAAACAGTTACAAACCCATGTCTGCTGTCACCATGGTGGAGGAAAAGAAAGAACACGTTGATAAGCAGGGCACTAAGAAAGCAGTGGAGATGGTGCCAGCAAAGAATGGAAAGAAGAGGAGAAGGTTCAGGAAAGAAAGTTACACTTTTGCATCTACAAAGAGACGAAGCTTGTTCACCCTGACACTGGCATCTCCTAGAAAACCATGAGCATCTTGAACTTGTTCATTGACAAACGGTTTGAGCACTTCTCAGGGGAGGGGCTTCCTGACCAGCCCATTATACAGATTCGGGAACCATCGACTTCTTGGAGATCCGAATCACCACGTACCTGGTGCTGCCTTGAGACCTATCCAAGCAGTGTGTGTTGGAGAGTTTAAAGGCACTGACCAAGCACACCAGCTCCAAGAGAAACATCACATTTTACTGAAAACAATCCCATGTTACAAATTCCTTTAAGAATGATGGGATTGGATTTTTGGTAGTACCATTCTGCAATACAACATGGAAGTCAACGGTTCTTGAATGCCTTAACCAAGTATGCATTTGTAGGTTTGCCTTGACAAGAAGTGTTTGTAAGCAATGTAGTTCGGCCGGATGTGCGTCTTGCTAACCCTGATGAGACCTCTTCCAGATACTCTCAGAAAAATATTGTCATATTCTGCATCGGTTTCTCAAGGCAGTGCTATTATCACTAGATTGTTAAACCTGAGACCCAGATAATGTTCTCGGGACCCAGGTTCAAACCCCGTCATGGCAGATGGTGGAATTTGAATTCAATTAATATCTGGAAGTAGGAATCTAATGATGACCATAAATCCATTGCCAATTGTTGGGAAAAATCGATCTGGTTTACGAATGTCACTTAGGGAAGGAAACTGCCACCCTTACCTGATCTGGCATACACGTGACTCCAGACCACAACATTGTGTTTGATACTAAATTGCCCTCTGGGTAATTAAGGATGCTGCCTGGCCAAAAGATGCCCTCATCATGAATGAGTAAAGAAATTTTAAAAAAACACACTGGATTGGGAAGTGACGAGGACCATAAGACCATAACAATTCAAGGGCAAAAGTAGGCCATTCAGCCCATCGAGGCTTTCCTGCCTTTTCTTCATAAGACTTGTTTTCCTTACAGGTTAACAAACTGACTATTGCAGCTGTGAATATTCTTAAATATCCTAGACAGCTCTCAATGGTAAAGAATTCCACAGAATCACAACACTCTACAAGAAAAAATTCCATCTCATTGTGTCCTAAATATATGACATCTTATAATTTGAGAGTGTATTTTCTGCTCCTGTATTCCCACAGGAGAGGCAACCATTTTTTCTCATCTACCCCATCAAATCCTCTAAAAACCTTGTAAGTTTCAAATAAGTTGCCTCTTGTTCTTAAATATTCCGATCATTATAGACCCAAGCTACTCCCCATGCCTGGTATCACCCCAGTAAACCTTCTCTGGAACGCTTCTAATTCCAGCATATCTTTCCTTAGCTAAGGAGCCCAAACTGCTCACTTTATTTTAGTCATGGACTGATCACAGCCTTGCATAATTTCAGCAAAAGCCTCTTACTTTTATACTCCATTCCCTTTGAAATAAGATCAACATTCCATTTGGCTTGTTTATTATCCATTGAACTGGAATGAAAGCTTCATGTTCCATGGATGAGGACTCCCAAATCTAAGCTTTCTGCAGTCTTTCTCCATTTAAATAATATTCAGCTCTTTTATTCTTCCGGTCAAATGACATAACCTCACATTCCCCCACATTATATTCCATCTGCCAAGTTTTTGTACACTCTATTAATTTGCCCATATCCCTCTGCAGACTCTGTATCATCCCCAAAAATGGCTACAGTACATTCTCAGAGATAATGGGAGCTGCAGATGCTGGAGAATCCATGATAACAAAGTGTGAAGCTGGATGAATGCAGCAGGCCAAGCAGCATCTCAGGAGCACAAAAGCTGACGTTTCAGGCCTAGACCCTTCATCAGAGAGGGGGATGGGGTGAGGGTTCTGGAATAAATAAGGAGAGAGGGGGAGGCAGACTGAAGATGGAGAGAAAAGAAGATAGGTTGAGAGGAGAGTATCAGTGGGGAAGTAGGGAGGGAATAGGTCAGTCCAGGGAAGACGGGCAGGTCAAGGAAGTGGGATGAGGTTAGTAGGTAGGAAATGGAGGTGGACATGAGGTGGGAGGAAGGGATGGGTGAGAGGAAGAACAGGTTAGGGAGGCAGAAACAGGCTGGGCTGGTTTTGGGATGCAGTGGGGGAAGGGGAGATTGTGAAGCTGGTGAAATCCACATTGATGCCATTGGGCTGCAGGGTTCCCAAGCGGAATATGAGTTGCTGTTCCTGCAACCTTCGGGTGGCATCATTGCAGCACTGCAGGAGGCCCATGATGGATATGTCCACCCCTCTCACCCACTCCAACCTCTCCCCCGCAGAACGGGCAGCCCTCCGCTCCCTCTACCCCAACCCCATCCTCACCATCAAACCCGCAGGCAAGGGTGGCGCATTGGTAGTATGGCGCACTGACCTCAACATCGTCGAGGCAAAACGCCAACTCTCCGACACCACCTCCTACGGCCCCCTCGATCATGACCCCACTCCCGAGCACCAAACCAACATCTCCAACACCATCCATGACCTCATCACCTCAGGGGACATCTCCTCCGCCTCCGCCGCATCTGGTCCCGGGATGAGGCATTCCACTCCTGCACTTCCCAGATGCCCAAGTTCTTCCAGGACCACAACTTTCCCCCCACAGTGGTCAAGAACGCCCTTGACCGCGTCTCCTGCATTTCCCACAACACATCCCTTACACCCGCCCCTGCCACAACCGCCTAAAGAGGATCCCCCTCATTCTCACACACCACCCTACCAACCTCCGGATACAACACATCATCCTCCGACACTTTCACCATCTACAATCCGACCACACCACCCAAGACATTTTTCCATCACCACCCTTGTCTGCTTTCCGGGGAGACCACTCTCTCTGTGACTCCCACCCACAGCCTCCAACCTTATTTTTCCCCAACTCCCCACGGACCGTTCCTATCTCCTTCCCAAAATCCACAAACCTGCCTCCCTGGTCAACCCATTATCTCAGCTTGTTCCTGACCCACCAAACTCATCTCACCTATCTGGACTCCATTTTCTCCCCTTTGGCCAAGGAACTCCCTACTACATCCTTCACCTCCTCCAGAACTTTCAATTCCCTGGCCCCCAACACCTTATTTTCACCATGGACGTCTAGTCCCTATACACCTGTATTCCGCATGCAGATGGCCTCAGGGCCCTCCGCTTCTTCCTGTCCCGCAGGCCCGACCAGTCCCCCTCCACCGACACCCTCATCCGCCTAGCCGAACTCGTCCTCACCCTCAACAACTTAGAACATAGAACATAGAACATAGAACAGTACAGCACAGAACAGGCCCTTCAGCCCACAATGTTGTGCCGACAAACTTCTCTTTTGATTCCTCCCACTTCCAACAGACAAAGGGGGTGGCCATGGGCACCCGCATGGGCCCAAGCTATGCCTGCCTCTTTGTAGGTTATTTGGAACAGCCCCTCTTCTGCACCTATACAGGCCCCAAACCCCACCTCTTCCTCCGTTACATTGATGACTGTATCGGCGCCGCCTCTTGCTCCCCAGAGGATCTCGAACAGTTCATCCACTTCACCAACACCTTCCACCCTCACCTCAAGTTCACCTAGGCCATCTCCAGCACATCCCTCACCTTCCTGGACCTCTCAATCTCCATCTCAGGCAACCAGCTTGTAACTGATGTCCATTTCAAGCCCACCGACTCCCACAGCTACCTAGAATACACCTCCTCCCACCCACCCTCCTGCAAAAATTCCATCCCCTATTCCCAATTCCTCCGCCTCCGCCGCATCTGCTCCCAGGATGAGGCATTCCACTCCCGCACTTCCCAGATATCCAAGTTCTTCCAGGACTGCAACTTTTCCCCCGCAGTGGTCGAGAACGCCCTTGACCATGTCTCCTGCATTTCCCACAACACATCCCTCACACCCCGCCCCCGCCACAACCGCCCCAAGAAGATCCCCCTCATTCTCACACACCACCCCACCGACCTCCGGATACAACACATCATCCTCCGACACTTCCACCATCTACAATCCGACCCCACCACCCAAGACATTTTTCCATCCCCACCCTTTTCTGCTTTCTGGGGAGACCACTTTCTCCATGACTCCCTTGTTCGCTCCACACTGCCCTCCAACCCCACGACACCCGGCACCTTCTCCTGCAACCGCAGGAAGTGCTACACTTGCCCCCACACCTCCTCCCTCACCCCCATCCCAGGACCCAAGGTGACTTTCCATATTAAGCAGAGGTTCACCTGCACATCTGCCAATGTGGTGTATTGTATCCATTGCACCCAGTGTGGCTTCCTCTACATTGGGGAAACCAAGCGGAGGCTTGGGGACTGCTTTGCAGAACACCTCCGCTCAGTTCGCAATAAACAACTGCACCTCCCAGTTGCGAACCATTTCAACTCCCCCCTCCCATTCTTTATATGACATGTCCATCATGGGCCTCCTGCTGTGCCACAATGATGCCACCCGAAGGTTGCAGGAACGGCAACTCATATTCTGCTTGGGAACCCTGCAGCCCAATGGTCTCAATGTGGACTTCACCAGCTTCAAAATCTCCTCTTCCCCCATGGCATCCCAAAACCAGCCCAGTTCGTCCTCTCCTCCCACTGCATCCCACAACCAGCCCAGCTCATCCCCTCCACCCACTGGATCCCAAAACCAGCCCAGCCTGTCTCTGCCTCCCAAGCCTGTTCTTCCTCTCACCCATCCCTTCCTCCCACCCCAAGCCGCACCTCCATTTCCTACCTACTAACCTCATCCCACCTCCTTGACCTGTTCGTCTTCCCTGGACTGACCTATCCCCTCCCTACCTCCCCACCTCCCCACCTATACTCTCCTCTCCACCTATCTTCTTTTTTCTCCATCTTCGGTCCGCATCCCCCTCTCTCCCTATTTATTCCAGAACCCTCTCCCCATCCCCCTCTCTGATGAAGGCTCTAGGCCTGAAACGTCAGCTTTTGTGCTTCTGAGATGCTCCTTGGCCTGTTGTGTTCATCCAGCTTCACACTTTGTTATCTGCAGTACATTCTCTTTCCTTATCGAAGTCATTGATATATATTTTAACTAACTGTGAGCCCAGCACTGATCTCTGTGGAATATGATATTGGTTCAATCTATTTGAAAAGCCCAGGCATATTGATTTAAGAGACCTATGGATTGCTTGCAGTTACAAAACAACTTACTTCACACTCTACCTCAAGGCAGCTCCTGACTGGGCTACATGCATGTTAATGTCGATTCTGGAATTCTGAAACAACTAAAGAGAATGCTGAGGAGAGAGTGAAGAAGTCACATTGGACTTGAAACCTTAACTCTGTTTCTCTCCACATAGATTCTGCCAAATTTGTTGGTTTTCCCCAGCATTTTCTATCTTTGCTGCTGAATGGACCACTCATGACTGCTGATGATGTGTATGCATCCTAACCTTGGCTCATTAAAGCAATGGCACAACACACATGACCAGCTACAGAGCAGGAGTGACAGTTCTTTCCAGTATAAACCCAACCCACATTCCCTTGAGTTAAGAGTTAAGGCCTTTAAAATTATGAAATGATTAAATATGGAAAGGGCACAAAACTATTTGCTCAAGTAGGGGAGCCTAGAAGAAGGGAGAATAATCAGAAAATTCATTTAGGGGTTAAATCATGAAATAGGTATTGAAATACTCTTTACCAAAGGGCTAAGGAAGCTGAATGAAATGATCTGAGAAATAGAAGACAAGATTTCATTTTTCTGTGGTCAATTGACCACAGGCCCAAAATTAGACATTCCAAATTCACCCACAGCCAGAGAAATCTGGCCTGACAGAAAATTGGCCAACTTAAATTATACAGCACCTGTCAGATACAGAGAACAGTCAACACCAAGATCATGAAGGTTTGGGGTGGGGGTTGGGGAATGGTGGTGGGGTTGGTGGGATCCAGTTACAATCAGCCTCAGGTCTCCACTCTACAGGATTATTCATCAGATTTTCTGACACCTTAACTTCCAGTCAGTGCCTGAGGAAGTACCCTCTATACCTCCCTGGCATAGGTAACTGTGATAAATGTTGGTACGATCCCATTGCATACTTTGAACACTGCTCATCGCATATTGTTCTGTGGTCCTTGTCTATTCAGGAAGATCTGGGTTAAGGGGCAAATAAATGACATACCTGGAAGCCCATGTAGCAATGTGACCATAAGACTGTGCAATAACCCAAGATGACCCAGGAGAAGATCTACCCTGACCTGCGAGACCCCCTTTGTGGAAGAGAGCCAGCCCTACATTGGAGAGGGAGGAGATTCCAATTGCCAAGCTCCAACATGTGGAGTATTGTGTGTAATATCCTTTCACAGGGGGATGGGGCCAGATAGAGAGTAAATATTGTGGGAATTTGAAAAATGCTGACATGGTGTTTTTCATAAGGATTGTTTAAAACAATAACATTGAAATGAAGTGCAAATCAAATCCTGTGTCCATCTCACCAACAAGAGTGCTTGGATACAATGCCTTCAATACACCAACTGGTCTAAATGTTGAAAGCCCAGATAACATTCCAGTTAGGACATCAATGAGAGAGAGGTGGTAAATAGTGTTGAAATAAAGGACCCTCATAATTTGATTGAATAGTGAAGTATGTACATGTGGAGTTGATTGAATTTTCTGCTGATAACAGTAATAAGCTTTTAATATGTTTTATTACATTTATCTGACTATTATTTTAACAGAAGCAATAATCCATTTTGTTTTAACCATGTTAAGCATTTGCATCCTAACATCACCAATGGTTAATCTGAATTTATGGTATGTTCCCTAAAAGGCAAGTCATTAACTGATAGACTATGAGGTGGAACTGTGGGTCAGTGGTTAGCACAGCAGCTTCACAGCACCAGGAACACAGGTTTGATTCCACCCTCAGGTGATTGTGTGCAGTCTGCATGTTCTCCCCGTGTCTGCGTGGATTTGCTCCAGTTTCCTCCCACAGCCCAAGGATGTGCAAGCTAGGTGGATTAACTATGGGAAAGACAGGATTACAGGGATATTGGAAGGAAAGGGGTCTGGAGAGGACGTTCTTCAGAGTGTTGGTGTGGACTCAGTGGGCTGAATGGCCTGTTTCCACACTGTAGGGACTCTGGCTCGATAGAGGGCTGCGATTAAAATTGCATGATAGTTACACCACTATTGAGTAATAGAACATCGAGAACTATATAAATCCCCTGTAGGATCAGTAAATATTTACAACAGTCAGAGTGAAGAACACCTAAAGAGTTTAATTTCTACCTCAGGAACTTGCATGAAAGAGTAGTGATTGAATAGGTGGAGTGTATTAAGTGATAATAGGACTGAGAAAACATGGATAATTAATTGAATGAACAATTGAGATTCACAGCCAAATTGTAGAGCTGGAAATTTTATTTTGTGCAGCTACCTGCACACAATGGTGTAGTAAAAATGTATCTGCCCTTTCAGGTGCAGCTATTAAACAGGGTGAACAGATGCTCTGGTGTAATGTATAGACAATGTCAGGGAAACAGGCTTTCTCCTTTGCGAATGACCTCGATAAGTGCAGTTAAAGGTTTGACCCTCAAGCTTCAAGATTGAAGTTGATGACAAGACCTGGAAAGGAATTGAAGAAAGTAACTGGCTGTTTCTGGCAAGTCATTTGCTCCTCCTTATTAGTCCAAGAAAAGTGCAGAGTTGGGATAAGGCTTTCAATTTTTTGAGGGAAGGTGCAGTTGCAAACTCATTTTTTCTTAAAATGCAAATAAAACAAGCCCTGTAAGCATGAAATAAAACTGGAAGATGCTCTGTTTCTCCCACTGTCATTGTCTGATCCTGTAAGTATTTCCAATATAATTCTTGCACGCGTTTCAGGTTTCTAGCACCAACAGTATTCTGCCTTTTGTACTTCAGTTACTGAGAGGTGCCAACTGTGACTCGGGCTCACAGCTCTAAGATTGTGTGCTCACAAGTCCTAGTCCGGAGATCTGAGTACAAACCATAAACTAATCCTCCACACAATGATGAGGGAATGCTGCACTGTCAAGTTATTGTCCTTTGGTGTGACAGTAAACCAAGGCCCTTTCACCTTGATTGCGGACTCCTGGTTCCCTTCGGCCCTGGGAACTCATTGGCCATTGGCTGCGGTGGAGCTTGGTGGCCAGAGCGGGACTGTGGTAGGCCCATAAGGAGCACTCCATGGGTCATTGTTGCACATGTCCTGCAGACAATTTATTATTCCTCCTACCTTTGTACTTTGTTATGATTTTTCTTTCATGGAGTCATACGGCAAGGAAACAGACCCTTCCTGTTGTACAGAGGGCAGGTTTTCTTGCTGTACTATAAACAGCAAAGACTTAAACCTATGTGCAGAAATGAGGATTTTCTCATATGTGGGGCACACAGATTTTTTTTAAACCAGGAGCAAGAATAAAATGAAATGTTTGAGACAAATTAAAGAACTTAGTTTAACAAAAATACCGAAATTGATGTACCATGAGACCCTTCATGACCAGAATTAGCACAATGACTCATGATTATACTTGGCACTGGTGAATTTCTGTGCCCTATTGACATTGGACCTAATGGGTCCTGCTGCAATTATGAATATAATTGGCACCGTTGTTCCTCACAAATGACTTTGCTGTGACTCACGAGGCAATAACATTTTTCCTTGAAAATTACTGGACTAATAGCATTCAGTCTCATACTAATGGAGAGCATGTATTCCCTGCATATTGCATAGTACAGCATATAATAACCCACTTTAAATGACCCATCCATTTGCTACAACTGAATTAGTTTGCAGGTTACCAAGAGCTATTTGTGTTTATTGTAATACAAAAAAAAAGATAACTATGGAAGAATTACAAGGAGATAATCATATTTGACAGGGAAACTCTACTTTTTCTTTAAAATGAGGAGTCATTTTGTTGGATTCCAGAGATAAAGTTAGCCCCAGTTTCCCAACTCACATTCACATTTATTGAGGCACTTGCAGGCTCTCAAAATTCTTCCTAACATTTTATTGCATAAAGTTTGCATATTAATTTAAGATTGTAATTATGGCATTTAGAATAATGTTCTGTTACATGGAAATTAGGGGTTTCTACATTAATAGCTCTGTATTGATGTCTTCAATTAGCCCCCATGTAACTCATGCCATTTGTGATTCATAGTATAATTGAAAGCAGTGAATCTAAAATATACCGGCTCATATTCGTTGATTTTTTTACATATAAATGTAATAAAACAAGGCTCTGGGCTGCTGCAGGTTGTGAAATAAAATAGTTCCAAAGGAAACAGAGCCTTGGATATTCCAATGGTCAGATAGTCATTAGAGAAGTGTACACTGGAGATGTGTGTTGGGACCTTGCATCAGACTGGGAAATAGAAGTTTCTGATGTTTAGGGGCCTGCATTTGGAACCCTCCAACCCAGAGTGCTCTGTTTCAGTTAAAAAGGATAATTGATTAAACGATTAAAATCTAGCATTACTCTTAAGTAACTATTACGCAGAGCCCCACTGCTCCACTAAACCACAACTATCCTCCCTGACCCTTTGTTCTTTTAAATTCCAAGAGACAGAGAGTTATTCCACCTAAACTCTCCTCACACAACAATTCTGCCATTTCAGGAATCAGTCTGGTGAAAATTCATTGCACTTTCTCTATGCAATGATACAATTTCATACAGATTTAGTTAGTTCATTTGGCTGGTTTGCAAAGCAGTGATGCCAACAGTCTGGTGATGTGGTAGATCATCACAAGTTACCTTTAATTCAGCTACTTATTAAGAAATCTCAGTAAATTAACTCGTGATACAGTCATTTAAACTTTATTGCATGTAGCAACCAAAATAAGACCCCTCAAGTAAACAAGTTTAGCCCCACAACTCAACTTGGTTATTACCCGAATAATGATGGAATTAACTTGATGATTCAGTAGATTCTTTCATCCCCAACATTGATTATACTTCTGGAGACTTCACGCCTATGGCTTGCCTTCTTATCAGACATTGCCTCCCTGTCCATGTCACATTCACGGTTACCTGTCCGTTTAAAACACACATTCTCCTGCAGTTAACCCCTTTAATTCAGGGTATCACTCCTGCAGACCGACTTAATTGCCCATTTGTCACGAGGCAGGGACTTATCGAGCAGTTGTCATCCCCTCCTTCCCAGGAAACAGCTTGTTTAGGATACTTCAACCAGAGCTCCTCTGCTCCTTCTTTTTATTCCCTGTTTCCTTCTCTTACTTTTCCCCTTTTTGGAATCTTGCCCTAATATAGGCTGGATGCAGGGAGCTGAGCAGGGATGGCCAGCGGGCTGGATGCTATAGCAGGGTGGGAATAGTTATTAGACTGGTGCGGGTGATCAGTGGCCTGCAATCCCAGTCAGGCCAGCCTTGCACTGATCTACTGTAAGCTCTTTATGGAAAGACTGCAATGTTTATCTTTTTAACTTTATTTCTCATTTTATAACTTATGCTATGAATAATTGTAAATAATGTAACTTGTTCATTTTTCCCTTTATTTCTCTATTTTGTATCTCAGATGGTTCCCTATGGGCTGACATTGCAAACCTTTAACAGTACATCTGTACTTGATTGCACTTACAATATAGGATATTCTATTCTAATTCTTCCCAGCAATTCACAATTGCTTTTAATTGCTTTATAACAGTTTCTTCTTGCTCCTTTCATCTCAAGAAACAGCTTATTCCAGAAAGAGTTATTACTGATTCTTTCAATGCATGAATGGAGATTAAATTTGGGAAGTTTACATTATCACGTTCTGTTCAATTTTCCACTACCTGCTGAAGTTAACATGAAGAACTCTCCTTCTTAGCCTTTCCCCTCACCCAAGATATGGTGACCCTCAGGGTGAGCTGTCACCAGTTGTCTCTCTAAAATGAGATAGCAGTCCTGTGGCCTGATAAGAAAAGTAAAATTGTCATAGTCTTAGATAAGAGAACCAAAGCTGCGCACAATATTGCAAGCTCATCTCACCCATGCCCTGTATAGCTTCAGCAAGACATTCTTGCTTTTGTACTCAAATCATCTTGCAATAAAGGCAAAATACCATTTGTCTTCTAAATTACTTGCTGTACAGGCATGCTTGCTTGCAGCAACTAGTGCATAGGACACAAAATTCACTTTTTACATCAACATTTCTCATGCTGACACCCATTAAATAATACCCAATCATTCTGTTTTACCAGCTATGTGGATAAATTCACACTTATCAAGTTATACTGCCTCTCCCAAGTATTTCATTCAACAAGCCTAGTTTTTTTTGTAGAATCCCTGCAGTGTGAATACAGACTATTTGGTCCATCAGATCTGCACTGGCCCTCTGAAGACCATCCCAAACCGACACATCCCATCCCCATGATTCCACCTTTACCTTGGCTAATCCACCTAGCCTACACATTCCTGGACACTATAGGGTTAAATTGACATGGCCAACCCACCTAATATGCATGTCTTTAGATGGTGGAAGAAAATCAGAACACCCGGTGGAAACCCACACAGACATTGGGAGAACATGCAGCCTCCACACAGACAATCACCTGAGGCTGGAATCAAACCTAGCCAGCAGTACTAACCACTGTGCCACCATGCCACCCTCCTTTCAACTTTCTGTGCATCTTCACCCCGCTTATAAACCCACTACTTCTGTGTTATCAGCAAACTTGGAAACATTAAATTTCGTTCCCTCATACAAATCATTAACACGTGATAAAAGGCTGGGGCCCAAGAACTAAACCCAAGCACTTGTGAACTTCATTTTGCTCTGAAAAATGCTCATTGATTCCTACAGTTTTTTTCCTGCTTGCTAACCAATTGTCTATCTATGCTGGTATGTTACCCCCAATCCCAGATGCTTTAATTTTGCACACCACCTAACTGCTTACATGGAGCTTGAAAGCCTTCTGAAAAACCAAGTACACCACATCAAATGATTCATTTAATCTATTCTACTAGTTATGTCCTCTAAACCTCTAATTGATTTGTCAAATATAATTTCCCTTTCACAAACCTATATTGACTCTGGCAGTTGACAAATAGCGTTGACATTTTCAAAGTTGTCTGTTACTAGATCCTTTACAATAGCTCTAACATTTTCCCTATTACTGATGTTCGGCTAACTGGTTTGTAATTCTTTGTTTGATCATTCAATCTTTTTGTAAACAAAACGCTGTGGCCATATTTGCCACCCTTCCATCTACCAGGACCATGCGAGAATTTAAATAATGGCAATCAGCACATCTTTATTTCCATGGGAACTTCCTTTTG
Organism: Stegostoma tigrinum; assembly: GCF_030684315.1. Lineage (NCBI taxonomy): Eukaryota > Metazoa > Chordata > Chondrichthyes > Orectolobiformes > Stegostomatidae > Stegostoma > Stegostoma tigrinum. The sequence continues at coordinate 10,365,900 of NC_081377.1, forward strand.
CAGCCCAAGATGTAAATTGTCAGGCTCTGCAGATTTAACAGCTTTCAGTCCTATTAATTTTTCCAGTCCCATTAATTTACTCAGAATAATTTCTTTCAATTCTTCCATCCCATAATCGTTCGGTTCCCCATCATTTCTGGCAAGTTATTTGTGTCTTCTTCGGTGATTAATGCTCATGCCACATTGAGTCCCACTCAGTCTGTGGATAGAAGCAGCAAGTTCTACATCAGCCTTCATATGGAACAGATGTATTCTGCACAGTGTTTGAGAATTCTAGGAATCATATTTGATTAATAGGCAGTTTTACTTATTCACATCATGTAATAACTGATCTCAGAGAAGAAGGTCTTTCTGTAAAAACTCAATAGTAGTATATCCTCTTCTACTAATCATTCAGTAGGCCCAACAATGTGCAGATAAAGGAGCAAAAACTGGAGTTCTGAGGAAGGGTCATAGACCCGAAATGTTAACTCTGTTTTTTCCTTCACAGATGCTGCCAGACCAGCTGAACTTTTCCAGCAATTTTGTTTTTGTTCCTGATTCACAGTACCTGAAGTTCTTTCAGTTTTTATTTATGCAGGTAAAGGAGGATTGGTCATAATGTAATACATCAAGCAATCTTTACTCTAAATGGCATTCGATGAGAGCTAATAGATACCACAAGGTGCTAGTAGTGATAATCATGGAAACACCACATAAAAACACAAGTTCCGGAAATGCTTTTTCTTGGATACAATCTTCTTTTCCCAAACATTCAATTTATTGCGTTCTTCTGATCAGAAGTGATATTATGTTTAATGTGGTTCCTTAGATCAAACACTGTGTAAGTTTTGATATGGTTTGAATGCTTCCCTATAAGTCCATGCAAACTATAACACGGAATCTGGGTTTTTGTTGAGGCGGATGTTTTGAAGTTTATTCATAACATGAACTTCTTACACTGTTTTGCTATCTCAGATCTACATGTTGTCTGGGTTCCTTGTCTATTGACTATTCCTGTCATATTACACATACATAACTGAACACATTACACCGGCTCTGTTGCACCTAACCCAGATTAACAAAAGTCAGCACCTTGATATCAGAACGTTATATGCAGCAATATGTGTAACTGTCTCAAGCAGTCTGGAATCGATACAAAATAGAGTTTTCATTCTTCCCTTGAAATAATGGGAACCAACAAAGTACAAAGATGGAAATACATACTATGGGTTCATCTTTATTTGATAAGTACAATTTATGCCAAGTATTCTGGAAGGATACTTGTCGTGAGGTCCAGAGATCTCTTGTCATATCCTACCAAATGTACCTCAATTATCCACCCCACCCCATGGTGCCCATCCAGTCTGATTCTAGATCCATCTATCATACACGATTCCCAGAGTAAATCATCACTCATCCGATATCCATTGAAAGGTGAACATCTCTTACACCCACACTATTTTGAAAGGCTGCCAGGCACCCAGAAAATCATTAGTAATCTAACAGTCATGGTCTGCTGTTAGTGTGGATGCATGTGTATCATTTATCGTAGATGTGTGATTGGCATTTGGCACCTTATCATTAGTATCCAATTTGTCGAACCTGTGTGACACGTGCTTGATTATTAAATTCAGGCCAGGTATATTGCCTATTTCTTAACAGAACTTGAACATCGGTTGTTACAGCGCCATATGACGTGGACCAGACACAACAACATAATATCTTACCATAAACCTACATGTTTCAGATGACAAACTTGAACTCTTGTGCTTAATCCCGGTACAAGTTGGGTTAACTATCTGCAGGCTCATATATTAAGCTGAAGGTGCTAAACCATCTACTTCTCCTCCTAATTCACATCCTTGTAAGTATGATCAACTCTTGTATCATTTTCTCCCGTCCTTCCAACAGTGCGTTGCTGAAATTTGGGGTGGGGGAGGCGGTAGTTAAAAGTGTGGCATAGGAGAACGGTGTGAATTTCTTTTCAAAACTTGTCAGTGAGGATTAATTATTGCCTTGAGAAGTAGCATGTTGATATAGCACAATTATCCAAAAATCTTAGCATGTTGCTTTACATTTGACAATCTTTGACACTGGAATACAGACAGGGCCTTTTGTGAGATTATTTGACTAACTGTAGAAAGGAAGGAAACTATAATGTTTGGAACCCAATTTTCTGACAAGCATTGGAGGTGTTCTTGGTGCATTGTCGACCACTGACAAATGCAATTTGTTGAGGAACAGCCAACACCCCAAATATGGTGGTCAGTATGTTAAAAACATTTCACTACTGGCATCATTAAATTTCCTCTTCATGTGACAATTTAGCAAAGCACTCCACTACTAGCATTTAATCATTTCCTTGGACATAGAAAATATCAATGACAATCACCCACAATGCATCAGAAGGAATTCTACATGGGGAGAGGATCTCTTCATTGTTGTGGTACATGGAGTTTTACCCAACTTGGCTAGTTGATCAATGTTCTGCTTGAAACCTGGACACCAAAGGTGCCGATCTTATGTTTTGTTTTACTGCACTCCGTGACCTATGTATATGTATCTAGTGCAGGACTCTTGTCCTGCTATGGTAGAGTTCCTGCCTTGAGGCTGAAAAAAAACTCATGCTCTTGTTGCCACTCCAAGATTTGACTTGTGTGAATGCTACATACTGGCGTGACTTGGCTACTTCTTTTAAAAAGGAAGAAAGCAGCAACTCTAAACCACCAACAAAGGCTGAAACAAAAAAAAAATCAGAACCCAATTGCAAAAACAAAAATTAAGATAAAACATTATACTGCAATACAATTTTTAACACAGGTATTTTAAAGAGCCAAGAATTCCAAAGGAAAGACAGAAATCAAGCAGTTGAGCATGAATTGGATCTCTGTGATGCATCATCAGAATGTCAGTTACTTAATGAAATTATCAACCTTTACTCACTGAGCCAACAAATAACTAACAAAGAAAAACGAGCAAACTCCCCATTCGGATGGGAAATTAAGAGATATTTGATCTGATATGACCTACTCATGACAATCCCTAAGATAAATTTTGATTCATAACATCAAATGCAGTCAAGAAATAAGAACGGTCAAATCCTCGGGTGTTTCTAATGATGGCTGCAAAGGCACAGGCAAAAGTTACCAGATTTTAGAAGACCAAATCAAATTTAAATTCAATTTCAGGATGCAGAAGCCACAGGTCATACCAATGAAATCCAGACACAGCTTTTAGCCAATCCATAGGCAAGTATTAATGCCAAGATGTTGGGAGGCCATGGCCAACTGATATTATCACTGGACTGTTAAACCAGAGACCAAAATAATGCTCCGGACCCCCGGGTTCGAATCCTGCCATGGAAGATGGTGGAATCTGAATTCAATAAATATCTGAAATTTAGAATCTAATGATGACAATAAATCCATTGCCAATTGTGAGGAAAAACCCAACTGGTTCACTAATGTCCTTTAGGGAAGGAAACCGCCATCTTTACTTGGTCTGGCCTACATGTGACTCCAGACTCACAACAATGTGGCTGACCTCTGGGCAATAAGTGCTGTCTTGCCAGTGATGCTCCCACTCTGTGAAAGAATTAAAAAGAAAAGTGAATTCACTCATGTAGATGAAAGGCTGATAGAAAGAAAATTACATTTATTGTCATTAAATCCTTCAGTAAGCCATTTCCAGACCAACTGCAAAATTATACCACTGAAACACTGAAGGAAGATGGATGCCAGTAACATCTTCATCAGCTTGACTGCAGGCACAATTGTGGCTGTGAACAGGCTCAACAAAACATCTAAACCTTGAGAGATCTGGATTGTCTCACCTGCCAAAAGTGCCCAACATTTTGTGACAAATGCACACAATGTTCTATAAGAGAACATTGAGCTTATCAAAGCCCGTAAGACACCTGCTATGATACGAATCAGACAGGACATGTGGTAAATTTTACATGCCACACAGGCTCTTTCAGAAAACCTGAAGAAATTACTCCTTAAATAAGATATACCTCAACAGAAATGGAAAACATGGGCAGATCAAGAGACCCTGCTACAAGAGGATGAATGATCTGTTGCACTCTGCCAGGGTATAAATCATAACCCACCCAATGTTTTATTGCTCTATGCATGTGGGGCAGCATTGGAAGGTTGCTACCACAGAGGACTGTCAAAGCACAATTAGCTGGCAGGCATTTCCATCCGATGCTTCTTGTGCAGTCAATACCTGCATTATAACCAAGGCTGGAGGAGCGCACCATCATTTTATTTCAACTTCTTATGAATCACAACATAAAATAAAAATGTTTCTTCCTGTTACCAAGATGCCCAGGAGCTAATTGGTATCACACTTTAAATATTATTAGTTCCCAAATATATTCGTTACAAATAAAATTATGGGTTTATTATCAAAACAAAACCTTTTTTTGCATATTTGTTGAATATGTTAACAGCCAGTAATATAGAAATATAAATGCTTATCCTTATAAATATCCCCTAAACATACACACAAACATTTCTCAGGAAGGTAAAAAAAAAATTCCTCTGCAGGTTGGCTTTCTGAAATATAATGCTTTGACCAAAGGTTTATTCTTGAAGTCAAAAGAATAGTGTGTAGAATGTTTGAAAGCTTGTTGCTTTGATGTTCTGGCATATGCGGTCAAGTCACTAATCATGCATGATTGAATTTCCTGAGGCAATCTTAAGATGTTCTTTCAATCACTGTGCAAAAAGCAAATAGTTTTCAATGAACTTAAAAAAAACTTATTTTTTTCGACGGGAATTATTTTCAGAAATGAAAGAGGCAAACTGAGCAGCTTGTTCTTAGATGGTTTTCCTTCAACTGAACCTAATAATACCTCTCTAAATGTGCTTCTAGTCAAAATAGGCAGTTATTCATCTTCATGTGATATCTGAATGCCTGGTAGAGGATAAAATCTCTAAAGTACATTCTGGGATTTCAATTATCACTTTTTTAAAGAAACCACTCCAGACATAGTCATATAATGTGAAATATATTTGTTTTTCCATAATCCTTCAAAACCTAAGTCCTCTAAGTGATATTTTAAAAAAAGCACCTTTATGAGAGTGTGTCACTACATGTGGCTGACAATGTAGCACCATATACATCCCAGCATTTTCTGTGAGACTACATTTTGCTTTAGCAGAAGAATGGACAGAAAATCAAATTCATTTGATTTTTTCATTCTTTTAACCATCCTTTCCTCCCTATCATTACAAATGGCTTTCACTTCTCCTTTGGTATCGCCTAAGTCTGCCCTCAGTCTCCTTCTATGACAATCATCCCTTTCACTATCTACCTTGATATTCTTAATCTTCCCTCTGCTCCCACTCATCTCCAGCTCCCCATTTCTAGCCTTAGCCTTATCCTCATGCCACTTCTTAGTCAATTCACCTGTCTTTTCTTCCTCTAGATTGCACTCAATTACCCAATTGTGTTTCCCATCCTCAATATGCAATCCCAAAGCTTCCTTATCCCACCTGTTTCCATCTCGGTGTGCTGCCATCTGTGTCCCAGTTTTCCTTCCTCTATTTGACAGTACTCTTCCAGTGCCCCCAGCCACTTCATCTTTTAGTTCCCATTCCATAACATTCCTCCCTATTTGATTCAATCAGGAAATATCACCGCATTCTACACTATGTAAAGCAAAATGCGTAGATCAACAGAGTCAATTTAATTTCAAAGGGTTGCTTATTCTGATAGTAAGACAAAAATAGATTACCAAAACTTTGAGTAATTTGCTTTGCAGAAATGAAATTTTTGACCCTGGTATACATCTCTTTAGTATACACTGCATTTGGCAGTTTCTCTATAGGCCATCATAAATTTTAATTCAACAGCAGGCCAAGTTTTCATTTTATAAAGTCACAATGATATGGTCCTCAAGTCAAACTTTTAAGATGCTGTAGCATGGTTAATAATTTGAGAGTTTAGATGAAATGCTGCCTCGGGAACAGTGGCTGTCTAAATTTTAACAAAAAATAAAGAAGTATTTCAAAGTGACATTTAGCTGGTTTCAGTTTTTCCCTCCAACATTTTGTTTCTAGAGATTCTCTCAACAAATTTTGCTCTTCTGCTGTTTCCCTAAAGAAACAACATGTTTAATGCCATGGGACAAAGCGACTCGATAAGACAGAGCTGCAAGTACCAAAGGATTGAATTCAACTTTTGCCATTTATGAAATTTTTCGGAATTCATGTGGAAGTAAATTGTAGATGTTGCTCTAAACTAGACAACAGAGAAAGGTTTTCATATCAACCTTGCAAAGTTCATTTTGTGTAATGTGAAAATACAAACTCAGTGGATCTCTACTTTCCCAGTTCTCCATTTTTTTATACTGTGGTTATGGAAATAAAGTTCAAAAGACATTATAAGATTCTGTATGAAGAACACTTGTGAATTTGGTTTTGAACAGCAAACTTGGGCAGAGCAGATATTGTAATTATTGCTGTTGCTGTTGAGATCACCAGAACAGTGTGTGTGCATGTGGCAGCATTAAAAGAGAAAACAATTGAGGATTATAATAGTTACGAATAGGTTAAAGGCTATTAAATACTGAATTTCCAAATCTCTGCAGGTTAGTCGATTCCATTTGACATTATGGATAAAAATTTGCCTTGGGGGTTGGCACAAATGTGGGTGGTGTCTGATCAGATATTGCAGTCAGTATTAGAAATAACAGGTGGCGGATGCAATACAGCATCCTTTGTGACACCATCTGTCTTAAGTTTCAAGTCCTATCCATTTTAATTAAGTAGATTTCCATTTCAGATCCAACTTGGATCGATGATACCAAAAAAAAGACTGTTGAAAATTGCAAATGGAATAGGTTCAGTACATTTCTCCCATTGGATTTGAGACTTTAATATGCAGATCAACTGAATGAAGTCATAATCTTGCTGCTGGCCATCGGTGTTCTGGGCGAAACACAAGTCCCACTGCAGCTCCAACTGCGTGCAGGCCTATGATCTAAACTCTGCATGCATTAGCACTGCCTTACTCACTGAGGCTATGAACTTGATTGAACTGGAAAATGGAAATGTAACACTGATTTCACAGCTTGTCTGCTGCTGGGGTGAAAGTTAGGTCACATTATTAGGATAGTGCACAGGGACCCTTACCCTGAATCAAACCTGTGCTGTACTTGACTCACAAATGTTTTATGAATACCAGAAGAGCTCCTTTCGCCTAAAATCACACATTCAAAATCATCAGTTGACTGATAACATCATGTAATAAGAAGGTATAAGTTAATGATATGTTTTGTAGTTATTTTAATTAACCTGTTTGGGTAGGCTGTGATACACATTCAGGGTAGGTGGGACTTGAAGCTGGCCCTTGTGGCTCAGTGGTAGGACATTACATTAGATCACATTACAAAATCCTTTAACAAATGCATGAATGAAATGATTTGTGAGATGGTATAACCATTGGCATCAACAGTTACATGCTAACAAGACTCTGAGAAGAGGGATGGAATAATCTGCATCTCAGCAATCAGTACTATGTACAATAGCCCACAAATGAGAGTTTACTAGAAGGCCTGAGAGTTGGACAATAGCCAATTGGTAAGGCAGAAACTAACATTCAGCAAACCAATAATGGAGAATGTACAGTCTAAGTGAGCATTTTTTCATCAATGCAGGTAGATTTTGAGCTCCACACCTTATCACTACCTTACCCATCGAGCGAGATCTGTAAAGGCGGATCAATCAATGGTGGCAGCTAGGAAGCCTCCAATTGGAGAAAGAGCTAAAATCTGTGAAGACTAGCAGCAAGCTTCATTGAAAAGAAATTCAGTAGATTTGCCATGTTCAGATATGATCTGAACCTGTGGTGGCTATAGCACCAACTGAGTCACTGCCACAGTCACAGCAGTTTAAAAATGCAGAAGGTCTACAGAGTGGTCAATTTCCAAATTGCAGGCAAAGCTGTTCCAATGATATGAAACAGCTTCAAGATTGCATACCGAACATCAGAAAAGCCAATCCGAGATAACAAGGTGTAGAGCTGGATGAACACAGTAGGCCAAGCAGCATTAGAGGAGCAGGAAGGCTGACATTTCAGGCCTAGACCCAGAGTCTAGACCCGAAACATTAACCTTCCTGCTCCTCTGATGCTGCTTGGCCTGCTGTGTTCATCCAGCTGTACACCTTGTTACCTCAGATTCTCCAGCATCTGCCATTCCTGCTATCTCAGAAGAGCCAATCTATTACTTTCCAGTATGCAGTCAGGCCTATGGTTGGCAAGGCCCTCATTAGACAGGGGTAGAAGAGATCAAAGCAGAACCTAGGTCCATCCTAAAGGCATTTGATGCATATTTCAGGCCAAAATGGAGACTTAGAATGGAGCAAACATGACTTAAGTCAAAGATTTCAGAGGCCAGGATAATCTATTCAATTGTTTCATAGCAATGAACTAGCTGGTAAGTACTGGGTACGGATACGAAACATTAAAAGATGAACTAATTCATGACTGCAGGCTCCCCCAATGAAAAGTTGCCTGATTTTCTACAAAGGACAACTACGTTTTGAAACAAATGATCCATTGCAACAAATGATGCAGGCTAAAGTCAGAGTTCAGAAACCAAGTTTTCCATTAGTGAAATACAGAAGTTGTGGATGAATTTGTGATAGGGTAGGCCACAAGATGACAGCATCACCCTCACAAAGGAAAAGCTTGCCAAAACAGCAAAGAAGTGGGAAACTAGTAGAGCGGCCATATTGGAATATTCATGTGGGGAAGCAAAGCGATATCGCAGCTAGCATTTCCTTCCTGCTGGGTAGTAACTTTTCCAGTGTGGAAAGGTTAACCACTTCAAGTTGTTTTACGGATTTATACACACAATTATCAAAAAGCTTCAGAACATTCCAAATAAAAGGAGAATATTCCCGCGAAAAGACAATGCAAAAAATTCAAGACATTGCAAATAAAGTGCAACAGATGAAAATCTATTTCCTTGGGCAAAATAAAGGAAGGCAAACAAAGATTCTGGGCAGTTACACTGAAAGTAAAAGACTTCAAGACAGAATTTAAGCTAGGAACTGGTGGCACAGTTTCAGTTACAGACTACAGCTCATCATGTCTTAAATCATTGGATGTTTAGCAAGCAAATATAATGCCACAAAAGATCTGACTTACCAAAGATGCAGATCTTCAAGTGCAAAGTCAGGTCCTAATACACTTAGTAACAAAAGGTGCAAAATCCAGAAGACTATGCCTGAAACAACAAAGCAACATCTCTTTTAGATAGGAATGTATTCCTGAAATTTGGTCTTTTAGAATGGCATAATGGCATTTCAACAAACACTTTGGAATTTCTTGTGTAATCAATGATTTGTGGTGTATCTCAATTTGAAACTTCAATCCTATCAGATGGGTTCATAAGTTCATATTTCCAAGTTACAGTTAAAGCTTCTTTCTTTATGTTTCCATAATATTGTTCTGTTTCAGTCAGTGTTTTGGAAGTGAAATAGTCTTCTTTTCTTTCATCACCATCGTTCTGGAACTGGATGATTACTGCACCTAATCCTGTTGAAGATGCATATAAACCACCATAGACAATATGATGTTGTAATGAGCAAAAATATCAGGAATGCTATGGTCTTCTCTAGACTACTGATTTTATCAAAAAATTATTTAAAGATTGTGTAATTGTACTCACATTTTTGATGAATTTCTCTACTCACTTAGCTATGAGAAATTAATGAAAATCACTGACACATTTTCAGAACATCACATAATCCACATGTATAAATTTGTCATCAATTTGACAGATTACATCTTCGTTCCCATCTAGTATTTGAGCTGTTTCATGTTGACATATTTCTGGGGCTTCTGATATACCAAAGGGTAGATGGTTGAAGAAAATTTGGCTGAAAAGCATGAAAAAGGTGGTTAAGAATGTTGGCTTTTAGTCAAAACTTTGTTTGTCAAAAATGCTTTTAAGATCTGACTTACTGAAGATGATAGAGGTTATCATTCACGGAAGACATTCAATGGACTTCTCTCTGGATTGCTTTATTTAATTGTGTGAGATTGCTACCCAACTGGACTCCACCAATTGGCCAAGAAACTGTAAGCCCCGAACATCACCTTGCTCGCTCTGTGATGGGTGATCTTACTCCACTGTCTACCATTCCATCAAGTTCTGCTTTGACTTTCTCCAGAAATTGATAAAATATCCTCCTGGGAGTGCAAGACATTTTGGCTTGAAACCCTGCAGCAAGGTGGTAATTTGATATTCTTCCTTGAACTTTCTTTGACCTTGATAGAACTGTGGACGGTCTTGATAGAATTCTGTATCATTGTCTTCCTGTACCAGAGTGATTTTCTCAAAAACAATTTCTTTTCCCCCAAGCTTAAGAGTTGTCTCAGTAAAGAGAGATTACCATAGAATCCCTACAGTGTGGGAGCAGGTCATTTGGCCAATCGAGTCCACACCGACCCTCAAAAGAGCATCCCACTGAGAACAGAGATAACCAGGTGTGGAGCTGGGTGAACACAGCAGGCCAAACAGCATCTGAGGAGCAAGAAGGTTGACCCCTCTGGCCCAGACCTGCTCCTAAGATGCTGCTTGGCTTGCTGTTTTCATCCAGCTCCACTCATTATTATCTCAGATTCTCCAGCATCTCCAGTTCCTATTATCTCTCCCACTGAGATCCAATCCCTGTAGCCTTGCTTTTCCCATACCTAATCCACCTAACCCTGCACTTCTTTAGACTATGGGAAGACACACACACAGACATAGGGACTGTGCACAGTTATCCATCATTGGAATCAAACCAGGTCCCTGGTGCTGTGAGGCAGCAGTACTAATCACCAAGCCATGATACCACCCCTAAAATCAGATGGAAAGAAGGGAGTTTATTCCTCAATAGTCACTGTGCTTTAAACAAAATCAGCACTTATACCAGGCGCTGAAAGGGAGCCGGGTAGCCAAAAAAACAGATATCATTTACATTAGGGGAGATAAATTTGCCGTTCAGTTCTGGTCGTTATTCAGCATAATTCACCCAAAATTGGCCAAATCACTGTAAAGGATCAAGGAATTTCAAATATAAAATTAGTTCTAATAGAAAACAAGTTTCTTCAGAGTGATCTTTAGTACTAAAAATCATTCTGAAAGCTCATGTCTCCCATAGACCTAATTAATGAGCATGGAGAATATTTGCTCTTTTTTTGTAGTCCATCAAGCAGTCTCTTCAATTTACCTTTCATTGGGTTCACAGGTGTCAGTGTGCACTGTTCTAATGATTCTAAACATTCAAAAATACTATTAAGTAAAAACTACACTAATGAAGCTAGAAAGTGGTTCTGTATTTGGTTTTACTAGATGCTGGTAAAATGGCACAGATGCATTAGAAGGGAAGCCATCCCTTTGCCACATTACCTTTGATAGGGGGCTCAGTGGAATGATAATCACTGTGAGCAGTCAATTGTACCATTTAGGTATTTACTTAATGGCCACTTCTATTTTTGGAAGGTGGCGGCTTTAGGTTTAGCTTCTTGTGGGGTTGTTGCTGCATGGAATAACACCCAGATAAGCTCACACAGTGTGCTGGCAAGAGAGAGTTCTTTCAATATAGCCATGAATGAGCATCCAGTGACAATGTCAATCATAGGACGATAAGAAATAGGAAAAGGCGCAGGCTTTTTTGCCCCTCGATCCTGCTCCAACATTCAATAGGGTCACAGCTGATCCAACACCATTACACAAGAGTCATAGAGCCATGCAGTGCGGAAACAAGACCTTCAGTCTAACTCATCCATGCTGACCACTTTTCCTAAACTAAACTAGTTCCTCTTGCATGTATTTGGCCCATATCTCTCAAAACCTTTCCTATCCTTTTACCAGCCAAATGATTTTCATATTGTAATTGTACCCACCTCTACCACTTCTCCTGGCAGCTTGTTCCACACACGCAACACCCTCTGTGTGAAAGAGTTGCCCTTTAGCCCTTTTTAAATCTTTTCCCTCTCACCTTAAACCCGTGGCGCATTGCAAAAGATCAAGGCAGCCTGGGAGGTTTGACTTGATGTGAGTCATGACTAACTTCTTGAAGTTCTTCATAATTATGTGGTCAGACAGGCAGTAGTCATTGAGGCACAATGCAGTATTTATTTTTATTGGCATAGGATAACGGTGACCTTTTTGAAACAGGCGGGGGCTTCAGATCATTGTGAGGAGATGTCTGAGAACACTCCCGCCATGTGGTCCACACTGGATCTGAGTGCACAGCTGGGGCCTCCATCCAGGTGGGCTGTTTTCCATGAATTCACTCTCAAGAAGGCCAATCTAGTATCTGCAACAGTGACTGTGGGTACAGGTTCATTCAAGTCTGTTGGGATAAGTGACATTTTTTCACTGACTTCAAAGCGAGCATCGAATGCATTGAGCTCATTGGTTGGGGATGTACTGTTGCCCACAATTTTGTTCGGCTTTGCTTTGTAACCTGTTATGTCACGTAGGCCTTGCCACTAACGACAGGTGTCAAGCCTCTTGGCGTCTCTGATGGCCTTACCAAGGTAATACCTGGATTTCTTGTATAGGTTAAGGTTCCCTGACCTGCCTTTGGAGTCTGGCTACCCACTTGGAGGTCAGGTCCAGCCTTAGGTCCCAGAAGATACGCTTCAGATTCAGCTTACTCGATGTGAGTAGACATGATATCCTTAAATAAAGAGCTTATACCTTTGGGATACCCCATTCTTAACTGGATTGGTAAAGTGTTATATTTCTTAAATACATCTAACAATAATGTATAAGAATAAAATAGACAACAATGTTCTAAAACACAGTTCAATTGCACATTGTTGATGGAAGATGCTCCTTCAGAAAAAGTGCAATATTGAAAGCAACTTGCACCTGGATTGTTAATTGCATTGAACAGAGCAACTCTATCCTAACATAGACCAAGGATTGCACAATTAAAGCTGATGACAGGATCATTCATTCAAAATTTGGTTATAATTTCCTGCAGAATAGCACACCTCAGGAAGAAAGCCAAGACTAGTATTAGTACCAGAAAAAAAGACGACAATCCCTCAGTCTGGTCCAAAGAAATAAATCTAAAATGATAAGGAAATAAAGACATAAATTTAATTTCTCTCTTTGAACCACTGGAGATCCCATGGGGCTTTGGTGACCAATGTTTATTTGCTGTCTGATCAGGAGTATAATGTAGGACAATAGCAGTAACTGGCACACAACAAAACGATTTAATAATGATCAGATAATGCATTTTCTCATGATGTTGTTTAAGGAAGAGGATTTGACAACAGCACCAGAGCTACTTCTCGTGCCCCTTTACAGAATAGGTGGTCACTGCAGATTCAATTTAATTTATCTTAAAAACAGCATCTTAAAAATATAGTATTCCATCTACACTGTAGTGTCAACTCTAAACCTTTACACTCAGGCCTTGAAGGGGACTTGAACCCACAATTTCCCTTTCTCAAAGGCAAGAGTACAACCATGTGAACCATACTAACCCTAACCAAACGTGCCAATTAATAAGTGATGAAGAAGCAGTGCTCTGAATGCTTATGATTTCAAACAAACCTGTTAGATTATAACCTGGTATTGTGTGACTTCTGGTGCTATCTACCCCAGTCCAATACCAGCACCTCCACATCATTAAAAGATCAAGAAATAAGAAAAAAAAGCTGGAACAAATTGAAGCCTGTTGCTCCATAATCTTCTGGATTCCATGTGATGTAGTTTGAAGAAAAGAAACACATACATATAAGAGAGCTACCACTCTTCAAATGCCTTCTCTCTATGTTTACTATAATTCTCAAGTTCTTCCTGAAAGATAGCTATCTTAGACAGTGCCACTGAAACTGTTGATTGTCAAATCACTTTAAATTTGAGGAAAAAACTGTATGAGTCACTGGGTGATTAATCAGCATTATCATTTTACGATAGACAATTGTCCAACATAACCAGGAAGCCATTCTACCATTTCTACATTCTACCTTCTACAAATAATTAGCTTGCCCTGCAAACTCCCTTGTTAGTAGCAAGACAAAGTATCACTTTTCTGCATTTTCTAATAATCCATGACTTTGGCTGACTTACAAAGCAAATAGAGTAAGTACTCACTCTCTATTTTTAAACACAAATGTATGTTTAATTATGACCAGCATTGGCAGGAGATAGACAGCTATTAAGTTCCTGAGAAAAGTCCACTATCAATTAATTATTTGAACAGACTGGAAAAGAAATCTATTCGAAAGAAATTACTATTTTAATGTTTTCATGAACTGATTAGAAATGCTTTGCTATTCGAGCTCACATCAAGGTACCGGCTGTTAATGTACAACACCCCTTGCGAATAGACCTACTTAGTAATTCAGTCTGGTATCCAAGTGCCTGTTGTGACTCATAATAATGATTCTCTGAAGTGACATTGATATCTTGTAGCAGTCCAATTACGGAATCCACGAACAATAAACAGGTATCTTGTTTGCCTAGGGCACACCGTCCCAGATTACTTTGCTTGAAATCATCGCCAATGAATATGCTTGACTAATAAAAGAAAAGCATCTGCTGAGAGTTTGAAATGTTACAAGGACATTTGATATATAAACCAAAATGAAAACATGGATTATAGTTCCTTAAGTATCCCTAGTAACTCTACAAAGTTGATGGAAAGCCATTAGGTTATTATACTTTTCATTAAGTCTGCAATAAACAAGTTTTGTTCTTCACTGTTACCTGTACCTGCAGTCTATAGGAATAAAGCTCCCAATATATTTAGCAGAGGAATATAGAAGCAGAGCTGCAAAATATTTCAATTGAGCCGTTGAAAAAATAAGAACAGGTGTATTATTGTAATGACTCAGGCTACATTGTGTTCCCAGTTAGAGGTTTCATATAGAAAACTCATCAACTTTAATTGCTAGAACCACTTTGGAACCTTTTTTAATTTAATTGTCTGTTGATCACTCAAAGTCCAACAGCGCACTCACATAGCTGCGTGTAATAAGAAATTACTTTACAACTAATTGATTTGCAAATAACTGAGAAACTAACTGTCTGTTACTTTGTTTGCAGCACAACAAAACATAGGATATTAGGATAATATGGATTCTACATAAAAGTTAGAAAATAATATTTCATTCTTAAAACTCTCAGACATTGCTACAAATCAAATAATGGCAGTTTCAAAGGTGAAAAATAAAGCATGTAGCATAGACTTACATTCAGCAAAACTAACAGAATAAGCCTAACATCCATATTTTTTATTAGGAAATTGTCAGGAGCTCTCAGTTAAAATATGGCATTCCTGGTTTTGAAATTTCCTTTGACTTCATAGAAGATTTCTGCATAAAATGAAACCATGGAGACTTAGCGGTTAGCACTGATGCTTCACAGCGCCAAGATCTCAGGCTTGATTTCAGACTAGGGCGACTCTGTGTGAAGTGTGCACACTCTCACTGTGTTTGCGTGGGTTTCCTTCCGGTGTTCCAGTTCCCTTCCATAGTCCAAAGATGTCCAAGTTCGGACAATTGGCCATGCTAAATTGTCCGCCGTTGTCCAGGGAAGTGCAGGCTAGGTTGGTTAGCCATGAAAACTGCAGAGTTACGGGGGTCTCAGTCTAGGTGGGATGTACTTCAGAAGGGAGCTGTGAACTTGATGGGTCAAGTGGTCTACTTCCATACTGTAAGGGTTTTAATGTATGATTCAAGCTTATGTCTGCTCTTTTCAAAGACAACATAGTTAATCCTATTCTCTCAATATTTCTCTCCTGTCCATTAATGTATCTTCTTCAAGTATTCATTCAATTGTTTTTCGAGAGCTATTATTGAGCCTGTTTGCATCACCCTCCCAGAGAAGCTATTTCAGATGCTCAGGCTGGGCTTAGAAAATAGGAGCAGAGTACGGAAAGCTTAACCATGAATCTAACGTGCCACGCCAGAGCTGGATATGCTCAGTTCTAAAACTGCCTCTGCAAGTAAGAAGGATTACTGTCCCTCTCTGAAAAATAACAAAACAATAGCAAACAAAGTGTTAACAGAACATTGCTTCTGAGAAATAAGATGCTCAAGTCAACAAATTAGACCACGAAACATGATTTATTGATTGCCTGGCAACTGAAAATAACTCTTTCTGCTTGATATTCAATCAATAAGAAAATATCGCAAACAGCTGGAAAGGGCTCTGCAGGAGCCATTCAGGCAAAGTGATTCTTAGACAGCATGGTTGTACTGAACACAGACACCATCAAAATGATTTGATCTTTTTGTGGTACAACCTGAGGTACAAGCCTCGATCCCTTGTACTCTGGGACAATACAACCAGATTCATTGTGGCATGCAATAATGCTGTCTAAAGGTCATCATGGCTATTCGGGAAAGCTAATTGACACTGTGCCAACAGAATTTGCCTGCTTAAAAATCCACACTTTGGCTTCCACCCTGAGGCTAGCTTTTGATCACTATGATTTTAAAAATTCCTAGAGCACACTTACCATTAAAGCAATGAGCAGGAGTAGTTTTCATCAAACGATGTTTATATTTACCACTTGCACAGCTTCACTGAAGAGCTGGATTGCACTAGCTGACACTCAACAGAAGGCTTCAAGATGGACTTAGGCGCGAGGAGAGAGAGGATCCAAGTGTTTTCAGAGGTTCTGGTGGAGGAGGGATGTTCTGTACACAAAAATGATGAAGGACTCTACCACAGATATTAAAGGAGATTGGCCCCTTGGCTGGATTGAGGCCTGCTGACCACTATGAGGAACTCCCTTCCTTTGTTGGATCCTCTCTCTCCTCGCGCCTAAGTCCATCTTGAAGCCTTCTGTTGAGTGTCAGCTAGTGCAATCCAGCTCTTCAGTGAAGCTGTGATGAAGGGTCTAGGCCCAAAACGTCAGCTTTTGTGCTCCTGAGATGCTGCTTGGCCTGCTGTGTTCATCCAGCCTCACATTTTATTATCCCTTCCTTTGTGTCTGTGTTAAATGGCAAGGGAAGGCAGAAGTAACATGAACCTAATATATCTGGCTGAAGGGTGAAACGTGCAAATGGGAAGCCAATGCAATACAGAGCAGGGATGCTGTGGGTATCTAAATAGACTCACAGTCACTGAGCTCTATAACAGTGAGTGAAAAGCCTGGGCATGTACCTTGGATCAGTTCATGTCCCCGAGGGCTCAGAGTCCTTGCAGCCACATCACACCACATCACGCCATCTTGAAGCCTTCTGTTGAGTGTCAGCTAGTGCAATCCAGCTCTTCAGTGAAGCTGTGATGAAGGGTCTAGGCCTGAAACGTCAGCTTTTGTGCTCCTGAGATGCTGCTTGGCCTGCTGTGTTCATCCAGCCTCACATTTTATTATCCCTTCCTTTGTGTCTGTGTTAAACGGCAAGGGAAGGCAGAAGTAACATGAACCTAATATAATAAAATGTGAGGCTGGATGAACACAGCAGGCCAAGCAGCATCTCAGGAGCACAAAAGCTGACGTTTCGGGCCTAGACCCTTCATCAGAGAGGGGGATGGGGGGAGGGAACTGGAATAAATAGGGAGAGAGGGGGAGGCGGACCGAAGATGGAGAGTAAAGAAGATAGGTGGAGAGGGTGTAGGTGGGGAGGTAGGGAGGGGATAGGTCAGTCCAGGGAAGACGGACAGGTCAAGGAGGTGGGATGAGGTTAGTAGGTAGCTGGGGGTGCGGCTTGGGGTGGGAGGAAGGGATGGGTGAGAGGAAGAACCGGTTAGGGAGGCAGAGACAGGTTGGACTGGTTTTGGGATGCAGTGGGTGGGGGGGAAGAGCTGGGCTGGTTGTGTGGTGCAGTGGGGGGAGGGGATGAACTGGGCTGGTTTAGGGATGCAGTGGGGGAAGGGGAGATTTTGAAACTGGTGAAGTCCACATTGATACCATATGGCTGCAGGGTTCCCAGGCGGAATATGAGTTGCTGTTCCTGCAACCTTCGGGTGGCATCATTGTGGCAGTGCAGGAGGCCCATGATGGACATGTCATCAAGAGAATGGGAGGGGGAGTGGAAATGGTTTGCGACTGGGAGGTGCAGTTGTTTGTTGCGAACTGAGCGGAGGTGTTCTGCAAAGCGGTCCCCAAGCCTCCGCTTGGTTTCCCCAATGTAGAGAAAGCCGCACCGGGTACAGTGGATGCAGTATACCACATTGGCAGATGTGCAGGTGAACCTCTGCTTAATGTGGAATGTCATCTTGGGGCCTGGGATGGGGGTGAGGGAGGAGGTGTGGGGACAAGTGTAGCATTTCCTGCGGTTGCAGGGGAAGGTGCCGGGTGTGGTGGGGTTGGAGGGCAGTGTGGAGCGAACAAGGGAGTCACGGAGAGAGTGGTCTCTCCGGAAAGCAGACAGGGGTGGGGATGGAAAAATGTCTTGGGTGGTGGGGTCGGATTGTAAATGGCGGAAGTGTCGGAGGATAATGCGTTGTATCCGGAGGTTGGTAGGGTGGTGTGTGAGAACGAGGGGGATCCTCTTGGGGCGGTTGTGGCGGGGGCGGGGTGTGAGGGATGTGTCGCGGGAAATGCGGGAGACGCGGTCAAGGGCGTTCTCAATCACCGTGGGGGGGAAGTTGAACCTAATATATCTGGCTGAAGGGTGAAAAGTGCAAATGGGAAGCCAATGCAATACAGAGCAGGGATGCTGTGGGTATCTAAATAGACTCACAGTCACTGAGCTCTATAACAGTGAGTGAAAAGCCTGGGCATGTACCTTGGATCAGTTCATGTCCCCGAGGGCTCAGAGTCCTTGCAGCCACATCACGATGGTAGATGCCGGTGATGCCCATGTTACAACATTGAAATATAGAAGAATCCTGTAAGTGGAACTGACAGGATCTTTCAAGGCTGACATATCCTGGATTTAAAAATCAGTTTGATTCCTCCACACACATAGACCATATTGCTCAGCTCCCTAAAAGACTCTGCCTTGCATTTAGAGATTGTATTATAGATTAAGTATTGAAACTAATACCATAATGTGTTAATTTAAAAAAAAAAGTTTGCAGGGCCTTTCGGATCAGACTTGGTGAAATCACTACTTTTAGATGATGTGACCAGAAACAGCTGCTTACTGAAAATAAACTAGAGAGACCAGGCTTTACGGAACCACACTAAATCACTTGGACTATGTATCATCTCCATTAGGGTAGCAATGATAAATTCACTCTTAAAATAAGCATTTGGTGAAACAAGCTACATTTAGCAAAATCATTTATCTTTGTCGTTTCTGATGAACTGATTTAGAAGTCGTACAGAGTATGCAGCAAATATATGTTTCAAGTTCAAATATTTAAAAACACAAAAAATTGCAAATAATTGTGCACTTGCAGCTATAACAGTGTCATTCTAATGGAAAGAGGACCTGTTCTGACCTTACTGCATGCTTCACTTAGTCGCCAGAAATCAAATTAAAATGGAAGGCTTCTTTTCCTTTCAAGCTCCACATTGTACAAAAAGAAATAGAAATATGAGCTTGAGAGTTAAATCAATAACTGTATTTCAATTATGGATTCGATGAATGTAATACGGTATTTCCATTTCTTTAAAAATGTTGAAAACTTTATTCCCAATTGCCTTTCTTGATTTTAAAGCACAAAATGCATATATTGGCAATCATTTTAAGCTGAAGTAAATCTACGTACAACTCAATATATAGTACAGTAATGACAATGTAATTTGACAGTTCTTTGTTCAGATAGTGTTTATCCCCAGCTGTAAATGAGAGGAACTCTGGGCCTTTTTATATCCAAAATGGATATCTCTCGCACAGGTGTTGCTCTCTCTTCTGACTTTTCTTCAATCTATCCTTTTCATCATCTCTTCGTTCTGGAAATATCCGCTCCCACTAAGTAAGAGTTGGAGGTGGGAAGAACAGGATAGTGGCGGACCTAAACCATTACCTTTATACGTCCACCTGAATTGAAGGTCTGAGCAGCGAGTCCCTTGGTCAGTCATCTTGCACTTCCATCACTGAGGTCCTTTAGTACCCATTAACGATGGCACAAGTGTCCTGACCTGATACTGTTAGGATGAACACAGCTGGGGGGCACATTCTGTCTTCGTGTGAAATACATGGCAGTTATTCCCTCATGTCATTTTACATGTCAATAGCTCCTGTCAAGCACTTCTGCAATATGCTTTGGGTTTCATAAATTTGAACAGAGCAGCACTGGAGAACCTTTAGCCTATTCTGTCTGCATCAATTCTTTATAAGAGAAATCGAGTCAACACCAGCACTGCACATTTAAATTCTTCTCTCAGTAATTTTTTCTTCATTATTTATCCAGTTTCCTTTCAAACAGTCATATGAATCTGTACTTACCACAACATCAGAGAGACTGTGCACTCCTGGCAACTTTTCTTGTGTCATTTTTGGTTCTTTTGTCAAATCAACTTAAATTTAAATCTGGATCAGTTGATTATCATTCCCTCAGGCATTGGAGAGAATTCTCATTTATTTTATCCCAACCCTATCAAACCTTTCAGACTTCTTGGTGCTCAAGAGAGCAATCTTTGGAATTCCTCATTCTTGGAGCTATTTCAGTAAATGTCTTCCACTGCTGTACAAAGCCTTCATATCATTCTGGTGCCCAGATTTGGAAACCAAATTTCCAATGAGGAGGATCTACAGTATGCAAGCTTAATAAAACACTTCTTTGCTTTTGTCTTTTATGCCCCTGTTTATTATGTCCATCGGAAGACGATGTCTCAGTATGAAACATGTTAAAACAACAGCGTTGCCAGACAATTGCATACAGCTTGATTGTTCATATTTTCCAAGCAGCTTAGATAGTTTGAACCTAGCCCATTAGGTGGTACAGACATGTAATATCAACATTTTATGTATTTGATTTGACATATGGGGTATTTGAACCCTCAGAATTACAAGAATTCATCAATGTGCTTAGCTCGTAACTTTCATTAGATTTAAAGCCACATTGCACAAGGAACACATTAACTTCCTGGACATCACAATATGTAAGTTGGCAGGAGACAACAGACTTAAGTGAACAATTTTTAAAAAAACTTCTTAGTAACTCATAGTAGCTTTGTGTAAATGTGTCGATCACCCAAAACCCACCTTCCAAAGGCTAGTGAGGTCACAACTAATTAACACTGAATATGCAAAATGCTGAAATATTTCAACCAGGCAGTTGTGGCTTCTCAGAATTCAATACCAAATTTAAAAGTTAAAAATTGTCACAGTGTTCATTATAAAAGTATCTGGGACACTTTCCCCATATAGTAGCTTTTGAATTTATGCCACAGATCAGTGTAAAAAAAAGTGCTGGTCATTGAAGGAGCATGAAAGAGGCAGAGCTGATTTGAAGCTCTTATTCTCAGCTCCTGTCTGTCTTATTTACAAAGAGTTGCTCTGATTGGTCTTCACTTGCAAGAGGGGCAGTGCTGTCCATATCTTGGACCCTTCTTGAAGGCATAGGAACTGTTGACGCATAGTATCAATGCTGACCCCTCCTAGGCCCGAGAGTGGGGGACCCCTGGTTAATTGTGGAGATGGGATGAGAGAATGCAAACTGAAAGCCATCTGCTGCTCTTGCTAATAACACAGCTGCCTCACTTCCCTGATAAAATGGTGTAGAGCTGGATGAACACAGCAGGCCAAGCAACATCAGAGGAGCAGGAAGGCTGACGTTTCAGGTCGAGACCTTTACTTTTTTTCTGAAGAGGGGTCTAGGTCTGAAACATCAGCTTTCCTGCTCCTCTGATGTTGCTTGGTCTGCTGTTCCATCCAGCTCTACGCCTTGTTAGCTCAGATTCTCCAACATCTGCAGTTCCTACTATCTCTGCCTCATTTCCCTGCTCCTCATGCTCCAGAAACACAACGACTCCCATGACTGATCTTTGGCCTGGCCTGCTCCATGTATGATGAGTGCTCTTCCTGCTGCAGTCATACACTTCTCTGCAGTGCTGCTGAGCACAGCATTTCCTGTCTCTGATTGGCTGACAGCTTCCAGCAGTTAAGAGTTCCAATGCTAGGGTCTTGATTCCAGGGAAGGCCTGATGGTGTCTTTGTTACTGCCTGCTTGTCTTGTGGCTCAGAGTGCCTTCCAAAAGAAAAAGGAAAAATGGGCCTTCCACAGGTTTTTCAGCTGGTAGCTGAAAGCCTGAAGCCTCAAAAAGATTCAGCCCTGATCTTATTTGAGCCTTCACCTGTATATTCTCTCCAATTCTCACCATTTTCTTCTGGGCACTAGAGGCAATCGTTCAATCATTGTGTCCATTATAGGTTCCTTATTTCCTGCCTCAGCCACAGAAACCCATCACCAACTCATCTTCATCTTCAGGCCCTGACCCAGCTCTTTCCAGATACCACCACTAACTCTTCTAATGGGAGAGAAAAATAAAGCTTTGACCTTTCAATGGATAGATATTTAATGTCTCGATCTTTCAATAAAATTGGTCTATCAACAATACTAACTCTCCAAATGCCAAAATACATTATTACCTCATAATTAGAAATCTACCAATCCTTATCCAGTTTGAAAACATTTGCTACAGCACAAATTCCATTGGTCTCAAGAAACATTTATGCCGTACAATAACCATCTCCAATAAAATAGAGTCTAATGTTTACTCCTGTGATGCTTCTTAGCATTGTAATATATCACTGTCTCCCCGTAAACATTTGCAAAGTTACTATTGAACAGAAATTGCAAAGCATAACAGGAGCCTGTTCAGTTGTCAGGCTCTTCCAGTGCCTCAAAATTAATATAAATAGTCTCCTAAATGTGAAGAAAATGCTTTTGCTTTTGTAAGTGCAGAGAATCTTAAAGAAATGTCAAAATCCAAAGTTTTATTTTCTCTGCAAAAACTGTTCAGATCGTTTGTAAATGTATTTATACATGATTTTTATGAATAAAATGCATTTTTGAAATTTAAAAATAAACAAAAATTGAACTGGTGCAATCATATTTATACTGTGGCTCAAAGAACAAGTCAGAGGCTGGAAAATCCATGGCAAATAAGACTCGCTCTTGCTCCTGAAAGCCTGTTCACCATTTAGAAGGGATTACTCTTGGAATTCAAAATCACAGTTAAAAAATGTGTTCACACATTTAAGGCAGAGATGGAGAGATATTTCTCCCCACAGTGGATCACAAGTCCTTAGAAATCCACACCTGAAAAGGTTGTGAAAGCAAAATTTTTGAATATATTTAAATAGGTTATTGGTAAACTAGCGGATGAAAGGTTATTGGAAGGAAGGTGGAAGTATGGACTAAGCAGGTCAGTCAATAACTTTATGAATGGTGGAATGGGCTTGATGGGCCAAGTGGCCTAATTCTCCTTCAGATTTGTATGTCCGTATGCAAACCATAAGTGCCGAGTGAATGATCCATCTCAGCATCTTTCCTGATGTCTTCAGCATCCCAGAAATGAGTCCTCAACTAATTTGACTCACTCCACATGATCCAGAGACAGGCGTACTGTTAGTTAAGCTATCATTCATGAATCAAATCATTCATGAATCCTGCAGGCACCCAGATCTGACCTCTGGATTCCTTCGAGATCTGTAGCTGTTATCTGAGGTTGGTTAAAGAGAATTTGGATTGTTAGTATACTATTTATTCTATAATCGGTTTCCTCTCGGCATTCACCAAGCCATTCGCTTTCCTCTATCTCAGCCAATAGCTCTTCCTAAACCATCTAAAAAGACTTTGAAGAACAGCTTTATTAATCATCAGCTAATTCACCTCAATCCTTCACAAAGTTCAATAGACTCTATTTCTATAGCCAGGTACTGCAAAACATTCTCTTCTTTACTCCATCATTTTCAACTCTCCAAGTTCCACTGCTTTCTTGTGCATCAGCTGTTCACTTCAAAATACTCTTCCTCATTATTAATTCCAACCAAAGAATCAACCAGTTTAACTTGTGTGACCTTTTCTGTCCTTACACAGCACCAGGCTTCTCCTTTCGCTTTTGCCAGGCATCTTCAGTTGTCAATATTGTGGCATTACATTTCTATCCTTGGGAATACTCTTGCACACTTTCCATTCCAAAGCCAACTCAAAATT
Source organism: Stegostoma tigrinum (assembly GCF_030684315.1). Classification (NCBI taxonomy): domain Eukaryota; kingdom Metazoa; phylum Chordata; class Chondrichthyes; order Orectolobiformes; family Stegostomatidae; genus Stegostoma; species Stegostoma tigrinum. Next base: position 10,389,925 of record NC_081377.1, read on the forward strand.
CTTTGCTAGAATAATTTGATCCCGAGTTGCTGCAGGAACAAACTTTCATGAGAGAAAACTTGAGAAAAGCAAGTTCAGAAGTGCATAAATCTGCTTTTTTGGTAGCCCTATTAAAGTACCCTTGAGCAAGTCACAATTCAGAATTATAGCCTTCAACAATATGACAGTGGGCAACCCACTCTGTGTAAATAGCTGGGTTAGTTTCAGAAAAAAGTAATGCATCACAATCTAAGAAAGCCAAAACTGATATTGTTTTAAGTCTAAAGTTATTGCCTCCCCATATGCAAATATAATGTAGAGCTGTAACAGCTCACTATATATACAGAAGGGATTGAATAATAATGTACAGGTCAGGAGAGCAACAATGGAATTACCCAACGTATGTTTTTTAATATATACATTTTTAGGCTTGCTGAAATTCAAAATTCTGATGAATAAAGCTGAATGCTTTTGTTGAGTAATTTAATGAGGAACTTTAGACCTTCAGGACAATTTGCAATTACAGCCAGGATTTCATCAGTGATGTGCCTCTATGAAATGTGCAGTGTTAGGAAGTCAATTGTCATAAAATAGATCCATTACTGGTAATGCCCGATGCAGCCTCCCTGCATCCCTTTATTTTAAAGGAAAGAGGAGGAGGGGAACTTGCTTGTCACTTCAGTTTGTGTCTTAAACTTCTTTCAGTCCTGACTGAATCACTGTGACATTTCCATTTCCCGCATCAAAATCATTGTGGCTTTTGAAAGAAACATGTGGCATGCTTGTGTCAATTACCGCAGGATTATTGTACATCTACAACAAACCACCTAGACTGCCAAACCCTGTTAGGAATTTCACAGCCAAGAGGAAAGAATTCTTTGATTCCAGTAGGCTGAGCTACATTCAAATAAAATTCCCCAAGGTGAAAAGAGCAGTGTTTTAATGAAATCCCGATAATTTTTGCTTATGCATTAAAGAAGATAGCAGAATGACTAACTCAGACTCTAGAGCACTCTATTTGTTAAAGGCATGAATTGTCTTTGATCTGTTTATGTTCCTTCACCTTCCTTCACTCAAAGCCTGCATCAATTGTTTTCGTGATAATAATTGATTGTATTTAATAATACATGATTCAATGAGACATACTTGACATTCAGGTTTCTCAACGATGTTATTAAAGTTGGCACCATTTGAAGGAGCCAGCAGTTAGGCAACATATGGGAAATGGAGAAATAAAATGCAAGAAAAACAGATCTGGAGCAAACACCAGCAATGTAAGAAACTGGAGAGAAAATAAGACATGCTCGCAGGCCACCCACCAGTAGAAGAGGCGAAGAATCGGCTTCTAGCAAGATATTGATCACTAAAATGTGTAGAGAAAAATACAGGGAGAAGAAGTTCTGCCAACATAAGTGGCAAAGTAGGTGGCAAACCTAATCAGCTCATGGTCAGAAAGCAGAAGGTAAATAGCTGAGAAAAGACAATTACTTGGTGATGGACAGAAGCAATCAATTCATTGAATGCCTTTCATCTGGTCCAGTCAGAAAATAAGTGAAAAATACTGTGTGCTGATTCCTGAAATAATTCTCCATTTATTTGTGCTCACTTCTCGTTTATCTCTCACTAGTGAATAAGTTGTCGTTGAATTTTCTGCTATAATAAAGAATGTCCACTTGCTGCGAGGACTCAGTAAAAGCTGAAAATATTTCTATTCTTTTACATTTTTTGAGATGCAATTGATTTAGCTTGAGCCCTTTTACGATATATTCCTGTCGATTCACAGAAATCTAACCCATCTCGCTAGTTTTCTTCCTTAAAAAAATCACATTATGGCACTCATCAGGAGCTGAATTCTTTTAAAAATGAATCAATTATTCTCCCTGTAAACAGTTGACAGTATCGGTGTAACATCTTCCTCGTATTGTGTTAAAACTGAAACATCACATCTTTAGGATGAGCCATTAAACAAAGCCCCTTTTGACTTGTCCCCAGAATGTCATGACAGTGTAGAAACAGCAGATGAGTTCCAAAAAGATCCCGAGGCAATATTCTCAAACAACACCAAAGAAGAAAACAGAACGGCTGCTCGTTATCCTCTTGATCGTTGTGAAATTTTAGGGTGCATGAACTAGTAGTCAAATGTGCCTAAGTATCAGTGTATAAATTTCAAAAACATTTTACTACAGTAATTTTATTTGAGAATGTAAATGATGCATTTTCGATGCAAATAGTTTAAAATCTTTCTTTCAGATAGATGTGAATTACTTTTTCGTTCATTTATGGGAGCTGCAGGCTTACTCAACATTTGTTGTCAATCTTCAGATTGTTCTTGAGAAGCTGATGGGGACCCATTTCAGCTTATGTGGAATAGATATGCCCACAATACAATTAGGGAGAGAGTTCCAGGAGTTGGACCCAGCAACAGTGAAGGAATGATGATGTAAGTCAGGATGGTGAGTGAAGTGGTAAGGAAATTGCAGTTTTTCCCATGTATCTGCTTCCCTTGTTTCTTAGGAGCATTGATGAATTTTTAGCACACATCTTGTAGATGGTACATGCTGCTGCTACTGAGTATCATGGGTGAAAGGAGTGAATGTGGTGTCAATCTAGTGGACTGCTTTCTTATGGATTTCTGAGACCTCAAAGAGCTCTGACTCACTTAGTCTTAATAGTTACTCATGAAAAGTTAAAGAATTTCCTCTACTCTGACTCTAGGTAACTATTAAAATTATTTTTCAGCTCAATATTGATGCTTTTGCTCTGCCCTGATGTACATGCTGCTAATCTCTGATAAGTCCAGACCCGTCAGCCCCAAAAGCCCCTGATCTGACCCCATCAGCTCTAAACACACGTTTATCCTCGCCTAACACACCTTCCTCCATCCAACTCTGTTGGTGCCACACCAACCCTTGACGACACACCTTTCCCTCCAACTCAACACCCTTTGCTTCAGTTCAACTTGACACAGCACCTGTGCTGTGTTGTCAGCCAGAGCTGACAATGTTCCCTGATCTGACCCTCCAGAGTACCCTACATAATCATCCATGACCTGCTACCCACCTCCCTCATCCATCTGACAACCTGATCTCCCAGCTACCAGATGCCCTGGTCTCTTACCCAGTGGACACCTTGATCTCTCACCCAATCAGTGTACTACCCACATGAGGTTTTGGGACATTTAAACAATTTAACTCTGGAACATTGATAGCAAATGCTTTCAAAAACACAATGTGCCTCAGCCTTCACTAAATGGACATGACCCTGTTTTCCTCTGATGGACATATTCAGAACGGGGGACCCAGAAAGCTGGCTGAAAAATTTTAAAAAGAAAGTGAGCAATCTTCAAAAGGATTATTATCAGTCAAATCTGTTGCAATGGCATTGGGAAAACCTTGGTCAGAAAGTCTTGTTGATCTCTAGCCCTTCATAACAAAGAGTGATAGTGATCTTCTGTATTTGAAGATCTGTCCCATTTGAACCTTGGAATTTAAGAATCTTGTTGGATGGATTACAACTGATTTGAGCCATCCCAAATGGTTGTTCTGTATAGTTACATCTGTATCAGAAATTCAATTCTGTTTTCAATCCTCTGACATCCGAAAAATCTGACCCAGAAATGTTGTTCTTGACTTTTTAATTCACCAAGAAAATTTTTCCTCTTATCTGTTTCATTTCCAAATTCCAAATTACCAAATTCCTGAATTTTCTGATTTTCAAAGATTTGAAAGATGTGAACTAAAGAAAAAAAAAGTAATTAAGATACCAGAAGGAAGGAATAATCCAATGGACTCCCCTAGTCTTTGGAATCTGAAATTAAATCTGTTTCTTCTGATTCCACAGTTTCAGAATCTGATTAGTTATTTTATCTTCTTTTAAGATTTTTATTCTGTGGTATTGTTGATTCACCTAAATTTCATTTACTGTACTAGACACTGTTTGTTCCTTTGTTTCTCAGCTACAATGGGAGCTTTCCTTTGCTATGGTGCCTCACGTCTGACTAGGTCGGCCAAATACTTAGGGTGCCTGAGTTCCAAACACTAAAAGGAATCATCTTCACCCAGCTCAAGGAGGCACTCAAATGAGAAGAGGACAAAGGAAGTAATTCAAAGACTCCCTAAAGGCAACCCTTAAGAGGTCCCACATCAAATCAATGAGTGGAAGACCTTCATTCAGAAGAAGCTGATTTGAAGGAAGCTTATTTATGAAAGGACACAATTCTTTGAGAGCACCTGTTGGCAAGAGGAAGTTTGGAAATGGAACTGGAGAAAGGAACACAGATGATTTCAAGGCCAAGGACCAATTCCAACCCCAGCAATTCCTGTCAGGCGTATAGTCAGAAATGCAGATCTAGGATTGGGCTAATCAAACACACAGGACCCACAGAAGTCATAACCAGTGACATGCAAGTTCCTGTGGAGACAATCATACTCATTAGCAAGTGATTGTCAATGATGACTATTGAGTCCCATGTATTTTCCTTGTTGCCCTGAGAAATTTCTGTTTTATAACAGAATCACATTCTTCTTTAAACTTACTGAAAAGTTACCTTAAGTAGATAGATTAGCAATCTAACATAACAAAATGTGGAGCTGGATGAACACAGCAGGCCAAGCAGCATCTCAGGAGCACAAAAACTTTTGTGCTCCTGAGATGCTGCTTGGCCTGCTGTGTTCATCCAGCTCCACACTTTGTTATGTCAGATTCTCCAGCATCTGCAGTCCCCATTATCTCTGCTCTTAGATTAGCAACCTCCCTTGATTTTTATTTGCAGAATAAATGAGCTTTCCTTTGTGACCCTCAGGTTAAGATTTTTCTAACCATGGCTTGTGTATTTTGAGAATGATGCCTGACCTGAGCTGCAGTTATTAAAACCAAGACTGTTCTTTTAGCCTAAATTACTGTACCATTTAGTGTTTCCATTTTTGTACAAGGGATGTTGGTCTTCAACTCACAATCTTCAATGGCTGTTCAGCATACTAGGTCAACCTAGACTCAGGAATGCTTTTAGACAGAACTGCTTCATGATACAGTCTGGACCTCTGCCTTGGAATTGCGGATCTCTTCTGTTCCAGCCTGGTCTGAAACACTTTTGTGTTTTGTTCTCTTAAGTGACTTTAGAGTCATAGAAACATACAGCATGGAAACAGAACTTCGGTCCAACTCATCCATGCTAAATTGATCTAGTCCATTTGCCAGCATTTGATTACATATCCCTCTGAACCCTTCCAGTTCATATACCCATCCAGATGCCTTTTAAATGTTATTCTTGTACCAGACTCCACCATTTCCACTGGCAGTTGATTCCATACATGCACCACAGTCTGCGTGAAAACATTACCCCTCTAGGCCCATTTTAAATCTTTACCCTCTTACCTGGGATCTCTTCTGGAATCATAGCATCCTTATGGTGTAGCAAGAGGCCATTCAGCCTGCACTGGCTCTCCAAAAAAACCAGCCACCCGGCCCCAGCACTCCAGCCTACATATCTGTGGACACTACAGGGAAATTTAGCAAGGCCAATCCACTTAACATGTACATCTTTGGACTGTGGGAGGAACCCAAAGCACCTAGCAGAAACCCACACAGATGGTATAATTCCAAGGCTAGAATTAAACCTCGGTCCCTGGTGCTGGAAGACATCAGTGCTAACCACTGAGACACTGTACAGATTGTTGACATCAGCAAACTGCACAATCAATAGTACCCTTTCTCTTGATGTCTTTCAGGTCACCAATATGTATTTACCCTTACAGTCCATAAGCCCTAAATTCCAGTTTATCTCAGCTGGCAGCATTTGGAAATAATGTTATTTGCTATATTGTGAAGGAAACCCATCAATGTCACTTCTGTTTCACATCTTCAAATATCAATCACCGATTACTTTGCTCACTATTTTGTCCCAGGACTTTGTTGTTCCTCAGTTCAGTGCTCTTTTTTTTACTTTGAACAAATACCAGAAACAATTAGTAAAGCAATGAATTATCACTATTACCTGCTCCAGCACCTGTGATCGAACGTGTCATCTTCCAATTTACATTCTCTCTTTCATACTTCAGTTGGAAATAAAAGGTAGCAAAGATTCATAATTCAATATATCAAGAGATGATTTCAAAGTAAGTAAATGCCTGCAATCATTCTGAACCTCAATCAGCAGGACTATGCCTGTGTTTTATTGGAATCTGTTGAAAACTAGTGTCATAATGGAAACCTACAGAGAAGTTGTCTCCCATGAGTATCTATTTCTACCCAGCAATTTAGCTTCAAAGATTGATGATGTTTTTCAAAATATCAAGCTGTTCTTAATAGTTTACACCAGACTAGACCTCTGGCAGCATGAACCATTCATGGGTTGCAAAACAGAGATAGTCAACTCTGAAGCATTCACCCAACCACTTGCTGGGATTTCATAACAGTGCCAAAATGTTCAAAGTCTTTTGGCTGGAAGTGGGTGACACTGACATTCCTCACCCATTCTGTGATTGCACTGCTATCTTGAGGACCATGGAGGAAGTGGTATGGAGAATGGTGTGGGGATAGTTGACATTTCTGAGATACAGGAGGGCTTTAAATCTGTCACAGTGCCGCATCAGCTGACACTTATGGATGGACTGACACTATTTGTAAAGGGTTGCCCAGACCATAACATAACAAAAGCCATCCTCGACTGGTACTTTTGCTGTCTGAAGTCAGCCATCAATCCAGATCATGTTCAAGTCAAGATTTCACACATGCAGGCATTGTGAAGGTCAACAGGTGGAGATCTTTGTTAGTGTTGCAGAAGGAAGATCCCACATTGCTTTCATATTCTCCCTGCATGTTTCTGTTCAGAGTTTTTGGAAAAGGCAAGTGGTTTGCTTTCTGGGGGGCTTGAGCAGGAACCTTGCCTAACTAACCAAGCACACCTGGAAGGAACCTGCAGGGAAGGTAAGCAGCAATATGGTTTTCTGAAGAAGCTAGTACAGTGGATAATTGTGCATGTGGATAATCATCTCCATTCCCCCAAGGTAAATATCTCAGCTACTCTTGAGAATTAGGATCTGACCAAGTGTGTGGGTGTCATCTGAGTTCAGAAGAAGAAACATATTAAAATCAATCTCTGGTTCTATCTCTTGAACTGCCAGACCTGCTGAGTTTGTCCAGCACTTACAATTTATAATTCAGATCTTTAGCATCTGCAGTATTTCACATTTATTTGTGGGTATTATTGCTGCGGAGGGAAAGCCTGCAATGTCGTTGGAAATGGATGGTAGCAACAGCACCTCCTTGGAAAGGAATGCGTACAGATTGAATATGAGGCACTACTCAACTAGTAGTGAACCTTGCAGTACTCTACCAGAGTGGCCAATCTGACATAAATTTGAGTAGCGCCAAAATCAACAGTTATGGTGCCAGACACCTCGAGATTGCACTATTATTGTAGGATAATTGACGTTCCTCTAACTGCAGTATCTAACCATAAATTGTTCAGCCATTATAACTTGTGTCTATTATTATAAAAGCATTATTTTCTTTTGACATTTCTCTCAATGGTTGGAAACTCTGTGAAAGTGCACAAAGACTATGTTCTACCCGACAGCCTGTATAGAGAAGACCCCAGTGTTAATACTTGTCCTTTTGACCTCAACTTCCAACTGAGGAAATGCCAGAATTTAATTTAAGGTTGATGTTGGATTTGTCATTTGAAGCTATGACACAGCTGCCAGCAACTATGTATTGCTCACCAGCATCTCTGTGGAGTTGGTGTCTGTTATCTGTAATATAGTGACCTATATTCAAGGATCGTCAACAGATCCCAGATTGCTAACAGATCCCAGACCAGGCCCGGAATAAATCAAGGCAGAAGTGGAAAACTGTCAGGGTTCACACCCACCATCCAACCTGATGAAATACCCCATCATCACCACCACTACATTTACCTTATGGGTGTAAGAAATCCCATTTATTAAGCTAAGGCGATCGTAGTATACAATCCTTCGTGAGTTGACTGAAACATGCGATCGCCATTTGTCCGGTGTTTACAAATGTTGATGTAGGCCTGGACCTAGAGATAACTTGTTTTCACCCTTTAACTAATTGTAGTGACAATACTTCAATGCATGTGACAGTCACACTATTATATTCCTCGGCCTCATAAAAAGACGAGTAGGCCACTCTTGGCAAGGCAACAGCAAAGTGGTATTATCAGTGGACTATTAATCTACTGATCCAGGACCCGGGAGCAAATCTTACCAATGGGCAGATGGTGAACTTTGCATTCAGAAACAATCTGTGATGAAGAATCTAAATGATGGACATGAATCCATTGTCGATTGTTGGAAAATCCCATTTGGTTCACTAATGTCCTTTAGGGAAGGAAACTGTCATCCTTACCTGGTCTGACCTATGTGTGAGTCCAGACCCACAGCAATGTGGCTGACTCTTAACTGCCCTCTGGGCAATTAAGGGTGGCATGAGCTAGTGGTGTCACCTTGTACAGGGTAAGGTCTGGCCTGTCTAACCTTTGTTTTTAAGGCAATCTCTTCCTTTTAGGTCTGAGTCTAGTCAACCCTCTTTGAACTGCTTACAATGTATTAACATTCTTCTGTAAGTGTTGGAGCCAGTACTGTAAACCAGACACAACCTCAATAATGCCCTGTATAACTGATCATAGGTTCAGTTAACAACCAATGAGATTATGTTACCTTTCGTACCTTTTTATCTTGGCCTTTAAGTCTCTTGAAGTAGGCAGCACTGCAAAATCAGAGACAATTCCTTATATCTGTCCCTGCTGATTGTACAGAAGAAGGATAATATGATTTCCCCCATAATGTTGGATGTTTAGCCTTTTGCAGGTTCAGGTACTAATGCTTCTTCCATTCTTGGCAGGAACTGACTGTGACACGAATTTGCAGTTAACATTGTCCAGTTATTAATATTCTCCAAATTTCGTAAGTCAGGGTTTCAGCTTGTTCATTCCTTCCATCATTCAAGTTATCCATTTCATCCTTAACTGGATGATATGAAATTCTGCCTCTGACACAGATTTTCTCTTCAGAATACACTGCCCCTTGAAGGTATTAGAGGGTGATATGAACTACACTATTTGGCATAGATTAAAGTGTATTTCAAGGTTGTTCCTGCGATCACTGGTGATGAATCACAAAATTATGAATATCCTTTTTGAATCAAAAGTAGTGCACTGCGTCGATACCCAGCATCAGTGCAGGGAGAAATAAAGTTGACAATTCACTTTGATAAACAATAGACAGAACTGGGTCAGTTGTCTGAGTGATGACACAGCCAGACCATGCAGGATGAACAGTGGGATTGTAAATTTTAAGATTGATAGAGGGACAGATACCACTACAATATCACAACACAAGTGATCCTGTTAGCTGTCCTCCTCCAACAGTAGCTGAATGTTAAACTGCAAAGCCCAAGATTGAAACCAGCTTGCAAGTGATTTATAGCATACACAAGGCAGGAGAGTTCTGAGTTTTCATGATCAGAATTTTCAGCAATGCTTAACTTATGGAAAGGGAGAATAGAGGAGATCAACAAAAGTATGCTTTCCGATCGTTATCTTCTCAAGTTTGATCCAGTAATAATGTACTGACAACCAAAACTTGTCATTTGTAGCACAACTCGACTCAAAGTAAAAAGGAGCATATTTCAGAGAAATTAATAACCTAAAATCAAAGCCATGAATGTGTACAATTCACAATGGTAAATGTCTCTGAATCTAAAACTGAGATACTGACCTGCCATGTCAGACAATTGCTCTTACAAGAGATGCAATAATTGATGATGAAAATCTTCAAACATCCACCAAAGAAGCAGTAATACATTCCTGGTATGTTGGGACATCTTGTGAATGGAACTCTAGGCTGCATGTTCCTAAGCTCAGCACATGGGCAGTAGCAAGACTGTTGTAAAAGTACAGCAAGAATTGAAACAGAATATTTTCAGTGCTGAGGAACTAGGTCAAATGTTTCACCAGATTTCAATGGCTGGATGAAAATTAATTGCATTAACATTCCCTTGTGGGTGGTATGGCAACACATTGTTTAACACTGCCTCACAGCACCTAGAACGCAAGTTCAATTCCAGTTCTTGGTGGCTGATTGTGTGGAGTTTGCATGTTCTTCCTGTATGGCTTTCGTCCAGGTACTCCAGTTTCCTCCCATAGCCCAAAGACATGCAGGCTAAGTGGCCCATTACATCTCATCTCCAATTTATTTTTCATTCATTAATGGGATGAGGGCATCACTGGCATTTATTGCCATATCCTTAATTTCCCAGAGGGCAGTTCAGAGTCAACCACATTTCTGTGGGTCTGGAGTCACATGTAGGATGGCAGTTTCCTCCCCTAAAGGACATTAATGAATCATTTGGTTTTTCCAACAACTGGCAATGGCTTGAAGGTCATCATTAGATTCTTAATTCAAGATATTTTTATTGAATTCAAATTCCACCATCTGCCATGGCGGGATTCAAACCCAGATCCCCAGAACATTATCTGGGTCTCTGGATTGACAATGCAGTGATAGTACCACTAGGGAATTGTCTCCTTTATAACTCAGTTCAGTACTTCACTACTGGACTTCAGAGTATACCGCCTTCTGACATTACATTGCTTTGTACACAGGAACAGCCATCCATCTCAAGGATTGGGACAAAGTGCACCTCTGGGCACTTAATTTGCTCACTGAATGCTCATTTATATTGCAGCTATTTGAAAGCTCACAGAATCTCTGCCTTTCCTGCCCCTGCTATTTTGTATATTGGCACAATGTCAAGGTTCACATTATTTCTGTCTTGCCTTGCGCAGACACAATGCCAAGGCAGCTTGTCATGTTTGATTGCAATGATCAGTCAAGAGAAAGGACATGCTGGGGTACAGCATTGTGCCAAGTCAATGTCACATCTACAGCAAGTTACACAATAGATGTAGTTAGTGATAGAGACATAGAATAATACAGCATGGAAGCAGTTCTTCAGCCCAAACTGGTCCACGCTGACCATGGTACTCACTCAGCTAATTGGATGCCCAAGTTCGGGAATTCCATTGTATTTCAGCCTGAGGTGTGGGCCATGGTCAGGAGCTATAATACAGTATGAAGATTAGTGACAAATCAGCCTAGTAGCTCCTAGGTTGATCAGACCCAGTCACTTCACAATTTGGGCTGCTATTCCAAGTCAGTCAGGGTGGACCATGGCCAGTCTTGGTGTTCTTTGCATTGAAAATCAAGGTGGGTAATCAAGAAGCAGGAGGCAATGTGTGGTGGGGAAATTTGGGAAGAGAAATGTGGAGATTGGAGGCAGCATAGTGACAGGCAGGGAAGAAAGTTAAGGATGGGAAGTGCAAAGAAGCATTTGTGGAAATGGGCAACTCAGCATAGAGACTCAATAATAGGACATGGGAAGGCATTGGGCACTGCTGTGGGAGGTTGGGTGTGTCATCGCTTGTTATCGTGGGGAAATGGTGCTTGATGGTGTTTGACATAACTACACCTAGGGCTTAGTAGATAAAGCGAGGAGATGAAGGCTTTAATGATAGAGCTGAGTGGGAACGTGGGAGTCTTAAACCTCATGGGGTTGTCAGGGAGTGTAAGACAGAAAGGAACATAAAGGTTAGGGGACAGGGTTGCCTAAACTGAGAGGATGAGTCTATGATTCACTTCATAAAGTGATACCTGTCCTTCTGGCTGCATCTGAAGTATAATTTCACAATGAACATGTCAAATAGCTGCCACCACATTGCAGTAGGTGCAATAAATGGCTTCCTTCCCTCAGAGTGAGCAGACTTTATGTGTACGCAGTATAAGGCCTTACAAGAGGAAAGTGTGTTAACCGTTACTCATACAACTGAGGTTAAAGACACAAGCCATCACAGATTTCTGGATGTGAGCCTTATGTAGTGATCAACTATCTTGACTAGAGGCCCTGTCCATAAGCAATCTGGAACATGTCACTGAGCATTACAAATTACTCCTAACCGCCATGTCCTGGTAGTCAGAGCTATTTCTGCTGAGTGTTATTTCTGTTGAATGATCCTATTACTGAGATTGGAATTTATTTCTGAAATTCCCCACAAAGCCTCAGTGGTTTCTTCCTACAGAGTATCCAGGCAGAAAACATGTTGTCATTACTGTGTAAACCCCACTTTTAGTGACCACAGAGATTGATGAAGATCTGCCTGGAAGCCCAGGGCCACCACCAAATTCCAACAGATATGGAGCAGCATCCTCATGTAATATTCCCAGCAAAAGATGCCAACATGATGTGGAGAAAGTGCAGGAGGCCAACACTGGTTCTTCGTTAATGGAAGACTAGGTTCCTAGGCTTGCTTAAGTCTGGGAATCTATTGTAGTACAGTATAGACAGAGAGAACAGCATAATAAGGGGATGCTTTGCTTCGGACAACTGGAGGATGCAACTGAAGGACATATAAAGTCGCAGAGATTTACAACACAGAAACAGGCCCTGTGGTCCAACTCATCCACACTGAGCAGATATCCTAAATTAATCTCATCCCATTTGCCAACATTTGGCCCATATCCCTCTAAGCCCTTCGTATTCATAATCCCATGCAGATGCCTTTTAAAAATTGTAATTGTACTAGCCTTCACCACTTCCTGTGGCAGCTCATTCTACACTTTCACATATACATCCTCTACATGAAAAAGTTGCCCCTAGGTCCCTTTTAAATCTTTCTCCTCTCACCTTAAACCTATGCCTTCTAGTTTTGGATTCCCCTGCCCTGGGAATAAGACTTTGACTGTTCATCATATTCGTGCCCCTCCTGATTTTATAAACCTCTATAAGGTCACCCCTCAGCCTCCAATGCTTCAGGGAAAATAGCCCAAGCCTATTCAGTCTATCTCTCTTGCTCAACCCTGACAACGTCACCAACATCCTTGTAAATCTTTCCTGCACCTTTTCAAGTTTGACACATATGTAAATGATGTAACACAATGCTTTGTGAGAGTTGCAGCACTGTACCGAGCAGAGAAACGTTCATTAGAAGGAACATCACTTCCACCATCTTAGAGCGGACTATTGTCAACTGCAATACAATTGTCGATATGGAGTGAACGTACGTTTACAAATGTAACATTCCATTTAAGATGAATCCTCACTGGTGCCATCAAAAGAGCCTTTTTCCTCAGATGGAGATGGCTAGCATGATGGGACATAGCTTTAAATTGAGGGGTGATAGATATAGGACAGATGTCAGAGGTAGGTTCTTTACTCAGGGTCGTAAGGGCATGGAATGCCCTGCCTGCAACAGTAGCAGACTCGCAGAGTTTAAGGGCATTTAAATGGTCATTGCAAAAAAAAGGATAATAATGGAATGGAGTAGGTTAGATGGGCTTCAGTTTGGCTTCACAGGTTGCACAGGTTTGTCAACATCGAGGGCCGAAAGGCCTGTACTGCGCTGTAGTGTTCTGTGCTCTATATTCCATGTGACCTCATAAACTTTTTGCTTTCCTAACTATAGGGCATTCTCCTTCGATCTCAGTTGCAGAAACTGGAACTGCACCTAGAGAACCCCATGGCATTCATAATTAATGATTTTGCAGAAATGTACAGATATAGGAACAGCAAGCATATTTGTTGGTAACATTTGACAAACAGGATCTAAGTTTGGAAGAGTCCTGCAATACCAATTGCACCAAGCTGTCGCTGGTATTCATGTATTTGGCTGTGGCTGCCACGGAGAGCCATTGGGCCATTTCCTATATGGAGCTGAGCAGGTGTTTGGCATCTGACAGTCTTCTGACTGCCAGCGACATGGGCATTTCTTCTTTAGCCAGCTGCTGAGATCTGTCAGTAATATGTCAACTAACAAGTGCTTCCAAGTCTAGCCTAGCTAAGGTATCCACCAAGTATCTGGGGGAATGTAGGACAGAACCCTGTCCCGTAGTTCCTCTGAAGGGTTTGTACCTTCTTTCTCAATGACGTAGAAGGAGTTGGCAGGAGGTGTTAGTCTCTTAAGGGCAGAGTCTGTTTGGATACAACTCATGCCCACAGAAGACAAGAGAGACAAGGCAGTGAGTTGAGAAAAAAAAGGTAGCAGTTCAGACAATTTGACAATACACTCACAGTAGGAGCAATTTGAGGTCAGCCTACAATTAATATTACTGGTTGCTGAGACATGGTATGCTCAGCACGAACACATGAATGGTTCCAGTCTTCTCTCACTAAGGAAGTGATTCTCTCCTCATAGAGGATAAACGGACAAATTTCAGACATCCTATCTTGGTCCTTTCTGCCCTACTCTGGGCTGTTTCTCCTTTCAGTGAGATTTAGGCAGGCAATTCATTGACACGAAAGTAGCTCTTTGTATTGGTGTAAATGGGAGAACGTTGGAGAGGCACATGATTGGGTGAGTGTCTAAGAAATACCGAGGGCATTCAGGTTTAAAAAGGAATGGTGAGGGATAGAGCAGTTGAGGCAAATGCTTTATGCAATAGTGAAAGTGGTAGATCATGAGCCTGGATGGGAAGGAAATATAATAGTGAAGTTAGGCTGAGGGTGAGGTAACACTGAGAAGATGTACGCATTTATATTTATAGAGTGCAGAATGTCATTAACCTTTTTGCTTCACTGATGTGCATTCGTCCAGATCATAAAAACGCAATGACCTAGAATACAACTTCAGATCAAGCTGTGGTCTCCTGAAGAATGATGCTGAAGAAAGAGGATGTCCCTCCTTCTCATCACCTAGTCCACCAGGACCTCCAGGTATCTGTCAGCAAAGAGGGGCCCCAACTTGTCTCTGTTGGCCATGTCTGAGGCAATTTTTCCCACACTGCCACAGCGGGGGTGGGGAATTGCTATTCTTAGCAAATGAATTGATGTACAACTTGGCATAGGTGGCAGGAACATCTGCCACTTGTGAGCACAAGACGGCTCAAGAAAGATGACCTGATGTATGACCATAAGTGGTAAGGCGAACACCATAAACTTACATGAGAAAACTCACTATTTCCCATGGTCCTTCCATGAAACTCTCTGGAAATTGACACTTAGTGAAATCTTGGGGAAAATTCATGCTGTGACTGCAATGTTCTAGGAAAATAATGTCAAACATGATCGAATAAGAGTGAGATTGTGTTTTGGTACGGAATGTGGACATTGTTGGGTACCACTAGATGCCCGTTCCAAATTGGCCTGGAGAAGAAAACTCCTTTTTGAGCTACGACAGTCCATCTGGTGTACAGCAACAGTGCTATAAGAGAATTCCAGGATTTTGATCCAGCAACATCAAAGTGAACAGTGACATAGTTCAAAGTCAGAATGATGTACAATTTGGAGATGAACTTAAAGTCACAGAATCCCTGCTATGTGGAAGGAGGCCACTTGTCTTATTGCGTCTGCACCTGAAGAGCATCCCACCTCAGCCCAGCCCTCACTCTATCCCAAAACAACTGTGGATGCTGTAAATCAGGAACAAAAACAGAGTTGCTGAAAAAGCTCAGTAAGTTCGGCAGCATCTGTGATGGAAAAAGCAGTTAATGTTTCTGGTCCGGTGACCCTTCCTCAGAACCAAATCCCCGTAACCCCACATTTTACCACGGCTAATCACCTAGTCTGCACACTACAGACAGCTTAGCATGGCTGATCCACCTAATCTGTATACCTTCCTATGCATCTACTGCCCTTGTCTTTCTAACTGTTAAAGGTCATAGATTTAGGGAGTGCCATCTGAGGATCATGGGTGTGTTGCCACATTGCATCTTGTAGGTGGCTCACACAGCTGCCACTGTGCTTCAGGAATGAAAAGAGGGAATGTACAGGCAAATGAAGAATGTTCCATTGCATTTCTGACTTGTGCCTTGCAAAAAGTGGATAGACACTGGGGACACAGAGGGTGAACTGCTTCTGATAGAATTGCTAACAGCTAAAGTAACATGCCATAAGAAAGGAGCCCAGCCCCAAGGCCATTGATGAGAAAAGACACAACAGGGTGACAGCATTTCATTCATAGTGTGCAGAATACTCAATCCAAGAGCACGTGGACGGTTTCCCCACCTTTCCTGACTAGACGTTATGTAACTTTAGGCATTTAATAACTGTGAGTAAAGGAGCCTAGAGGTACCTAGGTCAATGAGGTCCAAGGGCAAGTAATCTGTATTGCTATTAGCCAGATAAGCATTGGTTGTGCCATATAGCTTGGCTGTGACCAGGAAGGCTGAATGACCCCCACACATTTGGAAACACCCTGCGTTCCTCTCTGTTTCTGTCATCACCAGCGGTCAGTGAGAAAGCAAAGAAGGAATACAAACATTCATTTAGGACTCAAATATATCCACAGACTTTTACCACTGTTGAGGATACTAGCCAACAATTAAAAACTGCAATCTCTAATTGAAATGCTAACAACTGAAAGATTCTAGGGTCCTTGAAACAATCCACCCTTTTATGTTTCCTGCCTGTACCAGACACACCCTTTAAACATATTTTCTGTGTAGTGTGCATATTTGATGTTATGTTTTTATTATTTATTTCAGGGTTAGAAGGTAATTAATTTCCTCTGTTTCACTGAACAAAACCCTGGTAACTAACTTTTTCATTTTGTTCTTGTTAACTACATCTTTAATTGAGGTGTGATAACTGCATGCTAAAAAGCAGTTAAATGTTAGTTGTGAATGACAAGAGGGGTCTAAAAAAGAGGAACGCTGATTCCGCCTCGTCACCTGGTTTAACAAATTCAGGCATTTGCCCATAACATTCCCACAGGCAATGACAGAATTAGAATGTGGAAATTTCAACTAGAGTGCAGGTTGTGGGCAGTATACCTAGAAAATCATATCATTAATGTCACCAAACACACAATTTCAAAAACAATTAGCACATTCAGAACCGAAAAGCAGTTATCTAGACTGCTATCAGTATCTGGTGTGGTTTGTCCCAATTCTCTTAGATTTGATTATGTAGCAGACATTATTTCCCTTATCAGTAATCTGGGTTTGGGAATGATAAATAATTCCAACTTCATTTCAACTACATATATTACTGAAAATGGGGTTTTGGCAATATCCATACCTTTAAGCCAGAAGACCGGTTCAAATATCATTTGCTCCCCAAGTGTATCATAACACATCTCAATAGGTTGATTAAAACTATCACATTTTACTGGTAATATCCAAGGTGCTCTGTTAATTATATCATCAGTAACATCATTATGTTACTTACATTAGCTATGTACTTCATGAGTAACAGCAGCAATACAAGTTGCCTTGTCCACTTCTGTACTACTGATGAGCATACCAGGTACTTTAAACATCTAATTTGGTGACAGGAAGTTGTGAAGTGATAAACATTTCACAAATTGGGTAATCTGATTTATCTATCACATGTCTTTAAGTTCATTAACTCCGACACAAAATCCTGAAAGCAATTTTCTTCAAAACAGAAACAAAACCAGATCTCATTCAGTTGCAACTGAACATATGAAACATTTCATACAACTGAAATATTTTTTAAAAAGTGTAATGGAATTTGGCCCTTTTTTCCTTCTATTCCTAAATGTGCCGAGTCCATCATCCAAACTGCCTTGTGATTACTTTCAATTTCTTTAAACTAGGTAAGTGTTCTTCATGCTACACCTCCCCTGAGAGCCAGGCAGGAACATGTTTTATGGCTCTGTAATTCGCCACTTCTACAACGCTCTGTGTAATTGAAGTCATCATTCCTGACCAACCTCATCAATAGCTTACAGCAGAGTAAATTATCAATCTAAAAATGGCTGCACTGCTTGTAAAGAATGTCAGCAAGGATGGGAGAATATCATTACAAGGTCAGGTGCAACATCAGAAATGGTAATCAGTGAGTTTTGTAGATGATCTAAAGAAGCCCAAAGAGCCACCAGCTATAGGTCACAATATTGAATACATGGTGGACTGTCCTTATACTATTTCTAAAGTAGAAAATATCATTAACCCTTGCAACATTGTTGTCCTATTTATGATGAGGACTCTGATTAATTGCATGCACTGATTCAATGATGAACCGTGTAATCAATTGCAATGCGGCCACAAGCAGATGTTCCAAAAGAAAACAAGCTGTTATCTCCTTGTTTTAACAAAAACAGGGGGAAATTCTGAAAATGCACAGCATACCTTCCTGGAACTAAAGAATAATGACAGTTTAATGACACAGGTGTAAACTAGCTTCAGAATCAATCAGACATTCTGCAGGAAATAATTACCTACCTTTCTCACTTGATTAACCTGCTATTCATTTTCTGTTTGGGCTGTGTTTCTTGATTTTAAAACAAGGTAATGTGTAGCCTGTCACTCCAAATGTGAGTTAGTTGATTGATGGATCATTGGTGGGTTCTGTTGTGGTGCAGTGGTACTGTCTCTGCCTCTGAAACAGGTGGCCTGGTCTCATAATCTATCTACTCCAGAGATATGACATGACATCCCTGAACAGGTTGATAAGTAAACAGCTGATCATTCATTGTTTAACTTGTGAATAGCACTAACTTGCACCTCCTCTTTCTTTCTTTGGTCATTTTCTGTACAAGTGACTGGTTAGTTCCAAATCTTCCAGGATATTTAGAGGATCATTTAAAATGTCAATCCCAAGAAGATTTTCCTTTATTGTAAGGAAGCAAATGGTCTTTGTTGATACTTTGTTTTGCTTTCCAACTATGATCAGAATCCCATTACAGTTAAGAACCCATGACAGAATATTCTACTCGGGTTGCAATAAAAATTATTGGATGCTCATGCTTTTAACTCTCCAGGTTTGGCATTGTGGCTCCAGATATCAAGCATTAACGTCCAGGATATTATGTTGAAGCATTGTGAAGGTGATAGGAGCTTTAACAATAATGTTTTCTTCATTTTCTTTGAATTCTTGTATTTAATAATTCTGAAAATATTGATAATAAAACAGAAGTTGTTTGACTGTCTGTTAAGTAATGTTCAATTTGGCAGAGATAATGGGAACTGCAGGTTCTGGAGAATCCAAGACAACAAAGCGTGGAGCTGGATGAACACAGCAGGCTAAGCAGCATCTTAGGAGCACAAAAGCTGATGTTTCGGGCCTAGACCCTTCATCAGAAAAGTTCAATTTGGCAGATGAGTCTTTCTTGGTTTGCAGTTAGTGTGGGATATATGACTGTGAGAATGGAGCTACTGGCCCACAGCTGTCAACATTTGGGAACTGAACAGTTAGAAGTTGGAGATCACGTAATGAATACGCCAGAAATACATTCAACTACAACGAAAAAACCTGTTGGATCTCTGCAACAAAACAAGACCTCAACAATTTTGGATAGGTTTTCCACTCACACGTTCAGGATCATATCAGATGAAGTTGATATATAATGCATTGGGATCAAGAGGAGTAAGTTATTTTTCTCATTTTAATTTTCAAACCCAATCACCACACCAAAGTTCTAATTCTGTCAGGCAGGTAAGAGTTGAAATCTAGACCTTTAGTATACTGAAACGTTTCTTTAATATTCAGTTAAAAGTGTTGCTTGGAGGTATTGTTGAAGTAGATAGCCTGAAAATTTTACCCTGTGATTCCCTTTCTCTCCAAACTAGGGTTATGGTATTGTGTTTAAAATAGTGTTAAAGGTGCATGTGCAACCATTCTATATGATTTGTTTATTTGATGCCAGCCTGGACAAGCCACTGGAACATGTGAGTGTCTGTGAGTGCGATGTCTCAATCTCGTACACTTAAAAAAAACCTAGCATCGGGAGGAACCCCAGTTAGTAAATTACAAAAGTGCTGCAGATGTTGTAAAGCAGTAACAAAAACAGAAGTTGCTGGAAAAGCTCAGCAGGTCTGGCAGCATCTGTGAAGAGAAATCAGAGTTAATGTTTCAGGTCTGGTGATCCTTACTCCGAACTAAAGATCGGATGGTGGTATTTAAATGGATCATCAACTGGTTACAGTTGACATTTTAGTCTCCTGTTTTGTGGCAGCAGTGTTTGATGGTCTCCAGAAGTTTTTCATGTTCCAGTCGATATGAAGAAGGGGACAAGTTGAAGGTCTTTGGATTGGCTTTGTGATTCCAAATAAATCATTTACAATCAGAAAAGTTGAGTAGTTTTTATCTCTTGGGCTACAACATGTCGAGGTGATATTGGAGCTGGACAAGCCACTGGAACCTGGAAGAAAAGAAGGAATGAAAGTCTCCCTGCCCAAAGTATTACCGATGTGAAAAATCAGTGAATGAACAGTGTTTTAGACATGCTTACATTGGATTTTGATCAACTTGTTCAGAGATGTTATGACCCACTTCTGGAGCAAGTGGGTGTTGAACACAGTACATAGGGACACAGTCATTGCAACACAAGTACCCTCTATCCTTGCATTATTAAGTTCCTTCACTGAAATCCGCAACCTGCTACAAACAGAACTGTAAAAGCAGGGAAAGGTCAGAATTACCAGTCGCTGTGAAAGTGACTTTGACTGTGAACATTTACGTGCCAGATTTTTACTTTCATGATGCCTTCACTCTGCAGTGGCCCACCATTCCTTCTTGAGCCACTGTGAGAAACTGAGCACCAATGGCTGACCATTAACCACATGACATTGCGTTCAATCTACTTGCATATGATTAGCCTTGGGACAATCTATGGTTAGACATTCATTGCAGCAATTTTACATTAGTATATGTCCCATTTAAAAATCACTTTATTCCATGAAGTTCTGAGTCATTTAAAATTAAATGATGGAAGCTGACTATCGAGACTCCATGCTCACTAATATCTGAACAAACATGAGTGAATGCAAGCCTCAGTCCTCTTTCATCAATGGACCATACTTGCCTTCTATTACTGGCCATCAGAGGATTGTCATTCCAAATCACGTATGAATTGAACCAGGTCATATTGCAAGCATCATTGATTTATTACTCCTTGAATGTTCTCTTACTGTCAGTCATCCACATTCTTTATTTTGTTGCTTCCACACAGAGGCACCACAGACACACTTCAGAAATTCATTACCTTTCTGATAGATGGTTGTCTTGCTGTCTTGATCTATCTTAAATTTAAAACGCCTATTATTGCTTGTCTGGCTTTGCTACATGCTGTCTTAATTTATGTATTTATACGATCTAGCACTTCAGATCAGCTCCAGAGGTCTGTACACAATACCCATTATAGTTTTCGATCCTTAATTGTTCTTCAGTTCTATCATATGGTCTCCATCAACTGCTTTTCCTTCAATGTATCCTTCTCACTACTAATGTAATTTTGTTTCTAAACCCCGCCCCCCTTCCATTTTCTCTGTCCATTCTGTAAACCTTCTAACTTGGTATAATTTATTTCCCAATCCCGACCATCCAGCATCCATCCATCTCAGTAACCGTTGCTAGTTCAGAATCTCAAATTGGAATCTGTGCCTGCAGCTCACTTAGTTTAGTTCTTATGCTTCATTCAAGTTGAGGAACATTTTTAACAGATATTGGAGTGGGAGAAGGAGGGCTCAGTTGTTGTGGTCTATGTTGGGGCCAACAATACAGGAATTAAGAATTAATTTAAACATAATCTCAAGGGTAATAATCTCTTGATGTAATGTCTCTAGATTATTACCTGAGCCACGAGTAAATCAGAAAAATAAAAAAAAAAGTTAGGGCAGTACACATATAGCTAAAGGAATGAAGCAGGAAGAAGGGGTTTCATTTCATGGGGCACTAACATCAGTACTGAGATAAGAATGAGCTGTATGGTTGAGACTGTCAACACTTGATACAATCTGGGACCTATGTCTTTGTAGAAATAGAGTTGTCACAAGGGCTTTAAACTATTAAATGAAGGCAGGTGTGGGTCTCGGGGGAAATGAATACAGTTTCAAATCAAATACCATGATAGAGAACAAAGAAAATATCAGGTATCCTACTTCAGGTTTGGCAGGTATCAGAAGGGTGAAAGGCAGAGTGGCAAGGTTTTGGTGATGGGAGAAGGGGGGAATATCATAAGATACATGCTTACAACCTTTACAGCTTGTAAGTTGGATGTGATGATAGAGGAAGAAGAACGGTATATAAGCAGCAAGATCATGAATGAGCATGTCGTATTCCTTGATAACAAAGTGTGAAGCTGGATGAACACAGCAGGCCCAGCAGCATCTCAGGAGCACAAAAACTGATGTTTTGGGCCGAGACCCTTCATCAGAGAGGGGGATGGGGAGAGAGTTCTGGATTAAATAGAGAGAGAGGCGGAGGCGGACCGAAGATGGAGAAAAGAAGATAGGTGGAGAGGAGAGTATAGGTGGGGAGGTAGGGAGGGAATAGGTCAGTCCAGGGAAGACGGACAAGTCAAGGAGGCGGCATGAGGTAGTAGGTAGGAAATGGAGGTGCGGCTTGAGTGGGGGGGAGGGATGGGTGAGAGGAAGAACAGGTTAGGGAAGCGGAGACAGGCTGGGCTGGTTTTGGGATGCAGTGGGGGGAGGGGACGAGCTGGGCTAGTTTTGTGATGCGGTAGGGGGTGGAAGAACTGGGCTGGTTTTGGGATGCAATGGGGGAAGGGGAGATTTTGAAACTTGTGAAGTCCACATTGAAACCATTGGGCTGCAGGGTTTCCCAGCGGAATATGAGTTGCTGTTCTTGCAAACTACGGGTGGCATCATTGTGGCACTGCAGGAGGCCCATGATGGACATGTCGTCTGAGAAATGGGAGGGGGAGTTAAGATGGTTCGTGACTGGGAGGTGCAGTTATTTATTGCGAACTGAGTGGATGTGTTCTGCAAAGCAGTCCCCAAGTCTCCACTTGGTTTCCCCAATGTAGAGGAAGCCACACCGGGTACAATGGATACAGTATACCACATTGGCAGATGTGCAGGTGAACATCTGCTTAATATGAAAGGGACTGTTCCTCTTATGCACCTACACAGGCCCCAAACCCCACCTCTTCCACCGTTACATTGATGACTGTATCGGAGCCACCTCTTGCTCCCCAGAGGAGCTTGAACAGTTCATCCACTTCACCAACACCTTCCACCCCAACCTCAAGCTCACCGGGGCCATCTCCAACACATCCCTCACCTTCCTGGACCTCTCAGTCTCCGTCTCAGGTAACCAGCTAGAAACTGATGTCCATTTCAAGCCCACTGACTCCCACATCTACCGAGAATACACCTCCTCCCACCCACCCTCCTGCAAAATTTCCATCCCCTATTCCCAATTCCTCTGCCTCCTTCGCATCTGCCCCCAGGATGAGGCATTCCACTCCCACACATCCCAGATGTCCACATTCTTCAAGGACCGCCACTTTCCCCCCACGGTGGTCGAGAATGCCCTTGACCGCGTCTCCCGCATTTCCCGCAACACATCCTTCACACCCCGCCCCCGCCACAACTGCCCCCAGAGGATCCCCCTCGTCCTCACATACCACCCCACAAACCTTCGGATGCAACGCATCATCCTCTGACACTTCCGCCATCTACAACCTGACCACACCACCCAAGACATTTTTCCATCCCCACCCTTGTCTGCCTTCCAGAGAGGCCACTCTCTCCGTGACTTCCTTGTCCGCTCCACACTGCCCTCCAACCCCACCACACCCTGCACCTTCCCCTGCAACCGCAGGAAGTGCTACACTTGCCCCCACACCTCCTCCCTCACCCCCATCCCAGGCCCCAAGATGACCTTCCATATCAAGCAGAGGTTCACCTGCATATCTGCCAATGTGGTATACTGTATCCATTGTACCCGGTGTAGCTTCCTCTACATTGGGGAAACCAAGCGGAGGCTTGGGGACCGTTTTGCAGAACACCTCCGCTCAGTTCGCAATAAACAACTGCACCTTCCAGTCGCGAACCATTTTAACTCCCCCTCCTATTCCTCAGATGACATGTCCATCATGGGCCTCCTGCAGTGCCACAATGACGCCACCCGAAGTTTGCAAGAACAGCAACTCATATTCCGCTTGGGAACCCTGCAGCCCAATGGTATCAATGTGGACTTCACAAGGTTCAAAATCTCCCCTTCCCCCACTGCATCCCAAAACCAGTCCAGTTCTTCCCCTCCCCCCTCCACATCACAAAACCAGCCCAGCTCGTCCTCTTCCCCCACTGCATCCCAAAACCAGCCCAGCCTGTCTCTGCTTCCCTAACCTGTTCTTCCTCTCACCCATCACTTCCTCCCACCTCAAGCTGCACCTCCATTTCCTACCTACCACCTCATCCCGCCTCCTTGACCTGCCCATCTTCCCTGGACTGACCTATCCCCTCCTTTCCTCCCCACCTGTACTCTCCTCTCCTCCATCTTCTCCTCTATCCATCTTTGATCCGCCTCCCTCTCTCTCCCTATTTATTCCAGAACCCTGTCCCCCTCCCCCTCTCTGATGAAGGGTCTTGGCCCAAAACATCAGCTTTTGTGCTCCTGAGATGCTGCTTGGCCTGCTGTGTTCATCCAGCTCCACACTTTTTTATCTTGGATTCTCCAGCATCTGCAGTTCCCATTATCACATGTCATATTCCTCAATGGTTTTAGCCCCGACATTTCTCATCGTAGCTGCTCAAATGATGATGACCATTATCTCTCCGATGAGGATAAGGACACACAAATGCATGTTCTCCTAGCTGTTTGACATTGCTATCTCTAATTGTATACTACCGTGTTCTGCAAAAGAAGAGAAAGTGTCCCAGCATGTGTTGTGCAATGTGTTATAACTGGTAGCATTTACAAGCTGTGCTTTTTGTACGTGGTCTTGCAGCAGAGCTTTCTGTTCGGGTGAAGTTGAGGTTTTGACTGTTATCCATGAGTTGTGTTTGATGGAGTCTGTTGCTAGGTTACTATTGCTGATGTAGTGCATTCAACAATGAAGGTAGGGATGCTGTTGCTGGCATTTGGCATTTGAAGATTAATCCTCTGGTCTTAACCATGAAAGCGAGTTCAATGAACTTCTTGCAACACTTCATTCAAGTCAGCAGACTGAGACTCCCCATTGATGACCACAGATATATGCTCCCATTGTCTTCACAGATTTGTCTGGATGGCTTGACCACCTTGCCCTCCCCACCCAACCCCAACCAAACCCATCCCACCTAACCATGGATAAAGAAACAGAAGATATTTCTCTTCCTTTCCATCTCCTCCACAAAGTTGTCCACTGCTGTATTCATCCTTTGTGTCAAGTTGTATCATAGTTCACGGTTTTTTTGTGCTCACAGTGTCCTTTGTAATCTGCTCCAAACAGTGCACACCTTCACCACTGGCTCACTTTAAGTGGTGACAGAGCCACACAAATGTAGACCTCCGGATTGCCCCCCACGTCTTGCAGCCTTAGTAAAATTAGAATTAGATTTTATTGTCATGTGTACACAAGTATTGGAATACATAGATATGCTGGAAAGTGCCCAAGTCACCATTCTCCACTCCCATCTTGGCTACAAAACCCGTATGTCAAAACAAAATGCCCAAAATAAAAGAAAACCAAAGGATAAGAAAAACGTCCAGTTCTCAAAGTCTAAGTCTAATCTCCATAAAGGGTCTTGGATCTATTGATGTCAGCACCCAGGCCTAGCCATGACCAGAAGCTTCGGTCAGTTTGTGAGTCTGGCATTGATCATTGGGAGGAATTGTGTTCTTGCCGATGCTGGCACTACCACTGGACCTGGGCGCCAGGGCAACATCGTTGCCGCCGCCTCCACCCACCAGGAGGATCCATGTCGGCCGCTGTTGTTGCCATTCTGCTCACAAGCCTGTCTCATTGCTGTGCCAATGTTGCCAATTAACCCGCCACAAAATGCTTTAATAAAGAAAAGAGAAAAAAAAGGATAAAGAACGAAAGAAGATAAAGAAAAAGAGAAGTTAAAGAAGAAAGGAAGAAAGAAATCAGACAAGACCGGACAAGCCCCAAGACCCCACACACAGCTTTGCTACGCTGCCACCAACTTGTTCAAAAGCTACAGTTCGTAAATCAACAAACAAATTGTGAATTAATTATGAATTATAATTGCCAAGCCTATTTCCAGCACCAAATAATTTTCCAGCTGACATTTCTATTCAGATAAAGCCATGCACACTTACAAATGTCTAAAATGATAGAAAGTCTGAAAATATTTGAAGTGAAAGCTGAAAATGCTGAAAGTTCAAAGCAAGCTAAACAGTATCTGGAAAGGAACAAAAAAATCTGTCCAGCATTTTATGTGTACAACTTGACAGAACAAATGTGCACAACAAGAATACCATAACCTTTTTTACTGCATTCCATTGTTGACTGATTTGTGAGGAATTTGTGACTTTTTAAAAACGCTTCATCTGAAACTATTTCAAAACCATTTGTCATTTCACACAGACTGCCTACACAAAGAAAAAGCTGTGTCACTTCAGTATGCTGTTCTTCCTCATTTAATGACTACTTGCTTCATACGCTTTCACATCAAAGCTTGTGCGAAGGGCTTGGAGTTTGTTTATCGAGCCAAATGGCACCGTCTCTCCCAATAACAAGTTCAAGCTACATTAAGGCAATTCTAACTTGTACCTTATTCTAGTCTGCAGAAGCTTTCAACTGTGCTGAAGTGTTAAATGTTCCAACTGTCCCTCCTGACAACAGCGTAACCAGGTCTATAGAAGATATAAAACTAAGCCGGTGAGCCTCCTGTGATTCTCCAGTGGACTGTTCTTCAGATTATCCTCCCCAACCTTATCACAAGCTCATGATTGAAAATCTTACAAGTGCTGTTTAAAGTGATTAGTCAAGACATTTCAGAAGATTTGGGACAACAACCACTTTGAATTTAAACTCAGGGAATGCTGAGGGAAACAAACTTTTTGATGAATCATAATTGATGAATCTTAAAGCAGAATTAATAATTGCTACAGAGGGTGATACAAATGTAGTTGCACCTTTAAGAAGATATATAATATGTGTGCATAAGGGCTGTGCTTACCATAGAAATTCAATTTCACTTGACAATTCTCTCCTATCTTTGTTGAAAAGTTGTCACATTTGTAATGTTAAGACACAACAACCAATTTGCATACCACAAAGTTGCAAAAGCAAATAACAACTTGATAATTTGCTGAAGTGATAGTGGTTATTTATAGAATCCCTACAGTGTGGAAGTAGATCATTCAGGTCAACACCCATCCTCTGAAAATCAGCTCAACTAGACGCACCCTATCCCCGTAACCCTGCATTTACCACGGCTAATCCACCTAACCTACAAATCCCGGGACACTATGGGCAATTTAGCATGGCCAATTTGCCTAACCTGCACATCTTTGGTCTGGAAGCACCTGGGGAAAACACACACAGACACAGGGAGGATCACAGCTTCCCTACGGTGTGGAAACAGGCCATTCAGCCCATCAGGACCATACCGACCCTTTGAAGAGCCTCCTACCCAGACAAACTGCCCCTACCTTATTCCTATAGCCCTGTATTTTCCATGGCTAATCCACCCAGTCTGCACAATCCTGGATATTATGGGCAATTTAGCATGGCCAGTCCACCTAATCTGTACATCCTTGGACTGTTGGAGGAAACTGGAGTACCTGGAGGAAACCCATATAGACATGGGGAGAATGTGCAAACTCAGTCACCTGAGGGTGGAATCAAATTCAGGTCCCTGGAGCTGTGACGTGGTAGTGCTACCAATGAACCACTGTACTAACCTTATTATTGGCCCAGAGGATTCCAGAAAGAGCTCTCCTTCTCTCTGAGCGTTGCCACAGAAAGTCTTGCAAAAACTTGACAAAGAAGACAGGCATGAATTTAATAATTCATTTGAAAGACAGCCTTGCTTCAGCACCAAACTGAAGTGCCAATCTCAGTTATATGGTTTATTCCATGGAGAGGAGTTTGTTTCAAAGAGTTTCTGACTTGGAGTGATGGCGCTAAGACTGAGTCAAAACTGGCACCATTGGAATAAACAATTCGATATATTGAATGAATGTATCTGTTATTCTTATGGTGTAAAATAATTTTGTGAGATAAAGCAATCAGCAGTTAACACAATTGAAAATCATTGCACAGATTTCTTCTTCCATTAGCTTGTTAAGTTCTTTATTTTTTTGTAAATGAGATGTAATGGCATTGTGGTATTTTTTCATACTCTATTGAATATGTTCGCTATTAGTGTTACTTTATTTCTGATTAGATGATTATTTGACCAAGAGATTTTGTGGACTGATGATGTGTAGTACAGTTCCGTGAATAATACATTACAGTACCCTAGTCAAATTTCAGACAATGAAACTCAATGCAAATGAAGACATTTCTACATTAACATATTCAACTAACAGATGATCAGTGAAGTGGCACTAACAAGCTTATGCAACAAGGTAAAATTGAGGAAGTCTCTTCATTCCAAAACCACAAATTTCTATCTCCAAATCCAAAATTTTGAGATATATGGATTTTTCCAACCTTTAAAGGGAAGAAGCAGCGTCACTAATAATATTAAAGAACTAAAATGTATTCAAAAATGGGCTGATTACTATTTCAAATCAACTTTTATAACTTTGGTTTAGAAAACAATTATAAGACGAACCTCAGTGATTTGCTGATCAGTATATGTCCCATTATAAAATCACTGTCACTGAAGTTGTTAATTATTTTGTTTCTTTAATTATGGTTTTAACATTGCTTCATTAAAATAGTTAGTTAGTTGTTTTTAACTAGCATAGATGCAATGGACCAAAAGGGCCTTTTTCCTTGATGTAGATCTCTTTGACGAAGTGAAATATAAAATCATAAATATTATGCGATTCATAAAATCCTAAACAACTTCTTCACTCTTGCCTAACCTTTTATGTTAATCATAAATCAATAAAATGTACACAATTCTCAGAGGGTGGAGGGTATGCAATTTACCATTCTATGTGGCATTGTGTTGGAATAAATTCTATTACAACCAAGCATGTTCAAAATAATAAAACTTGTCAGATAATTTAGGAACCCATTCAACCAGAGAAAATGAAATGCAGGGAATCTCTGAATATCATGAATAGCAGAAGGCAAAACAAGCTATTTGTTATACTTTTTGGAAACTCTTGATATGACTGATTCCAGATTCCTTGACAGAATGCCCAGAAGATGTAATACCAACACATTGGGCAATCCAATTGATTGATGTTTAATGTAATGCTTCAGTAACTGTAAAATGAGAAAAAAGGAAATTCAATGATCATCCACTTTCATACAGGAACTTTAAAGTGACCATAAGATCGAGAAACAAAGATGTAAAGGCATTTTTTTGACTCCAGTGCCTTGGAGTTTCTGTACTATTTTGTTTCTCTTTCAGCTCCACACTTTTGTCACATACCGGAGATTAAATGACACCATTTTCATTTTCAAATAAATTATAGTTAAAAATTGTTCATTTGGAATTTGGAGTTGTAACAAGATAGAAAACTATCTTTCCATCTTTTGAACTGCACTTAAGTCTAGCTTAGACTAGTAGGACATAGAAAAAGATCTGTGATGTTATGCACTTTGGTAGGAAGACTAAAGATATGGATAACTTTCTAAACAGGGAAAGGCTTTAGATATCTGAAGTACAAAGGGCCTTGAGAGTCCCAGTTTAGGATTCTCTTTGGGTTAGCATGCAAGTTTAGTTGGTGGGTAGGAAGACAAATGCAATGTTGCACTCATTCCTAGAGAACTAGAATACAAGAACAGCGATGTACTGCCGAGGCTGTATAAGGTTCTAGTCGGACTGCATTTGTAATGTTGTGAACAGTTTTGGGCCCCTTATCTGAGGAAGGACTTGCTGGCCCAACAGAGGTTTGCAGGAATGATCGCAGGAATGAAGGAAGGTGAGGATGAACTTCTTCACCCAGAGGGCGGTTAATCTGTGCAAGTTATTGCCGTAAAGGGCTGTGGAGATCAAGTCATTGAGGACATTTAACAGAGATAGGTAGGTTCTTAATTAGTAAGGGGATCAATGATAACGGGGAGAAGATAGGGAAATGAGGTTGAGAAACATAACAGCCTTGATCAAATGGTACAGCAGACTCCATGGGCAGAATGGCCTAATTCTGCTCTTATAGACTATGGTCTTATGCCACAAGAATTTGCCTTTATATGTCCCCTTTAGCTAAGAAAGGCATCTTGATGTGCTTCACAGAAATATCACCAGATGAAAATGAATTCCAAGCTTAAGAAGGAGATATTGGGAAGGCTGACTAAAAGTTTGGCCAGGGTATCAGTTTCAAGGAGTGCATGGAAAGTCGAAAGGAAAAGAGAAAATTATGGAGGAATAGAGGATCAGGAAGCGGATTACAGAACTGACAAATCAAACACCTGACAAGACAAACTGCCGCCGTTTAGATAAAGTTCTGGGCCCAAAGGAGGTAAAGTTGGACAAAACTCAATGTATCTACACTGTTAGTTTTCAGTGTCATTTTATAGCTGCCATACAAAGAATTATATAACATGAAAGAATAACATTTAAGATATAAAATTTAATAGTTCTGCTAACACATTTCATAAAACATCTGGCGTTCTAACGGCCATTCAAAGAGCTATTGCTGCAACTGAATAGGAAATTGCAATAATAACAGTGATGGTAGATAATGTTTTATGTGTTCCATGGTATCCAGAATAAAGACATGATTCCCAAGTCTGTATTATGTGGACAATTGTAACCTAATACTGGGTGAGTGTACAACATAGAAACAGGCCCTTTCGTCCAACTTGTCCGTGCCGACCAGGCATCCTTAATTAATCTAGTCCCATTTGTCATCATTTGGCCTACATTCCTCCACCCTTCCTATTCAAGTATCCATCCAGATGCCTTTTAAATGCTGTAGTTGTGCCAGCCTCCACCACTTCCTCTGTTGGCTCATTCTATACAAGCACCGTCCTCTGCATTAACGCCTTGCCCCTTAGGTCCCTTTAAATCTTTCTGCTTTCACTTTAAACCTATGCCCTCTAGTTTTGGACTCCCCAACCTTGCGGAAAAGACCTTGAATATTCACCCTATCAATGGCCCTTGTGATTTTATAAACCTCTTTAAGGTCATTCCTCAGCCTTCAAAGCTGCAGGGAAAATGGCCTGTTGAACTTGTACAATTATTCAGCATGATACTATATAAACTACACTCAAACTGTAACTATTCTGTTCGCACAAGTTAATCATTATGTAATTAAGGTATGTGGTGACTGAGTAAATCAATCCTACCAATGTGGCACTGTTAATTAGTTCTTCCGATTCATATGGAGATATCCAGTACATTGGAAATGTCATTTCTCTGCTTGACATTAATCCTGACATATGTTATAATTGTGTCCTGGGTGTTTGTCACTTTTGCATCATTTTTTTCATTGGGACAGACTTGCATTCCATGCCAAGCTTTGTCTTTGGTCCAACTACTTCGTTGTTCAAAAATTAGCTGTCAAGCTATTTGTCTTTCTGTGAAGCATTCAAATTCAAATATCATGTTCGCGCGCACACACACACACACATGCACACACACACACACACACACACACACACACACACACACGCCAAAACTTCAAGTTCACAATATAAAGCTTCCCATTCCTTATATTTTATCACCCCAAGCTCTGAACAAATGTTACTTACAAGCAAAATGGAAAATGTGTGCCTAAAGAAATTAGTGTGAGATACCATCAAGTGATCTTTTTAAACAAATTCAACTGCTCTGGTCATTTTTTTAGCACATTTATTTTCTGAAAATACTCACTGAAATAAATATGATGTTAAGGAAGAGTTAAATGTTTAAACAGTGACAGACGTGCCATCTGAAATCTGAGCAAGGAATTCCTATGGGTATAAACAGGGTATAAGGATGTTGTGCAGAGATCAATGCCTAACGTTTGCTTTTTATTAATGTACACTGAAATCCTGATTAAATGTAGTTTCACTTTAACAGCGAAAACTCAGATATGGATCATTAAAAAAAGGTTCCTCATTAAGAAAAGATCCTAATATTAAACTTCTATCATTGTCTAGCCTTGGGAACATGTTTGACATTGACTAGTTGGACTTAAGAGTCTGTTTCCATGCTGTATGACTCTATGACTCTACGATTATCTCTTGGAAATGACCCCCTCGGTGGAGACCTAACCCTCCCAAACCCGTCTACTCCACGCCCAGAGCAACTACCCAACTCCTGACCAGGCTATAAGCTCTCATCCAACCACCTATTCCTCCACATATTCAGCCACCAACTCCTTCAGTCATCCATTGAAAAATTTGAGATAAGTTTTCAGAAAATTAAATACAAAAGCAAATGTCATAAAAAGGAGGCTTATCTTCTCTCTGTCCATCCCACTTGCATTCAGTGTTCTTCCCCTGAAGAATGTAAAAACATCAAGATATAGAGATATTTGTGTGCAATAGTAGTGTGAACAGCATTGCTGTTGACTGGAAGATGCTGTGCCAGTATTTCTTACTCTATCATTTCCAATATCATGTTTTAAATCTAACTTCAAAGGAGCAATTTTATGGAATGGTTTAATACTTTGATTTTCCCAAAAAAACTAGTATAATTGAGTGTGTGAAATTGGTAATTTTATCAATGTATGTACAGGGACGAGACAAAGGAGGCAAGAAATAACATACACTCAGTATAATAAAATGTGAGGCTGGATAAACACAGCAGGCCAAGCAGCATCTCAGGAGCACAAAAGCTGACGTTTCGGGCCTAGACCCTTCATCAGAGAGGGGGATGGGGAGAGGGAACTGGAATAAATAGGGAGAGAGGGGGAGGCGGACCGAAGATGGAGAGTAAAGAAGATAGGTGGAGAGAGTGTAGGTGGGGAGGTAGGGAGGGGATAGGTCGGTCCAGGGAAGATGGACAGGTCAAGGAGGTGGGATGAGGTTAGTAGGTAGCTGGGGGTGCGGCTTGGGGTGGGAGGAAGGGATGGGTGAGAGGAAGAACCGGTTAGGGAGGCAGAGACAGGTTGGACTGGTTTTGGGATGCAGTGGGTGGCGGGGAAGAGCTGGGCTGGTTGTGTGGTGCAGTGGGGGGAGGGGACGAACTGGGCTGGTTTAGGGATGCAGTAGGGGAAGGGGAGATTTTGAAACTGGTGAAGTCCACATTGATACCATATGGCTGCAGGGTTCCCAGGCGGAATATGAGTTGCTGTTCCTGCAACCTTCGGGTGGCATCATTGTGGCAGTGCAGGAGGCCCATGATGGACATGTCATCTAGAGAATGGGAGGGGGAGTGGAAATGGTTTGCGACTGGGAGGTGCAGTTGTTTGTTGCGAACTGAGCGGAGGTGTTCTGCAAAGCGGTCCCCAAGCCTCCGCTTGGTTTCCCCAATGGAGAGGAAGCCGCACCGGGTACAGTGGATGCAATATACCACATTGGCAGATGTGCAGGTGAACCTCTGCTTAATGTGGAATGTCATCTTGGGGCCTGGGATGGGGGTGAGGGAGGAAGTGTGGGGACAGGTATAGCATTTCCTGCGGTTGCAGGGGAAGGTGCCGGGTGTGGTGGGGTTGGAGGGCAGTGTGGAGTGAACAAGGGAGTCACGGAGAGAGTGGTCTCTCCGGAAAGCTGACAGGGGAGGGGATGGAAAAATGTCTTGGGTGGTGGGGTCGGATCGTAAATGGCGGAAGTGTCGGAGGATAATGCGTTGTATCCGGAGGTTGGTAGGGTGGTGTGTGAGAACGAGGGGGATCCTCTTGGGGCGGTTGTGGCGAGGGCGGGGTGTGAGGGATGTGTTGCGGGAAATACGGGAGACGCGGTCAAGGGCGTTCTCGATCACTGTGGGGGGACAGTTGCGGTCCTTAAAGAACTTGGACATCTGGGGTGTGCGGGAGTGGAATGTCTTATCGTGGGAGCAGATGCGGCGGAGGCGGAGGAATTGGGAATAGGGGATGGAATTTTTGCAGGAAGGTGGGTGGGAGGAAGTGTATTCTAGGTAGCTGTGGGAGTCGGTGGGCTTGAAATGGACATCAGTTACAAGCTGGTTGCCTGAGAACATCCCTCACACCCCGCCCCCGCCACAACCGCCCAAAGAGGATCCCCCTCGTTCTCACACACCACCCTACCAACCTCCGGATACAACGCATTATCCTCCGACACTTCCGCCATTTACAATCCGACCCCACCACCCAAGACATTTTTCCATCCCCTCCCCTGTCAGCTTTCCGGAGAGACCACTCTCTCCGTGACTCCCTTGTTCGCTCCACACTGCCCTCCAACCCCACCACACCCGGCACCTTCCCCTGCAACCGCAGGAAATGCTACACCTGTCCCCACACCTCCTCCCTCACCCCCATCCCAGGCCCCAAGATGACATTCCACATTAAGCAGAGGTTCACCTGCACATCTGCCAATGTGGTATACTGCATCCACTGTACCCGGTGCGGCTTCCTCTACATTGGGGAAACCAAGCGGAGGCTTGGGGACCGCTTTGCAGAACACCTCCGCTCAGTTCGCAACAAACAACTGCACCTCCCAGTCGCAAGCCATTTCCACTCCCCCTCCCATTCTCTAGATGACATGTCCATCATGGGCCTCCTGCACTGCTACAATGATGCCACCCGAAGGTTGCAGGAACAGCAACTCATATTCCGCCTGGGAACCCTGCAGCCATATGGTATCAATGTGGACTTCACCAGTTTCAAAATCTCCCCTTCCCCTACTGCATCCCTAAACCAGCCCAGTTCGTCCCCTCCCCCCACTGCTCCACACAACCAGCCCAGCTCTTCCCCGCCACCCACTGCATCCCAAAACCAGTCCAACCTGTCTCTGCCTCCCTAACCGGTTCTTCCTCTCACCCATCCCTTCCTCCCACCCCAAGCCGCACCCCCAGCTACCTACTAACCTCATCCCAACTCCTTGACCTGTCCGTCTTCCCTGGACCGACCTATCCCCTCCCTACCTCCCCACCTACACTCTCTCCACCTATCTTCTTTACTCTCCATCTTCGGTCCGCCTCCCCCTCTCTCCCTATTTATTCCAGTTCCCTCTCCCCATCCCCCTCTCTGATGAAGGGTCGAAGCCCAAAACATCAGCTTTTGTGCTCCTGAGATGCTGCTTGGCCTGCTGTGTTCATCCAGCCTCACATTTTATTATCTTGGAATTCTCCAGCATCTGCAGTTCCCATTATCTCTGATACACTCAGTATATGTGGCTTTTGGGCTCTCAATAATATAGGTGATAAGATTGCGACTTGTTCACAGCAGTTCTGAGTTATACTGACAGATGTGTAAAGTAATGTCTTAGTGCGCAAAGTTCACTCACCAGAGGTGAACTATAAAGAAAATCTTTGAGTTGATTTAGCCAACAGAATGATTTCCTATTTGATAAAATAACATTCAAGATTTCCAATGTGATCCAGCCAACTATTTGAGAACTTTTTGGTTAATTTTCAGTTATGTATGAAGTTATCCCTCAACTAAAAGGCTGCTGCACAGGACAAAGGTATATGGCATTACAGGCAATATATTTGCATGAATAGAGGGTTGGTTAACTGACAGGAAACAAAGGGTGGGGGTAAATGAGTTCTTTTCTTGTCGGTGAATAGTGACTAGTAGTGTGTCTCAGGTATCAGTGTTGAGACCACAATTGTTTACAATTTACATAGATGATTTGGAGTTGGAGACCATGTGTAGTGTGTCCAAGTTTGCAGATGACACTAGGATGAGTGGTAGAGCAAAGTGTGCAGAAGGTTCTGAAAGTTGCACAGAGATACAGGCAGTTTAAGTGAGTGGGCAAAGGTCTGGCAGATAGAATTCAATGTTGATAAAGGTGAAGTCATCCATTTTGGAAGGATTCATTAGGTTGACTCCAGAGTTAAGAGGGTTGGCTTACGAGGGGAGACTAAATGGACATTAATTGGAATTTAGAACAATGAGGGGGGATCTTATTAAAAACATATAAAATTATGAAGAAAATGGATAAGATAAAAGCAAGGAGGTTGTTTCCACTGGAGGGTGAAACTAGGACATGAGGGCATAGCCTCAAAATTGGGGGGACCAGATTAAATACTGAATTAAGAAGGAACTTTACCAAAAGGATTGTGAATCTGTGGAATTCCCTGCCCAGTGAAGTAGTTGAGGCTTTCTCATTGAATGTTTTTAAAAGGTAAGATAGGTAATTTTTTTAAAAATTGTAAATTAATTAAGGGTTACGGTGAGGAAGTGGGTAAGTGGAAGTGAGGCCACTAAAAGATCAGTCGTGATCTTATTGAATGGTAGACCGGGCTCGAAGGGCTGATGGTCTACTCCTGCTCCGAGTTCTTATGTTCTTATGTATTGTAAAAGTGAAATGCGGACATGTCCTGGATTTTGGTCATTATTCAGTTCAAGCAACAGTTCACCCAATAACAACTTTTGTTGTAATAACAAAAAACTTTAATTTATGTCATGCCTTTAATGAAGTGAAACATCCTAAAGTGAATTATTGAATTCACCATGTCTCCTGCTAATGCACTGCGACAAGTGGTCAGCACAGCTGATGATTGTGTCTAAACTTCACTAAAACCATGGATTTGTGCTGTCAATGCCATTATTGTATGCTCATAGTTTTGCCTCTCCCCTATTACTCCATCTTCCTCAGTGACATGATCACTGCTCATCTCAGAGACCCACAATAACACATTGATCCCTCCAGTAATTGGCCGGCTCCTCTCAGTAACCTGCTTGACATTCTTGTCTGGATTGCCATTTCTTCGTATTCCAACCCTTTGCTCATGGAATTAGGTGGCAAGTGGAGTGACAGGTGAGCGAGCATGACTTCTTTCACAGAGCTCCTGTGAGTCAACAGTATTGCAATTGGTTTCAATGGTACAAGGTTGTTAGACGAAATAAACTTAAAGTAGGAAATCATTAGTCAAACTGATTACACCACTGGCAGTGATATTGTAAGCATTACAAATGCCTGGGCATCACCTCTGCCTGAGGTTGCGGGAAACATAACCATTCAAATCTAATATAACAAGGTGTAGAGCTGGATGAACACAGCACATCAGAGGAGCAGGAAAGATGACGTTTTGGGTCTGAACCCTTCTTCAGAAGAAGGGTCTGAAGAAGAATCGAGACCTGAAACATCAGCTTTCCTGCTCTTCTGATGCTGCTTGCCCTGCTGTGTTCATCCAGCTCTACACCTTGTTACCTCAGATTCTCCAGCATCGGCAGTTCCTACTATCCCCATTCAAATCTAACATTGTGATGCTAATTGGGGTATGTGGGTTGGACAAAAGAATACATCTGTGTGTCATGATGCCCTGTTTTGAGGCAAAGTTGAAAGTGTTTCAAATAAAGACATAAAAGAAAATAACATATAACCACGATGATTCTCTTTTCAACACTGTCTCTTTTTTTCCAATTTTTGTTGAATACAGGAATAAATTCATTCAGAACAGCTGGTTAGGAGGAAGTTATTTCTTCCTCAGGGATAAGGATGTATGGTACCAGACACACTGCTTTGTATTCTGGATGTGGATAAATCAAATAGGGAAGCAAATGCACTGCATTGTAAATCATGTTATTGGGCCCATCTTACACAATAAACCTTCAATTAGAAATCTTAGACTCCTACTCCATTTGTACGTTGCATCTATACTAGCTGAATTTCAGCAGATAGGTGAAGATAACAAAGTAAATATTGTTGAATCTCGGCATCAATGAAAAGCCTTTTCTGGAAATACAAATATGGTCATTTTAAGTCTAATGGAAGAACTTCTTCTGCAGAAATATAACAATTTGAGTAAGTGATCTGTTATTAATAAAGTTCCAGCCAGTAAGTTTCATTTTGATGTTAATAAGGCACTTCATCATGCCAGGATCAAGAGATATTTAATCACAGCAAACCAGTAAAACTAACAATTTTATTCACAATGAAGTAGTTGTACTACAAATATACAAACAATAACAGATAGATTAAAAAAGAATCTTATCTGATCTATACAAACCTGTCTTAAATATTTGTGATACATTGCGCATGACAATACATAAAATAATTTTCCTGCATGCTGATGTGTTCATCTCATTATCATTTGTGTTCATCAGCAGGACTTATTGGGATGCTGGTGGGTGCTAAAGTGTGGAGGGTAGTTAAGTGCAGGTGATTTAATGTGTGAATGAGAGATTTCTAGTTTATAAAATGAGAAGCAACTAGCCCTGCCAAATTCAGTGAAGCCATTTGAATTTAATGCGATAGAATTAAAATCAATGGAAATATAAGCTATGAAACTGGAGGGAGGTAAAATAGATTTCCAGTTTACTGTCATTACCTCTTTTAGATGACTGCTTAAAGTGAGATGTACCTCTAATCTTTCCAATGGACACAAGTAGAGTCCACAATCTGCATTCATTCACAGAAGATGGACACCACTGGTAAGGGTAAGATTTATTGTCCATCCCTGAGAATATTGTGCTGCCTTTTTTAAATTCTGCAATCCACTTGATGATGGCACTTTGACATTACAGTGTTAGTTCTATGATTATGAACCAGTGATGATGAATGAACGAGTGGTATATTTCCAATGTTATTTGGAGGGGAAAATTTAGATCGTGTTATTCACATGCGCCTGCTGCCTTTGCCTTTCATTGTGACAAATACTGTGTGTTGGAAAGGGGCTGCCATGTTTGAATTAAGGCTGCAATCAGATGCAGCCTACCAGAATCAAACAGGTCATTGACGAACAGCTTATTTCTGAGTACTGATGAAGACACTTTGCATCAGTTTGATGATGACTAAAAATAGACTGATGGGGCGTTAATATGCTGGATAAAACTTTAGTTATATTATAAGCAATATGTACCAAGGCTATTTTCCACTTTATCTGGGAGATATTCATATTGTTATTGCACTGAAACAACTTGTTTGGAGTTATCCAAGATAATAAAATGTGAGGCTGGATGAACACAGCAGGCCAAGCAGCATCTCAGGAGCACAAAAGCTGACGTTTCAGGCCTAGACCCTTCATCAGAGAGGGGGATGGGGTGAGGGTTCTGGAATAAATAGGGAGAGAGGGGGAGGCGGACCGAAGATGGAGAGAAAAGAAGGTAGGTGGAGAGAGTATAGGTGGGGAGGTAGGGAGGGGATAGGTCAGTCCAGGGAAGACGGACAGGTCAAGGAGGTGGGATGAGGTTAGTAGGTAGGAGATGGAGGTGCGGCTTGGGGTGGGAGGAAGGGATGGGTGAGAGGAAGAACAGGTTAGGGAGGCAGAGACAGGTTGGACTGGTTTTGGGATGCAGTGGGTGGAGGGGAAGAGCTGGGCTGGCTGTGTGGTGCAGTGGGGGGAGGGGACGAACTGGGCTGGCTTAGGGATGCGGTGGGGGAAGGGGAGATTTTGAAGCTCGAGAAGTCCACATTGATACCATTAGGCTGCAGGGTTCCCAAGCGGAATATGAGTTACTGTTCCTGCAACCTTCGGGTGGCATCATTGTGGCAGTGCAGGAGGCCCATGATGGACATGTCATCTAAAGAATGGGAGGGAGAGTGGAAATGGTTTGTGACTGGGAGGTACAGTTGTTTGTTGCGAACCGAGCGGAGGTGTTCTGCAAAGCAGTCCCCAAGCCTCCGCTTGGTTTCCCCAATGTAGAGGAAGCCACACCGGGTACAGTGGATGCAGTATACCACATTGGCAGATGTGCAGGTGAACCTCTGCTTAATGTGGAATGTCATCTTGGGGCCTGGGATAGGGGTGAGGGAGGAGGTGTGGGGGAAAGTGTAGCATTTCCTGCGGTTGCAGGGGAAGGTGCTGGGTGTGGTGGGGTTGGAGGCTGGTGTGGAGCGAACAAGGGAGTCCTGGAGAGAGTAGTCTCTCCGGAAAGCAGACAGGGGTGGAAAAATGTCTTGGGTGGTGGGGTCGGATTGTAGATGGTGGAAGTGTCGGAGGATGATGCGTTGTATCCGGAGGTTGGTGGGGTGGTGTGTGAGAGCGAGGGGGATCCTCTTGGGGCGGTTGTGGCGGGGGCGGGGTGTGAGGGATGTGTTGCGGGAAATGCGGGAGACGTGGTCAAGGGCGTTCTCGATCACTGTGGGGGGAAAGTTGCGGTCCTTGAAGAACTTGGACATCTGGGATGAGTTATAGCTGGTTTTCAGCACAGCAATGAGGATGTTTTGGGAACTGTTACATTTGCTGCAGCCAATGAATTCACCCATTTCTGGGTAGCAAATGGAGTGATTTGAATCCCATGAGGTCTGTCTACTATTCTGGCAGGAATCTCAAACAACATCTGAAATGAGTGATTTACCCAGTCCTTTTCTTAAAATGTTTCAGCCTTTGAATTGAAATACTGGCCTCCATTTTCATTGAAGATGGGAATACTCACAAAGTTCATCTTCCCATTATTTGTTTAATTCTCCATTAATCTTCATGATTTAATGTAGCAGGGCTACAGAGCATTGTGAAATTGGTTATCGAGGCATCTTGCAAGCTGCTTCTGTTGTTTGTCATGACTGGAATCCTGAATTGTATCTTCACCAGTCTGCAGGCTTGTTTTTAGGTATAACTACTTCAGCTCATGGGATTCTCTCCGACACTTCTCATTGAACCAGGGCTTGGCCTATCAGATCACTGGTAAAATGAAGGATAAATCAGGGCAGGAGATTTCAGATTATTATGGAATATAATTCTAATATTATTAACACCACATTTATGGGGCTAACTTAGTTAATTTCTCCTGGCATCAACCCTTCATATCTTAATGGACCTACATTTTGATGTTGACCCTTTCACATTGTAACTGTCTGAAACACCATCTTCACCCAAGTTTTTTTTTTCTGGTTATTACACTCTTTGTACAATTTTCTAAAAGAATTAATGTATTTTTACCATTGCATCCTGTCCCCATAAGCCTCTGACTTTATAAACTCAACAGATCCGTATGTTTGACTATTCTCTCTGACAAAATATACACTAGTCTGTGAAGGCTGTTTTTGCAATCATTTGATTTGACTGTCATGTTGGTGATCATGGCTGATTAGGCGCTTGATGCTGTTCATTAGGTTCTCCCACTGAAGTAGTGATGGGTCTTGGTGCATTAGTGAGATGGATTATCTGACATTTCCATGCACTATCCATAGTAAGGTGTTATCAAAGTACAAGTTATTGATTTAGGACATCTTGTAGATAGTCCCATTCTTGTTGAGTCCCTTGATCTACAGCTTTTGTGCTTGTTCCAGACTGGATAAGGGTTTGGTGACAAACTGTCTGTAAATTTTAGTCATTTGTCGCTGATGAAATTTTATGCTCATTGTGATAAGTGGTTTTAAAAACTGCAAAGACCACTTCTGGACTTAACCACTTTGGAAGGATGTGAAGCTGAGTCCTCGATTATCTCCCCATTAGTAGCCCACGGGTGAGTAAATTACATTGGAGTGCCGTGAGTGTTAATATTAGGAGACCTATGAAGATGCTCTTCTTTATAAGTTTTTTGACTATTTCATTTCCACATTCAGTTCTCCATCCAACTGGCAACATTTTATTGAACTAGTGATGCAATGGAGCCTTGAAATGATTGCAAAGATCTCAAATGTCTATTTGCAAAATGTGACCCATTTACAAATCACATGACCATGGTCAGATGGATAAAGTCGCAGGAATGAATGGGTCTCTCCTTTCATGACTATCTATGGCCATTGTCTGAAAGTTATTTGCATGTATCTAGTGCTTCCTGGGCCATTACCCTGTAGCTCGAATTCTAGCTCTTCATTTGGTATTGCCTAACTGTCCTTGAGGTATCTTATCAAGGATATTGGTTTGCAGTGCAGGAGGAAGAATGAGACAGATGTCAAAACCATTAAACTGTTAACAATAGTAAAAAATTGTCTGTTTTCAAAATAGGTCCCAAAATGAAACTAATAGGTATCTTTTCTGACCAGTCTTCTATAGAGTGTTTCGTGTATGGCAAGACATTAAAAATCCTTTTTCTGTTCCTCTCTGATGAGGTTCAGATTTGTTTCTGATGTTCTCAACAACTTTGCTATTTCTAGAATTCATCCTCAAATCTGC
Organism: Stegostoma tigrinum; assembly: GCF_030684315.1. NCBI lineage: Eukaryota > Metazoa > Chordata > Chondrichthyes > Orectolobiformes > Stegostomatidae > Stegostoma > Stegostoma tigrinum. Next base: position 10,431,762 of record NC_081377.1, read on the forward strand.
TGTCATAAGGTTGTCAATAGTCGCTCTGGAAAGTATACGTGCTAATATCTGTCATTTTCCCGGTACAGATTTCATCTCGTGTGTAAATCTCAGAAAGGGAATGAAGGGTTATGGTGAAAAGACAAAAAATTGGTGTTGAGGATGTTCAGATAAGCATCAGTCTCGGTGCTGGGGCAAATGGTTTACATCTGCTCCTGTGTGGTATGGTCTAAGCTCAGATGAATGAAGAGGAAGTTGTATCATAGAGGTACTTTTGCCAATCATTTCACAATCAATAATAAGGCCAATTGTTTATGATCAAATTTCACTAGAATTAGCACATAACCTGCAAATCTCTTACACGTCAAAGTGTTAAGGGCCTGATCAAAATCCCTCAAAATATGTCAAGGAGATAGACCAGCCTTAAACTTTTTATGATCTTTAAAGGCATCCATAAGGTGCTGTGCTCCAAACGTGATTGGATTGGTCCACCACTAGGCTTTAAGTGAAACACTATTTATTCTTAAAACACAGATAAAATACAAATAAAAGAGAAGAATTGGCACAACTTTAACTCTATTGAAAAACTTAACGAAATAATATTTAACTACTAATCATCAGCTCTTCTAATATAGCAGCATCCCCTATACATACACTTGGCAAAAACAAATTCAGCAAAATAGATTTTCCTCAGATACTATGTCCTCTCCAGCCCAGGAAAAAAGGAACACTAAAACAATCTGGCAGCAGAGGCAACTCAAACTTTTAGCTCCAGCAGAGAGAGAGAGAATTGTCTCCATCAGCTTCAACAGCCAACTCCAAACCTCAACTAAAAGCAAAACTAAAACCCTGTGACCATGTGAGGCTGACACCACCCACTCATGTTTCTTTTGTCTTACTTTAAAAAAGAGCTAGGGAGCTCAAAGCTGTTTCCTAATTACTTTTGAAGCAGGCTTGTTGGCACTATAGTGTGAATACCCTCTTCAAGAGAAACAGGGCAGAATATCTCAGAAAGGCACAGTATTGTCACACATGTAACCCAGAGGCCTTCCTTTTCAATAACTACATATCGAGTTTGTGTATCACATATTGCTTGGGATGCGTAATACACTAGTTTCCCGTATCCTTTTGGCTGCTCTTAGAAGTTGACTGTTCTGAGTGGCTGATACATTTGCAGCAGTCATAGTTTGGAATTGGCCAAAACATCTGTGGAAGCCATCATGTTGTTGATCTTCTGAAAGATCTCATTTTGATGTGCATTCCAACAAAATCCTTGAGATTTTCTGAGTAAGTTTCTCAATGCGATAGTGGCCACATGGAGCAAAAGTTTTGCCACCTCAGGTGAGGTGAGGTGAGGTGAAAGCGAACAAAGCAAAGGAATTGTGTCGCCTGGCCAGCTCAGCATCCCTGCTGATGTGTTTCTGTTTAACTGCAGCATCACGTTAGCAAAAGGGTGACAAGCGTGGTTTCTTTTAATTGTTTAAAATTATATTTGGAAATATTTTTATATTTGGATATTTTTGATACTTTTAATACTTGATATTTTTGGGTACTTGATATTTGGGACTTTGAGAATAAAAGTGTGACTTGATCAAGATAAAGAGCATGCTGTACCTTCTGAACTCACAGTCACTAAGGTGAACTGTTGCTTCGGATAGAGACAGCCAACAGAATTTGGCATCCTTGTGTGGGCTCGATTCAAAGCAGCTTTACTGCTCCGAAAACGGAACAATTCCTCAAAGAAAACACAGTCTGTGGCCCCAAGAAGCTGCCTGAAGGGGAAGGGGCTAAAACAAACTGTGAAATGAATTCTAAAACACAGTGCTTTTAAAGCCAGCAGTGATAAGTTCAGGAACTGTGACTGGAGAGGTTTTCTCCATCAAAATAAACAAGGGGCCAAAACGTAGTGAATTAACTGGAAAGACTGGTATTGGGTCTGGGACACATAGGGACACTCTTTAGACTTTAGCGAAGGCTCACAGAAATTTTTTAAAAGTTGTAGAAGGTTGTCATTGCATCATGTGCCAGGATATCATCCATATGATATATAAAACCTTTAATCACAGAGTCATAGAGTATAATGACATGGAAACAGGCTCTTCAGCCTAAATTGGTCCATGCTGACCATGGTGCCCACTCAACTAGTTCCAATTGCCCGTATTTGGTCCTTATCCCTCTAATCATTTCCTATCCATGTACCCATCCAAATTTTTTTTTAATGTTGCTATTGTACCTGCCTTAGCCATTTTCTCTGGGAGCTCACTGCGTACAACTACGAATCTATTGTAGAATGAGAGATTGGAAGATTTCGCAAGCTGAGGTAATCTCAAAAGGCAATCTGTTGAATTAATATCTCCCAAACAAGTGATGAATGCAGTCAAAATCCAGGCTTTCCAATTAGTTGGACTTGTCTGAAACTGTTGTGCACTTTAGGCTTACTGAAGATCTTAACTCGAGAGAGTTCGGACAATTTCTCATTGACAGTGGCCATGTGATAGATTTCCTTAGCCACTGACTCTTTGAGTTGTGCAATATCAACACATCTTCTGAGAGAACCATTAGGTTCTGATACAGGGACGATGCCCAAAGCCTACCCTGTCGTCCTTGTCACCTGAGGAATGATGCCCATGTTACTCATTTCTGATGGCAGTTTGTTCATTTGCCCATTGAAGGACAAGGAATCTTCCTAGGTGTGTACAAACAGAATTTTGTACCTTTTATTAACATGGTATAATATGCTGCAATAAAACCGAGAAGTGTTGGAGAAACTCAGTTGGTCTGACTGACAGCATCTGTGGAGTGATAAACACAGTTAATGTTTCAAGTAAAGAATGATTCTTCTTCAAAACTCTGAACAAGGGGAGTAGAAATAATGTCATGATAAGAAGAAGTAAATTAGAATCCCTACAACATGGAAAGATGCGATTCAGCCCATCAAGTCAACACTGACCATCCAAAGAGCATCCCGCTCAGACTAAGCCACGCTCCTATAACCCTGCATTTCCCATGGCTAATCCAACTAACCCTGCATATTCTTGGACTCTGTGGCAATTCACCTAACCTGTACATCATTGGACAATGAGAGAAAACCGAAAAACAGACACTGGGAGAACATACATACTCTGCATTGTCACTTGAGGCTGGAATTGAACCCAGGTCCCGAGTGCTAAGAGACAGCAGTGCATGCCACTGTGCCATCCAATTTTGGTGGGACAGAAACTAGTTGAAATGATAGGTCTGCCAGGGAAGTACTATTTGCAGTCAGTGCAAGGTAAGAGAACCATGAGATGGGAAGTTGTGGAGGGGAGGTGCCCAGAGGAGATGAGGTCAGTGACGGCCCTGACGACAGCAGCTTGGGTTATAGACTGGAAGAGATGGGTAAAGTGCCTTAGAGTTGATGGACAGCTTCTGCAAGGCAGAAGCTAGCACATCAGACAACTCTTCATCCATGTCAACAGGTTTGATAACAGTGTCTATGTTGGAGCTGAAAAAACAAAGTGTAACAACTTCAGAGGGAGACACCTAAGAATGGATGGGAGCAGCAGAGAAATTATGTTAGCAAAATCAATCTATATTATAACTTAGGGTGTATGAGATCTGAGTGACACACCAACATACACAATACACAAGGTTTATGGTCCGAAAAAGATGTACACTTTTTTTAGTCGCATTGTTTTCACACTGGAAACTGAGTATTCTTTTATACTTTTGCCACAAGATTTCACAAATTGAATTTCTTTTTCTATTGTGATAAATGCATATTTAAATCATACATTAGTTGTTCAAGTAAATAATTTAAAATTCTGTAATTTATGGTCATAAATTAAAAGATAACAAATATAATTTATTGATTCATGTAATTTTGTTTTCTGAGGGAAATCTTGTAACAAATCAGCACTGAAATAAGAATAAACTTTCTCCTTAAGTCACTTAGTGTCACTAACAACCACAAATTGGATACCAACATGATTTACTCCACATTACACCAACAAGGTACATTCTCTCTGGCCTTGGATTCTGTGGTGGGCTTTGAGGGGCAGGAAGAAAGGATATGGAAAACTAGAAGAGAGAAAATACATTAGAATGGCTCCTCAGTCTGTGGCAGCAGCTCTTAGCTCTCCTGCTGTGTCTTCTGAAGCTGCTGGCTGTGCTTTCTGAGAGCACTGAGAGCCAACCCACACAGGGAGAGAGGAGCTGAACAAATACAAGGCTGCTTCCCAGAAGAAAGTGCGGGAATAATTTGCTACCAACAAATATGGGCTCAGGACACCTATTCTGCAACATATGTGGAGATATACAGCCCACAGTATTGGTTACATTGGCTCAAATTTCCCAATATAGGGAGAGGCTTCTAACAAACTTACATCACTGTGATATATCAGGATTCTTAGGATGTTCCAATGTGCATGTAACATGTATGTATTCATGATATGTCCTTAATAAATTTAAACTTCTGTTTGCAAGTATTACTCCACCAAAACTGCACCATAGTTCCCACAAGAGTAGGATCGGATGGCCAGAAGTTGGCCTGGATGTTCCAATAGCCGGACACTCATTTCTGTAGTGTAGTGGAAGTTAGGTCACATGACCTTGAAGAATGACTATTGTAGCAGAATCTGAGGGAATTGCTCAGGAAATTGAAGACTCCAATGTCTTATGGCTTTATGAGTGCAGGGAGGTGGATTTCAAATGCCCATCAGCCATGATTAAATGGCAGAGTGGGCTCAATGGGCCGAATGGCCTTACTTCCACTCCTATGGTTTTAAGAGATTCCCTTACTCGGAACTCTTCAAAAATATCCATTTAAGTAAGAGAATTTGGAGGAGCCCACTGAAGTTAGAAAATATCATCTAATTCCTGAGTAATTGTGCAGTGACACAGTGGCACAGTGGTTAGCACTGATGCCTTACAGTGCCAGGGACACAGGTTTGATTCCACTCTTGGGCAACTGTCTGTATGGAGTTTGTACATTTTTCCCATGTCTGCGTCGGTTTCTTCTGGCTGCTCCAGTTTTCTCCCACATTCCAAAGTTGAGCAATTTAGGTGTATCAGACATGGGAGATATAGGGTAGGGGTGTGGGTCTGAGTGGGATGTTTTTCAGAAAGTCACCGTGGTCTTGATGGGCCAAATGACCTGCTTCCATACTGTAGGATCTATAATTCTGACTATTAAACTGAGCTCCCAACGGCAACTCTCCCAGACTCTCACTTATTGTCCACTCTCTACCACAGGACATGAAATCCCCTGCCACTAGACTGGGCAATCCCTCTCTTCCTCTTGGAACCCTTTATCCCAGGGATCTGACATATTCTCCATCACTTTCCTCAGTAGCCAATGCCCCCTGTTACATCCTACTGCAGGAACTGAAACCCCCAACCCCTCAGGGCTTGAGCATCTCAATACCCATCACTAATCCACCATCAGACCTAACCTCTCCTCCCCCAGCACAGGAGACCCAACAACAATTAGCTGTCCTCTCCTTGTCCCATCAAACTTCAGTTCCATTCCATGATAAAATACTGCATGCTACCCACTCACGCGGCACTCACACACCCCGCAAGTCCCCTTCCCCCGGGACAATTCTTAACCCTTCTTATGCCTGACAAACATTCAAAAGTCCCCAAGACCTAAGACAGGAATGAGGGAAAGAAGGGAAGACAGTTGGGATTCACAGATGGGAGGGAAGACCACCAGGAATGATGGAGGGAAGTGAAGACCAACAGAATTCTGTTACATGACTTAAAAAGGTAACTAACCTATATACTTTCTTAACAGCCTTATCCACCTGTCCTGTTGTGTTCAAGGATCTATGGACATGACCACCAAGGTCCCTCTGATTCCTTCTACTTCTAAGGTCCTGCCATTCAACTCCCTTGCCTTGCTAGTGTTCCCAAAATGCTTCACCTCACAATTTTCCAAATTAAATTTCACTTCCCACTGTACAGCCCATCTGACCAGCTCATCTATATTGTCCTACAGCTTAGGGCTTTTCTAATTGATACTAACCACACCATTAATTTTCATATCATTTGTGAACTTACTGATCAGATTCTCAACGTTTGTGTGTGTGTGTGTGTGTGTGTGTGTGTGTGTGTGTGTGTGTGTGTGTGTGTGTGTGTGTGTGTGTGTGTGTCCGCGTGCGCTTTTGTGTATCTATGAGCATTGGCTTACAAAGCAACAGCCTTTGTTATCAGCCCCTCTTCTTGTAGTCACACTACAGAAGTTTATTTCCCAAAAGTGACAATCAATCAGTGCTTAAATAGTAAGAGGAATACCACTCAGGGACATGAGGATGGAAAATGAAAGGCACACTTTACAAACCATACATTCAGCCTGAACTCTATCCAAGTATTTAAACCGCCTGAGGCAAACTTCCACTAAATATTCCCTGATCCCAAAGGTAACCAAGAAACACTCGAGATTACCGATTGGCCCCTATATATTCACAACTGGCTGGTGATAGTCTCCTGATCCCAGAAGCATAAGGACTACTTCAGCTTTTGATGGATTGAATCCCTGGTGGCTATGAACTCATTCCCATCTTCAATTTCAATCTTAATGGTATATTTATACAGCTTTTTATGAAGGTGACAGAAATAACATCCATTACCCCAATGCATTGCAGAAAACAAAATTATTTCTGTTATTATTGTGATGAAAATATATGGAAGAACTAAATTGATATGGAAGTGAGTAGGATTGAAAAGCTTGGGGACTGACCTAATAGAACACATTATCTTGTACAGCCCCATGTTTTCTTAGGTTCCAAACTCTCACCTAGTTGCACAGACAATAATTTTATATTTGAATCACTTTGTTGGTGTCTAAGTTACAAAGTCAGAATTACATTAGCAATCTCAAGTCATCTGCTTATCGATGTACATTTTTGCACCTCAATATTTTTTCTGTTGAATGCAAGTCCAATTCTGAGAGTCTGTCATCACAACTGAAGTTGGTAGGGTTTTCCCTGTCATAAAATAGCCTCCAATCTTTTCACAGTTATTTAGACTAATGTGACTTAAGTATGATGATATAACCATGGTCAACTATCAGTCCAACAAAATCTACATTGGCTGAAACATTTCAACTCTAACTATAATTCCAAAATTGATATTGTTTACTGCAGCTTCAACTGCAATTTGCAAGGACATTAGTATTAAATAACCAAGGGGCATAAGTTTAAGGTGAGAGGAAAACCATGTTTTCACCCAGAGGATGGTAGAAATATGGAACTTTCTGCCTGAGAGGTTGGGGGAGTCAAGTACTCTCAAAATTTGTTTTAATAAACTGGATGAGGTCTTGAAATTCTGGGATATAGTAGGATATGGAAAATGGGAAAAGTATAATTTGGTGTTTGCTGGTCAGCATTGACATAGCCGGGTATGATTGTCTGACTCTAAACACAATGGATGACAAATTTGCAATGTTTACAGACATGGGCTTTAAGTGAAGACAAGTTTCCTGATAGTTATTAAGTTATTTGAAGCTTTCTTCTTTGGTTCAAATTCCTCCATAGTTTCAGCAGTCTCCATCTTTACCTTCTTCTCCCACCTGACAGCCCTCCAAAATCTTGGCACACAATGTCAAGCATCTTCTTGCATCCTTCTCCATTAATCTTACACCATTGACAGCTGTTGTAGCATTCAACGGGTTAATTGATCTGTGGGTTTTTTGGTGATATTCGAGTAACTGATAAATGCTCATAATGCTTGATTAATTAAACCTGGCAGTGTACTCAGGGCAAGGTAAAAAGACTCCGCAGAAGTTACTGAATTGAGCTGTACACATGAGTGCAGATAGTTGATGATTGCAAAGGTTTTTAATGCCATCTCGGTATTGCATTCAGATATAGGGGGGAAAAAAGCCATACCTCAAGCTCTGGAATTCCCTTGTTAAACTACTCTACCTCTCTGTTCCTGTCACCTTCTTTGTGACTCTCTTTAAAACCTATGCAAAGCCTCTAAAGCCTTTCCAGCAAGCTTTTAGTTATCTGATGTATTATCTTCCTGTATGGCTCAGTGTCATATTTTGTCTGATAATTGTTCTGTGAAGCCCCTCAAAAAAATTTACCTCATCAAATGCTTAATATGAAGTTATTATTGCTGTTTACAGCATCAGCTACTGAATCAATTGTTAGATAGCTTGTGTAATTGGCAAGAAAAGTGACAGGGCAATAAATGAATACGTTCCAAGGATGGTTATTTTAGCCAAAGCACATAAATAGGTTCTAACCGGGTGCTGCCCGAATAAGATGCATCTGTTTGAAAGCCTGGATGTAGCATATGATTTTGGTTCTTGTTACGGATTGCCATTGTTGGAATTTGCTTGGGAGGTCGTAGCTTCGAAGGCTGCAGGTTCAGCTGAAGCTTCAGAAACTGATCAAATATAAACTCAAATAGTGGACATTTTTGTTTTACTGAGGATGTAGAATAAACTGACTGGTACACAGCAGCACATTTCAGGTTGGTTCAGAGGGAATAGTTTGAAGTTTAGGTGGGTGAGATCCAGAGCAGGGGAAATTTTCTGTACTGATAAAGAACGATAGATGCTTCCACATCCTTGCCTCTTTCTCTCCCACAATTGCTAGTGCTGCTCTACTTTGCAGGCAACATCCTCAGAGAATTTAAAGAATAACTGTTGTTCCAATGTTGATGAAATTGTGATAAAGTGTCTCCAAAGTCTTCTGATGTGCTTCAGTACTCATCTTCACAGTTCCAGTAGCAAGTAAACATGAAATGGTGATATCACTTCATGCAACACTTGAAATGCATATCAATGCCATATTTTATGCTCATATTTAACATTGACTTATTGAACACTGTTTCATTTGAAAGTTATTCATAAACTGGCTGGTACTAACTCTTATATTCTGGCTCATGTTCTGAATTCACACTGCTTTCTATTCTTAAACGACTGAAGATTGCTTACATGTCAAAAATCAGCGCAGTTTCACAGAAGAATTAAATATTGAGAACGAGAATGAGCAGCATAACCTACTTGATCTTGCTGAAGTAACTTTACTTTAAATTGTTCAGCCAGCAAAATGATCCACTAAATAACTTATAAAGTAGCTTTGTTTTTGATGCTGTATGATGAGATGACACAAGTTCAAGGGAAAAATTTCAATCACTTATCAGAGATGCGTAAATATCCAATTAACTCAGTAGACATACACAGAAGGTAAATGAGGATATTCAAGAAACTCAACAAGTTGAAGTAAAGAACACGCACACTTCAACACAGATGTTCCAGCAGATTAAAGCTAAATATTTACTTGAACAAAACAAGGCTGAAGTACATGGAAGGCAGAGCAATATCATCAGTTCACAACACAGGTGGTTCTGAAAGTGTTAATGTTGGCAGTTATATTAGGGTCCCCTCAATCCAATGATGTCGTGCAGTGTCGATGGAGAACCAAGGGATCAGATATGCCACATCTGTCTCCTGTTAGTCTCAATTATAATATATAACTGGCAAATGTAATTGTACCCATTGCCATCATGTAATAAATTACACCTTGTTAAGACAATTTCCAGTCTTATTAAGACTTATCAGTAACTCTTCCTCTACCACTTCTGGATGAAACAGACCCGTAGGCCCAGTTTAAAAAAGAGTATTGGCAGTTAAGATCATTGTGGCACTGCAGGAGGCCCATGATGGACATGTCATGTAAAGAATGGGAGGGGGAGTGGAAATGGTTTGGGACTGGTAGGTGCAGTTGTTTATTGCGAATCGAGCGGAGGTGTTCTGCAAAGCGGTCCCCAAGCCTCCGCTTGGTTTCCCCAATGTAGAGGAAGCCACGCCGTGTACAATGGATGCAGTATACCACATTGGCAAATGTGCAGGTGAACCTCTGCTTAATATTGAAAGTCATCTTGGGGCCTGGGATAGGGGTGAGGTTAGCAATAAACAGCTACTCCTCCCAGTCGCAAACCATTTCCACTCCCCCTCCCATTCTCTAGATGACATGTCCATCATGGGCCTTCTGCAGTGCCACAATGATGCCACCCGAAGGTTGCAGGAACAGCAACTCATATTCCGCTTGGGAACCCTGCAGCCCAATGGTATCAATGTGGACTTCACAAGGTTCAAAATCTCCCCTACCTCCACCGCATCCCAAAACCAGCCCAGTTCGTCCCCTCCCCCCACTGCACCACATAACCAGCCCAGCTCTTTCCCTCCATCCACTGCATCCCAAAACCAGTCCAACCTCTCTCTGCCTCCCTAACCTGTTCTTCCTCTCACCCATCCCTTCCTCCCACCCCAAGCCGCACCTCCATCTCCTACCTACTAACCTCATCCCACCTCGTTGACCTGCCCATCTTCCCTGGACTGACCTATCCCTTCCCTACCTCCCCACCTATACTCTCCTCTCCACCTATCTTCATCTCTCCATCTTCGGTCCGCCTCCCCCTCTCTCCCTATTTATTCCAGAACCCTCACCCCATCCCCCTCTCTGATGAAGGGTCCAGGCCCGAAACGTCAGCTTTTGTACTCCTGAGATGCTGCTTGGCCTGCTGTGTTCTTCCAGCCTCACGTTTTATTATCTTGGATTCTCCAGCATCTGCAGTTCCCATTATCACTTGGATGATCTTTGGCCCTTGAGAAAATGCTATAAATAATCTCTTGAATCTGTTAAGTCCTAGAAAAGCACAGTATAAAATCTTTTATTAGCCATGAAAATGCTCGGCTTTTTCAGCTAAAGAAAGATCTTACAATCTGCCCTCCACATGAAATAAACTTTTAAAATACACGACAACACTAAAATTGTAAAAGAAGTAGAAATAATGTGCTTTGAATAGGTTAGCATATAAATATAGTATTTTGAGACAAGAGATTTCCATTGTTGCCCAGCCTCATTCACAATCTGATTTCCTAAATAGGTCTTAATCTATTCACAAACTGATAGATTAAAGCTAATGTTAGTAACCAATACACTATGTAAATTGGATTCAACCCATATGGTAAGTTAGTAATGTGAACAATGCGCTTCATTAAAATGTGTACAATATGTGCAAGGTGCTAAAACAGAGGTATAAAAGAGAAGTTTTTTAGCACTTTTATGTTCAAGGTGCCCCCTAGTCACTTCTTGGGCAAAAAAAAGGTTACATCTAAAATAAAATCAATTTTCTTTAAGCATTGCTATGACTCACCATTTCAGACACATTCTACTTCATTGGTCTTTAAATGCTGACTAACAGAAACAATTCCTTTGATAAAGACTCAATTGACACAACAAACTAATTATGGAAATCAGAGCTCAACTAAACAATTTTGTTCATTTGGCAAGAACACCTATCAACAGCTCCTGGACAGTGTTTTGTGTTCCTTCCAATGGATAAATTGTATCCACCCGAAGGTTGCAGGAACAGCAACTCAGCCACCCGAAGGTTGCAGGAACAGCAACTCAGCCACCCGAAGGTTGCAGGAACAGCAACTCATGTTCCGCCTGGGAACCCTGCAGCCATATGGTATCAATGTGGACGTCACCAGTTTCAAAATCTCCCCTTCCCCTACTGCATCCCTAAACCAGCCCAGTTCATCCCCTCCCCCCACTGCACCACACAACCGGCCCAGCTCTTCCCCCCCACCCACTGCATCCCAAAACCAGTCCAACCTGTCTCTGCCTCCCTAACCGGGTCTTCCTCTCACCCATCCCTTCCTCCCACCCCAAGCCGCACCCCCAGCTACCTACTAACCTCATCCCACCTCCTTGACCTGTCCGTCTTCCCTGGACTGACCTATCCCCTCCCTACCTCCCCACCTACACCCTCTCCACCTATCTTCTTTACTCTCCATCTTCGGTCCGCCTCCCCCTCTCTCCCTATTTATTCCAGTTCCCTCCCCCCATCCCCCTCTCTGATGAAGGGTCTAGGCCCGAAACGTCAGCTTTTGTGCTCCTGAGATGCTGCTTGGCCTGCTGTGTTCATCCAGCCTCACATTTTATTATCTTGGAATCTCCAGCATCTGCAGTTCCCATTATCTCTCTCCTGAATAATTCTGTTCTTTTTCTTCCATTACTCTATTTGAAAGATTGAAATTTGCCATTCCTTGCCACCCATTCTCATTAAGGGACCTAATACATATCAGTGCCTGAAATGTTTCAACAGTGTGTTTTCAGTGGCTTTTTAAACCAATTTGCATCTGACTTTTCAACCATTCACAGTAAGTCCACAATGATGATCATAAGGATTTTTCATTCAGCTCTACTATTTACAGCGCCCTATCAAGGTCAAATGATAGGTAGGTTTTGATGACGAATCAGCAAGGGAAAACAGGATCACTCTTCCTCAGTGCATCTCTAGAGATAAGCTGCAGACCGTGAATGGTGGATTTTGTTCCCAATGGTTATGAGCAAGAAAGTAACCTGAGAAGACTAACACAAGTGGTTGGAAGTGGCAGAGGAGATCAATATCAGAGTGCCTTGCTCCTGGATACTATACTTCAAGTTGCTTAAGGTGAATGACATGAAGTACATTCAAGCACAAACCCATTCATCTTGTGAAATAATGCCACAGAGGCTGGTATCCAATCCCCAAACCATCCTTTATTTATGTGTGCAGTATCCTTGACACTGATCCAACTTCGTCAGAATGAGCTCTGAGTGAACAGAATGTCTGACTCTCCTGTTTATGTCTACCAGCCAGGGCTCCCAAATTGGACCAGATTCATAGCCCCATTCAGAGAATTCATATTCTGTGAACTCTATCTAGCTGACCTTGTTACAATCATTACACTCTGCCTTCCCAGGGCTTCATATACATTTATTCCTCAAAATGTCAAAAAAAATCAGGGAAATGTAGATGATTGAGGTGAATTGCTCATTACCTCTATCTTGATAGCAGAGGGGCTAGGACAAGTAGAGAGGCTGGACATTACCCAGGTCACAGCATGCCTGGTCTCTGGCAAAGAAGGGATATCAACTACCTGGTGACAGGCGGCCCTCTTACAGTGCAGTGGTACCGCCTCTACCCCGGAGTGGAAGGCTCAGGTTCACGTCCCTCTGCTCCGGGAGGTATGTAATAAGATCTCTGAGTAGGCTAATTAGAAAAATAAGTTAGAGATAACTCAATCACATGGCATATAATAGGTCACGTGTGTTGATTTGATGTTATTAGCCTCCGAAATATAATACAGCAAAGACTTGTAGCCTTTTGCCTGGCCAGATTGAGTTTGTTTATTCTTTATTTTCCATAGTTCTTTTTAGCAGCTTCCTGAAGATTGTGTCAAAGGAAGGGGTGGAAGGTTTCTTAAAAAAAAGACAGATACACTGAGAAAGCAAGATCACACAATTCATGCACAACCTCCTCAGATACACGCTTTGGCGGCAATTCAGAGAGAAGCTGTTGGGATGCCCCATAGGTTATCATATGATTCAAATGATTCATTAGAGAAAGACACAGTTATGGAGAGACTCAGTCACGGAATCCCTAAAATGTGGAAGTAGGCCATTCAACTCATTTCAACCATCTCACACAAACCCATCCTCCTACTGGATACACCTGCATTTCCCAGGACTAACTCACCTAACCTACATATCTGTGGCACTGTGCGGGATTTAGCATGGCCAATCCCTGTAGCCTGCACATCTTCAGACTATGTGAGAAAACCAAAACACAGTGACAATGTGCAAAATCCAATAGAGAATCACTTGAGACTGGAATCAAGCCTGGGTTCCAAGCACTCTAAGGCACCAGTGGTCACCACTAAGCCACCATGCCACCCCAGTCAAATAATGCAGGGATTGAAACAGCTGCAAAAATCGCTTATCAGCCCTTCCAGGGGCTTTGTGGATGATTGGACAAAGATTGGAGTTTATCTTTTCGACAAGGAGCTCCATGATGTATCTAACATTCTGGCTAGAGTTTGAGACATGGAGAGTGACTGAGTGCATATCGTTCCTCTTCAATGTCCAGCAGACACAGACTGCTATCTTAAGCAGAATTAGAGGAAACCTTGGTTTTGTCATTCAATGTTTCACTGAAATGCAGCCAAGTGCCCTTCAGATTCTGGCTAACAGGAAACTGCTGGTGGGTGAGTAAAACTGAAAGAAAGTGTGGCGTGGTCTTTAATGGCCCCCTCATGAGCTTCTATATCCAAAACTTTTGACCCAGGGCATTTGAACTGTCAGAACAGGGGAGTAAGCAGTCTTTTTCTTACTCCATCATAGAGATTGCACCATGTAGAAGTAGCTCTTTAAACATCGCTGTTTATTTCTTTATAACATAGGCTTTATATCAAAGGTTCGCTTTCCCCATTTTTATTTCTACCCATCAAGAAAATTTACATCGTGTGAAAACTAATTTCAAAGGAAGGAACATCTATCATCATAAACATTTTCCTCAAATACTTATTTAGCTCTTTCATAAATACACCTATATCATTTGCTTCCAACACTACCTGTGGTAGTGAGCTCCACAATCTTACTGCTATTTGAGGCAAGTTTCTTCTGAAATTCATTTTGCATTGCTTGCTGATTTTCTGACACTGATGGCCTTTCATTATTTCCCTTCCCTGACAAAGGGTAATATTCTCTGTACTCACTCTATCAAAGAAATCCAGCCTGTCAATCCCTTGCTTATACATCTCCCCATGTTTCTGCTCAATGACAACTTTTATTCATGTCTGGCTGCTGTTGTGCCTTTCCTGGGGGGATGTCTGTGGTACAGCTCCTCAAAGATGCCATAAGGCACAACTAAAGAGTACATCCCATGTCGTCTTCAAACTACCATCTGTTGACTTGATTTTGAGTTGTGAATATCCTTGGGAGACTTGATTGGCACAGAATGAATGTATCATGGCCAGCTCCCTGTGAATCATGCACAGACAAGCAGTGATGATTTATTGGTGGTTGCAGAAGAGCTGAACATTGGGGAAGTAGGATTTAGGATGATTTGGGGAATACCTTGATGCCTCTTGTGTAAACAAGAATTACTTAAATCTGTTCTCTCACTGAGCCCCCACACTAATTCTGGCTGCCGTTCTCAATAATTCATGCTGGCCCTGACAAATATGCACTTATCACCTGTAGATAAACCCATGGGCAGCCAACTGTGAGATTTAAGAAATATCATCAGCAGATGTCTTGAAAGAAAGGTGAGTGAAGAAATGTTGCTTTTTATCCATTCACAGGCTGTGTGTGTTGATGGCTGGGCAACACTTATTGCCCAGCCTTACTTTCCTTGATAAAGTTGTAATGAGCTGCCTTCTTGAACTGCTACAGTGCACCTGTCGTAGGTTGACCCACAATGTCCTTAGGCAGGGAATTCCACGATTTTGACTCAGCGACACTCAAGTAACCACAACATATTTCCATTTCAGAATAGTGAGTGATTTGGTGGAGAAATTGCAGGTGATGTGTTCCCTATGTATCTACTGCCCTTATCCTTCTTGATGGGAGCGGTTATTTTGAAGGTGCTATCTGAGGATCTTTGGTGAATTTCTGCAGTGCATCCTGTAGATAGGGCACGCTGCTGCTACTGAGCATCGGTGATGGAGGGAGTCAATGCTTGTGGATCAAGCTGGATGCTTTTTCCTGGCTTGTGTCAACCTTCATGGGTGCTGTTGGAGCTGCACCCATCAGGCAATTGAGAAGTATTCCATCATACTTCTGACTTTTGTCATTGCTGGCCAGGCTTTGAGGAGTCAATAGCTGAGTTACCTGTCACAGTATTCCTGTAGCCATTGTAATTAATATGGACCGCCCAATTCAGTTTCTGGTCATTGGTAACCCTGAGATGTTGATAGTGGGGTTTCAGTGATAATAACACCATTGAATGTCAAAAGATGGTGGTTAGATTGTCTTTTATTGGAGATGGGCATTATCTGGCATTTGTATGGCACAAATGATATTCACCACTTGTCAGCCCAAGCCTGGACATTTTTATTCAATCTGAACATGGACTGATTCAGTATCTGGGGAGCTGAGAATGGTGCTGTGCATTGTGCACTCTTCGGCAAACATCCCCACTTCTGACCTTATGATGGAGAGAAGGTCATCAAATGAAGCAGCTAAGATGGTTGCGCTGAGGGCACTACCCTGAGCAATTCTTACAGAGATATCTTGTATTGAGATGACTGGCCTCTGATAAAAAACAATAATTTTCCAATGTGTCAAGTATGACTCCAAACAGTGGTGAGTTTGCCCCAATGACCACTCTTTCCAGTTTTGGCCTTTGATGCTATACTCATTTAAATGCAGCCTTGATGTCAAGGGCTGTCACTCTCACCTCACCTCTAGAATTCAGCTCGTTTGTAATGTTTGAAGCAAGGCTGTAATGAGATCAGGAGCTGAGTGGCCCCGCCTGAACCCGAACTGGATGTCATTGAGCAGGTTATTGCTAAGCAGGTGCTGCTTGATAGCACTGTTGATAATGCCAATCTTTGTTGATGATTGAGTGTAGATTGATGGGGCAATAATTGGGTGGGTTGGATTTGTCCTGCTTTTCACGTACAGGACATACTCAGGAAATTTTCCACATTGTTAGTAGATGCCAATGTTGTAACTGTACTGGAACAGTTTGGCTATGGGAGCGGCCAGTTCTGGAACATAAGTCTTCAATACTGTTGCCAGAATATTTTCAGGGCCCATAGTCTTTTCAGTATCCAATATCTCCAACTGTTTCTCAATATCAAACAGAATGAATCAAACTGGCTGAAGACTGGTATCTGTAATTCTGGGGACCACTGAAGAAGCATGAAATGGGTCATCCACTCAGCACTTCCAGCTGGAGGTTGCTGCAAATGTTTCAGCCTTGTCTTTTGCACTGGTGTTCTGGGCTCTTCCATCACTGAGTTTGGGAATATTTGTGGAGACTCCTCCTCCAATGAACTGTTGAATTGTCTGTTACCATTCATGACTGGGTGTGGCAGGACTGCGGGTCTTAGATCTGATGCATTGGGTGGAGTATCACTCGGGTCTGTCTATCAATTGCTGCTTATGTTGTTTGGCGTGCAAGTAGGTTTGTTTTTGTGCTTCGCCAGATTGTCGTCTCATTTTCAGAATTGCTTGGTGCTGCTCCTAGCATGCCCTCCTGCACTTTCTGTTGAGCCAGAATCGATCCCCTAGTGTGATGTTAACAATTGAATGGGGGGGTATGCTGGGTTTTGATGGGATGCGCCTTTAACAGCTAAGGCCCACAGTTGCCTGTTTAGACAACAGGTAAGATCCATTGTTGTCTGTCATATAGACACTGCTGCCTGGGCTAGCTTTTATCATCCAGCCTTAATTACACGTCAAATGGTAGGGCTGAGTTGCCTTTTCGACCACTGCAGTCCATTTGGTGTGACTATAAACAAAAATGACAATAAGAAAGGAGTTCCAGATTTTTGATGCAGTGACACTGAAGGAACAGCAATTCATTTTCAAGTCTGGATGATGAGCAGTTTAGAGAGGAGCTTATAGGTTGTGTTTTTCCCATGTATCTGTTGATCTCGCCCTTCTAGATGGGAGTGGTCATGGCTTTGGAAGGTGCTGATTCAAGACCATTGGTGAATTTCTACAGCACATCCTGTTGATTGTACAGCTGCCGCTGAGTGTTCGTGGTGGAGAGAGTGAACATTTGTAGATGTGGTACCAAATAAGAGGCTACTTCCTCCTGGGTGGTGGCAAAATGCAGCAAGCATTCCAAAAGGATCAGGGATTTTGTTCAGTCTCCAGCTGGCAGCGTGAGACCACCATTGTCGCTGTAAGGTTCTGTCACCAAACCCCCTCCTTTCTGCAGATCCTGCACCTTCCTTTGCTCTGCTGAGCGAGTCTATCCAGTTGCATTTTACTTCATTGGGGACGCAAAGCATCAATTCAGTTGCAGATCCAGAATGTAATGTAGTGATTGGAACTGGCTAGATCCTGTTTAATATGAGATCCTTGATTGGGGTTGTTAACCTGGGCTAATCAGGAAAGCCCTGGCTGATCAACATAACCAGGAGATTTACAATTTTCTCAGTTCAGGAGACTGACATTGAATTGGCTGGCCACACTGTTACACTGGCAAATTGAAAGGATGACTTGGTGACAGGGCCCAGCTTTTGTACCATTGTTTCAATGTACGAGTCCTAAACTAGAAGTTCATGGGCCTTTGTGAGCGCTCGGGGCCTTTATGGGTTGACTGAGCTTCTGTGTGCGTACCATGATTTGGTGTGTTGGACTGTGACTTCATTTGCGTACTATTTCTTTGCATTTGGACTATGCTTCTGTGTATGTATTGTGCCTTTGTGTAGGCTGACTGATAGCCAGCCTGTGTATAAGCTGACCAGTAGCTGGCCCAAGTGTAGGCTGGCTGATTAATTGTACTGGGGAATGTGTGTTTATCTGTATCAATTTGTACTGTTGTTTGAAATGAGACATGTTTCTATACAATGTTCCATGTCAACGTCTCTGCTTTTGACGGCTTGCCTTGATGCGTAATGACTTTGCCTTGTGTCATGTTTGAGACACTGCAACCTTATGCAGACTTGATTGTTCGTTTATTCATAATATTTTGTGCATTTGTTGGGAATGAGGTGTGTTTCTGTATGATGCTCTATGTTAACGCCTCTGATCTTTGGCGAATTGCCCTGGCACATAGTGACTTTGCCACGGGTCGTGTTTGAGATACTAACTTTACGTGGACTTTGGATTTACTGTCTAAATTCAGATGTCTTTCTACAGGATGTTCTGTTAAATATCTCCGGTTTTTGGTAAATTGTTTCAATGTATAGTGACTATGTATTGTGCTTGCAACACTTTAACTTCATGTGAATTTTGATTAAAAGAGTATAAGAAGGAGATTTACAGTCCCGCCATTTCAGGGACTGACTCCGAACTGGCTGGTCACAGCCAATGTACAGTGAACAAGTACATAAAGGGTGACTTGGTGACAAGATACCGGTCTCGGTGCAGCTATTTCATGTGCCATCTTCCCAATACAAAAGTTGCTGCCTCTAGATCATTTCCCCCAGTTCAGTCTGAAGTTGAAAAACAAATGAAAGCCCTTTGAAGAAGAGGATGGTTTGGGAAGAAAGAAAATACTAATTGTTCGCACTAGGATAAAAAATTAATGGAAGTCTTTGAGTGCTTCTACATATTTCCATAGCTATAATAACTCCAGGGAACAGTGTGAGAGAGTATTTTTCAGTATAAGGCACTCCCTGCAGACTTACTTTCACTTTATGTGTGTTTGATGACAGATGAAAATATGTAGGCTACTGTTTGGTATCTATCTTTATGCACACTGATTTTCAGAGCATGACAAGGAGTCAGTAGATATGTATTGTTGGCTGAATCACTCACCTTGTGCACAATGTTGCCTCATCTTCAACTATTAATAAATAACATCTATCATGAACATTGATAGCAGAGAAACCTGCAGTCTTTTGTAGATGTTAGATAAGAATTCCAACTCTTGTTTAAATTTCATAAATCTTGAAATGGTTTAGTAATTGAGTTAAACAATTAGGCTAAAATGATAATAAAGTGTGAAGCCGGATGAACACAGCAGGCCAAGCAGCATCTCAGGACCACAAAAGCTGACGTTTTGGGCCTAGACCCTTCATCAGAGAGGGGGATGGGGTGAGGGTTCTGGAATAAATAGGGAGAGAGGGGGAGGCGGACCAAAGATGGAGAGAAAAGAAGATAGGTGGAGAGGAGAGTATAGGTGGGGAGGTAGGGAGGGGATAGGTCAGTCCAGGGAAGACGGACGGGTCAAGGAGGCGGGATGAGGTTAGTAGGTAGGAAGTGGAGGTGTGGCTTGAGGTGGGAGGAAGGGATGATAAAGGTCATGCCATTTCAAGTTATTGCCTTCCTGTGGCCGAAAGCCCATTCTCATATGCACTTGGCCATTGTGTGATATATAACTCAATTTTGTGGTTGCACTGAAGTTTGGATTTTCAATTAATCATCTTAATACTATCAATCACTTGATGTGCCAACTTGGTAAACACAACCAACTGGTATAGGGTCTGCCTCCCTAACCGGTTCTTCCTCTCACCCATCCCTTCCTCCCACCTCAAGCCACACCTCCATCTCCTACCTACTAACCTCATCCCACCTCCTTGACCTGCCCGTCTTCCCTGGACTGACCTATCTCCTCCCTACCTCCCCACCTATACTCTCCTCTCCACCTATCTTCTTTTCTCTCCATCTTCGGTCTGCCTCCCCCTCTCTCCCTACTTATTCCAGTTCCCTCACCCCATCCCCCTCTCTGATGAAGGGTCTAGGTCCAAAACATCAGCTTTTGTGCTCCTGAGCTGCTGCTGGGCCTGCTGTGTTCATCCAGCCTCACATTTTATTATCTTGGATTCTCCAGCATCTGCAGTTCCCATTATCTCTGAGGCTAAAATGATATTTCTTTCTTTGTAATTTTGTTGAAGAAACAGACCCATTTAAAATAATTTATTATCTACTCTGCTTGTATTAATGTGTTGTCAGTTGGATAAATCAACAAAATATCATGTACTTATGCCAGCTTTCACTTCTAGACAGAACACCACCAGGTTATAGCACCCACCCTTTCTATTCCTGTCAACAGCGGATAAAACATTATCCCTATAGCAGTCAGTTGTGCTTACCAAGTTGGCATATCAAGTGATTGATAGTTTTAAGATGATTAATTGAAAATCCAAGCTTCAGGCCAACCACAAAATTGAGTTATATATCACACAATGGCCAAGTGCATATGAGAATGGGCTTTCGGCCACAGGAAGGCAATAACTTGAAATGGCATGACCTTTATCATGCACTCTTCCCCTGTACATCAAATCTCATTCCTGCACTAGAAAACTAACGGTACCAAAACAAGGAACAAACCAAAACAAATATATGCAAACAGCTTTAAGCATCAAAATGAAATATCAAGTAAACATTGATGACCAGTGCAGACATCAAAAACAAAATTGTCTTTGTGAAAGGGAAATGAGCAATGGGCATAGAAAAACACAACAAACAGTATGTGTACTGAGCATGTAAACTCATTTCACAGGGGCAAATGAGACTTTTGCCTCTGGGATCCATTCTGCCTCAAAATATCATTATTAATCCTGAAGCATAAAATCTGTGAGCTGTTTTGGGAGGCATTTTCAAAGCTGAAACTGAGAGAACTGGGCTGGTGGTAGATGTGTGCAGTTGGTCTGCTAAAAGCTGGTGCTTTGAAATCAGGGGTCAGGGTAGATCAGATAATTTTAGGAAATCAGTGAGAAAAAGAGAACAGAGAGATAAAGACCATGGCTTTGTATCAAGTATTGGGTTCTGCATCAGGGCTTTATGTTTACATAAGGGGCATGACATATGTCATTTATTTGAAGGAAGGGATTTACAAAACTTGCCTTGAGTGAGGGCAAAGTAGTCAGATACTTCTGGAACATGGTTATCAACCACTCTATACTTTCTGTGGTTGCCTGTATTTGAAATACTTGCCCTGTATGTTGGGTGACTTGCATGTGGGACTCTGCAACTCCTGAATTCTGGATACACTGGCCTTTGCATGTGCACAGTACACACCCATGCACTGCAAAGTGCTCCCTCCCCATATCTTGCTTCAATGCTCTCACAGGATCTCTGAGTTTGCCAGCATCACATCTCACTGCTCTGCTTGAAGGTCAGTGCATGATCGAATTTGGTCCATGAGATCACCATAATCTGGAAAGAGGTGTGCAAACATTTGAATTTGTCTCCATGCCCATGGGCTGTGGTTACAGTCACTTTGGCACAGAAACTGAATTACAGTGTCAACAGTGAAGAAAACATCAAGTCTGAACGCAATCACAGATTGAATGTGTAAAAGCAAAACAAAATTGCAATTTAGGACACATTCTATCATGAGGTCCTGCACAATCAAACGTTAAATGGGTTAGATTTCGAACAAATTTGGCAACTTAAATCTGGGACTCCATGAGATGCTATGGGCCATCAGAAACTGCAGTATTTTATTCAACCACCTTCTGCAATAGATTCAATGAAGTGTACAGGAGGGCATATGTGAGCAGTGTCAAGTGTATCTGAATGAGGTGTCACATTCTTTAAGCTACAATGCAGGATGGCTTGAGCCAAACAGTGGGAGCAGTGTGCAATAAATAGGGCGAGCAATCTCCTAGTTAATTGATCTGATCTAAAATCTGCATTGTTGCCACATTCTGTCATGAATGGCAATGGACAATTAAACATCTCACTGGAGGACAAGGCTCCACAAACGTTTCCCATGTTCAACAAATGGTGAAGATCAGTGTCAAAGAAAAGGCTGAAGCAATTGCATCCATTTTCATCCAAAATTGTCAAGTGAATGAACCATCTTGGACTCCATCTGGGTTCCAGTGTCACAGAGATAATGGGAACTGCAGATGCTGGAGAATCCAAGATAATAAAATGTGAGGCTGGATGAACACAGCAGGCCAAGCAGCATCTCAGGAGCACAAAAGCTGACGTTTCGGGCCTAGACCCTTCATCAGAGAGGGGGATGGGGAGAGGGTTCTGGAATAAATAGGGAGAGAGGGGGAGGCGGACCGAAGAGGGGAGAAAAGAAGATAGGTGGAGAGGAGAGTATAGGTGAGGAGGTAGGGAGAGGATAGGTCAGTCCAGGGAAGACGGGCAGGTCAAGGAGGTGGGATGAGGTTAGTAGGTAGATGGGGGTGCGGCTTGGGGTGGGAGGAAGGGATGGGTGAGAGGAAGAACAGGTTAGGGAGGCAGCCTAATGGTATCAATGTGGACTTCACCAGTTTCAAAATCTCCCCCTCCCCAACTGCATCCCTAAACCAGCCCAGTTCGTCCCCTCCCCCCACTGCACTACACAACCAGCCCAGCTCTTCCCCTCCACCCACTGCATCCCAAAACCAGTCCAACCTGTCTCTGCCTCCCTAACCTGTTCTTCCTCCCACCCATCCCTTCCTCCCATTTATTCCAGAACCCTCACCCCATCCCCCTCTCTGATGAAGGGTCTAGGCCCGAAACGACAGCTTTTGTGCTCCTGAGATGCTGCTTGGCCTGCTGTGTTCATCCAGTCTCACATTTTATTATCCAGTATCACAGATACCAGTCTTCAACCAAATCTGTTCACTCCACATGATATCAAAAAACGCTTAACGGCTACTGCAAAGTTTATAGGTTTAGACAAAATTGCAACAGTATTCCCAAAGACTTGTGCTCCAGAACTAGCCATGTCCTCAGTACAGTTTCAACACTGGCATCCATCCATCAATGAGCAGATTCACCCAGCAGCGTCTGTGAACGAAGAGCAGGATAAATCCAAGGCAGTCAATTGCTGAGCAATTTGTTTATTCTCAAACATCAGGAGAGTGATGGGTGATTATGTTGACTATCAAGTTGCACTTGCAAAGGATGCGTTTTTTTTGTTCTGCCAGAAGCAATCAACAGTACGTGGAGAAAAAATATAAAACCCAGTGTCAAGATGAGAGTGACTACCCTTGACATCGAGGCAGAATTTGGTGAAGTTGAGCTGGGACATGTACCATAAAATCCTCTTGAGAAAGAATGAAGATTTAACTTTGCCCGATTCAGCTATAGCTCTGCAACAACATGACTGCGCCCCATGCCAGCTTTAATCTGTTAAATGCTGCAAGCACATCTTCCCTCTCTTTTCCATGCTCAAATGCCAAGTTTCACAGTGAAGGACTATGAATAACCATATCAGAAAGAAGATCACTATAAGCCAAACAGTTAAATGTTTCACGATCCAGGGGCAAACCGGCAATGACATTACAGAGCTATTGGTTACGAGGCATAAATATCAGTGAACATCACATTAGCAGAACTAGTTAGCACACTTCTCTGCTGCGTAAGAAGAGCATCAAATTATGTGTTAAACTGTCAACAGAGCACTGACTTGCAAGTTACGGTTGACATCCTCATAGCAGCTTTTGATCCATGTTTCACAAGAACAAATAAGCCTCTGACGAGATCATGCTTCAATAGCAGAGGCCATCTTCCAGGAGAGACTGCAGAGATTTTCACCAATGACTTGTATGTACTAAGTGAACCACATAACAATGAACAATTTAAACAAGATAATTGTCACTGATATTTAGATAAATCAATTAATGTATTTCTTTAAGCAAAAGAGCATTTAATATAGTGGGCAGTTAAAATAGTAATGGATGCAGAGTCTAGAAAATTGCTCAAGGAACATTACACAGCAGAAGTTCAATTTACTGTGGTATATTTAATGTAGAATAGAGGCTCCGCATCTCAAAAAGAAATACCAAAACCAAAAAGATCAATGCCAAATCCTTGGTTATCTAATGTCACAGTAGCTTGATTTAAGGTGTGGTTCTAAGATACTAAAATCTAATGGAACCCTGAAGAGAAAAAACAGGGTCACAAATTTTACCTCAACTGTTTCTATATCTCACCAGAGGTTTACATCACTTCACCCACATATCATCCCATCCACTTCCCCACTGTACCCACTTACCTCACTCACAGTACCCACCTACCTCACCCATCCACCGCCCTACCATATTATCCATTCATTTAGTTACCTATTCAACGATTCATATATATTGACTATTTCATACAGATAGTTAAACATACTTTATGATCTCCATGGCTGTAAATTTAAAAAAAGGCTTGCCTTTCTCTCTAACTCCAATTTTGCGTTGCTATATTCAATGCATGTATGAACAAACTGAATTCAGAAGATTCAACAAGAAATATGTAGCAGCATCAGGCTCAGAAATCTAGGAATAAAGCAGCAGTGGTTGATGTTCTGCACGAGAATCAGGCCAATAGATGTTAATGGTACACTCAGTGCAATGGAAGAATTGAAGTATTTAGAATGCGTCTGCACAAATCTTTGAAGATGGCAGATAAGGTTAACAAATCATTTTTAAAAACACTTTGGAATATGGCTCATCTTATGATCCCAGCTGATTAAATATGGACAACACTGAAATCTGGCGAGATACTGAGGTGACCTTTTACTGAAAGACTAGCAGGTAATGCTGCAGATTAGTTTTAACAATAAAACAGAAATTTATCAAATGAGAGAACTGAAAATAAAATAGAACTAGCCAAGCTTAAATATAACAAAAATTAAACAACTTCAAAAGGGGATGGAAAAAAAAATCCCATCTATTCACAAATTGATCACTTTACAGTGTTCAAATAAAGAATTCCTTTCTCTATCCTATCAATAGGTTTGACTGAATAATTTATTTTCAATTTCTAATCACAAGGATTTTATAGCCTTTTGCTTGATTAGTCACACGTATGAGCTCAGACTTTCTCAGCCGTAAATAGCCATTTCTGGTTTCTAACAAAGCAATTCTGGATTGGAATTTTTAGAATAAACACCTTACGCTGAGATAACCTATTTGCTATCTTTAGAACTAACTTCTTTTTGTCCAGGAGAAATCTGTTCTAACATCAACTAGACTTCCTGCAAACCGAAACCCTAAAAGTATTCTGAACTATGTTTTTACTTTGAAGCAAAATCAATCAATTGCTGCTGCTTCTAAACTGAAATTAGTTAATATGTTTCAACGTTTACTCTCTTCAATTGTAAACTCTCACAATACAGGATAATTCTCACTATCATTCCAGGAACTGCTCTTATACACATTTAATAATCACAGTCTGGAAAGGCTATTGATTATTATAGCCCTGACACAAATGAACCAAAATCAATGTGCTGTTAACTCCAAAATTCAGAATCTGAAATAGATGACATTAATGCATATATAAATCAACATCTTGTACCACATTTAGACACTGGCACAAAAAGAACTCAAATTAAAACTAAACCTGTAAAATATTGATTCAAACCTAGCTGGCATGTTGCATCCAATTCTGGGTATCACACATGATGAAGTGAAGACTTTGGAGAATGTTCAGAAGAAATTTACCCCAGATGTCAATACAAATGCTGACCTACGCAGCCTCCAAAAGTCATTCCAAATGGGGGTCAACTTGCACGCTGAATAAAAAAATGTAAACTGTTTCTTCCTATTTCTCTCCACTGATGCTGCCAGATCTGCTGAGTTTCTGCAGCATTCTCTGGGTTTGTTACAAAATGTTAACAGTTGATGTGAGTGTAAGTGGTCACCAGTTTAAAATGTGAGAAACAAATAATGCTGGTAATGTGCATTAAATTAATCTGCTTTGGTTTATTGAATAAGGAAAGGCAATGGTGCATCGATATTATCACTAGATTTTTAATGTAGAAACTCAGCTAATGTTCTTGTGACAGGGTTCGAATCCTGCCATAGCAGATGGTGGAATTTGAATTCAGTTAAAAAATAATTCTGAATTAGGGATCTACTGATGACTGTAAAACCATTGTCACTTGTTGGGAAAAAGAAACATCTCACCAACTAATATCCTTCAGGGAAGGAAATCTGCCATCCATACTTGGTCTGGCCTACATGTGACCCAAGACCCCACAGAAACATTGTTGACTTTCACTGCCTTCTGAAATGGCCTAACAATCAACTCAGTTCAAGGGCAGCTAGGAATGGGGAAATAAATGCTGGCAAGCTGATGTCCCACAACAGAATTTTAAAAATTGCGTAATGATATATTTGACCTCAATTAAACAGTGATTATGGTGAGTGAATGGGATTGCACTTGAGTGTGAGTGTCAGCCATGTGGGCTGTGGGCAGTTTGGCTTCACAACTAACGTGCCATGACCTTGTCTCTCATCTGCAAAGTTGGATTGCCAATGTTTGCCCAGGAGCTCAGCAGCTTTTCGAAGATGGTACAGATGCAGGGGGTGAAGGTCTTTTCGTTGATATCCACTGAGTGGAGAATTGTGCTGGGAATGGTGATCATTAGGATGAAATCTGACTGGAGAGGCACCGAGGGGGTGGTGGTAGGTAGTTAACAAGGTGAGTTTGGTAAAATACAATGAAGGAACTTGTTAGGCCTCATAGTGAATAATACTTCAAAAATTTGGCACAGTTTAGGTTTAGTCAAAAAAAAATTCTCCTTTCAACTGAAATGTCTAACTGTGTGGCCTTGAACTAATTGCTAATAACGCAATAGACTATATCTCATTAACTCCAACATTATGTGACTTTCCTCTACCAGAATAGGCAAAGCTTTACCTGTGTCCAAAGTCGATAGTAACGCCAACCTTCATCATGAGTAACAGCTCAAACAGTAGTGCCCACACAACAGAAACAGACTTCTAAAAATATGTTGGATGAATACTTGAAAGGAAATTGGCAGAAATGTGGGAAAGGTTAGGAGTGGGTTGGAGGAGGTGGATCGAGGTTAACCAGATTGTTGTTCAAAACAGCTGGCAATGTGCCTCTTCTGCACTGTACCTTCCTTCTGTGGAACCCTAGAACTTATTTCCCAGCCCTCAGTACAAAGTTTGCTGGCTAGATCAGTGGGTAAGGTCATTTGTCCTGCTATATTATGGGCTTGCTGAGACCAGTGCTTTAAAATATTATATTCCCTGAGTGTTTTTCCTTTTGAGGTCTAAGCATTACTATATACTTTTCTCCAGGCAACAATCAAGCACCAAAATAATAAAACATTTCAGCAATAGGTGGTCTTTTGAACCCTCTATATTTACAGGAATTAGTCAAACAAGGTATGATTGGAATTGACAAATGCATTCTCCTCAGAATTGCAATTCCCGCTATAAATGCCACAGTAAAACCATCTGTTCTCAGGAAAATGGAATGCCAGCTTCATTACTCATTACTTTCCATTAGCATAAGTTATAGACTGTATTGCTGATGCATACGTTTCATTAGAAAGTGACAGAATACCAGAGGCTGCTATTTGCACTGTTTGGTATGTTCAGATAATTTTAGTAACAACACAAGACCCTGAAGATTTTTTTAAGAGATACAGAATTGCAGATAACATCTGAAATGTTCTCAGAAACAATCAACAACTCTTATTACAAATGGGCTTTAAAAGAATGAGCCCAACTTGGGATGGGATAATTCTCTAGACTCAAAAGCTCATTTCAATTATGCAGTTACTTTTTTTAAATTTGAAATTTCATATTGTCATGGCAGTTCATTCTTATGTTCCAAGAAAAAAGTCTTTATGGAATAATATGAAAGCAATAAAAGCACTATGGTGCTTTGCTTTTACAGATCTCTGCTCTACTAGTTACTTAGCAGTAAAAGGGCTCAAAATGAAATGATTATACCTAACAATAATAATACAATTTTATTTGCCACTGTTACTTCCGTAAACAGATTTCTTCAATTACAGAATTCCTATCCAGTCTCAAAATTACTATATGGCTAGAAAAACATTTTGTTGGAATGTAGAATAGGTATGATCCAGGAAGGTAGTGTTCTAATGAGACAATATGTCACGAGTGGAATTAAGGCCAACCTTAACAATTGTAGCTTAAGTAATACTGAAAGATAATAAAGAATAAGTGGCACTCTTAGAGCATACAAACAAAACAGAATGGATTATTGGAGAAGGAATGTGTTATTTTCAAGTTAGTCTGGTGGTTGGGTGATGCAAGAACAAATAGGACATGATTACAAACTAAAGGAAAGGGAAGGAATATTCACAATTTAAAGGTGTTGAACTTCATATTAAGTCCAGAAGGCTGTAAAGTACCTGGTCTGAAGTTGCGATGTTGTTTCTCCAGTTTGCACTGTGATTCACTAGAGCATTGCAGCATGCTGTGGATAGACAAGGGGACATGCCAGCAGGAAGCTGTGTTTAAAATGATCAGTTTCAGAAAGGTCAGGGTCCTGCTTGCATACAGCATTGAGGTGTTTCGCAAAATGGTCACCCAGACTACATTTGGTTTCTCTGATGTAGAGCAGGCCACAGTGAATATAAACACAAGATTGAAGGAGGTACAGGTGAAATGTTGCTTCACCAGGAAAGGCTGTTTTTAGGTCCTTGGATGGTGATCAAGGAGGAGGTGAAGGGGCAACTGTTGCATCTTCTGCGGTTACATGGGAAGGCGCCGTGGGGATGAGTGTGGTGTTGGTGTTCTTGAATGGACAATGCCTCCCAGAGGGAATGATCCCCGTGAAATGCAGACAGGGGAGTGAGGGGAAGATGTGTTTGGTGGTGTCCTGCTGGAGTTGTCTGAAATGGTGGAGAATGATCTTTTGACTGCGGAGGCTGGTGGGATGACAAGTGAGGATAAGGGGAACCCGATCACGTTGTGAGTGATGGGAAGGGGCAAGGACAGGAGCACAGCGATAGGTCAGATATGGTTGAGGTCCCTGTCAACCACAACATGTTTGGGAAACCATGGTTATGGAAGAAGCAAGCCATGTCCAGCTGAGTTGGAAAGTGGCATCATCCGAACAGATGCAAAATAGGTGAAGGAACAAGGAGAATGTGATGTAATCCTTGCAGGATGTGGGGTGTGACAAACTGTAATGAAAGTAGCTATGGGAGTCAGTGGCGTTGTACTGAGTAGCAGTGGACAGTTTATTCCCCAAAATTGAGACAAAAAGATCAAGGAAAGGGAGGGAAGTGTTGGAAATGAACAATGTGAAAGTTATAAATACGTAGAAATTTGAGGCAAAATAAAGCTTAAGGTCCTGGCAAGGTTCATCTCAGTGAGTTGATTTAGGGTCCAAATGTTTATGATGAATATGTTCCATTCTCTGATCTTCCTCTGCTCTAGGAAGTTAGTGCCTCCAGAATATTGCTCTACCAATGTCTCATTTACTGGTTCTTTACTTTTTGAGCCCAGGCCATGGTTGCTGATAGGTAAAGCAGGATCCTGAGCTGACAACCTTACAGGTATAATTGCCAGTGGCTGTCAATGGTTGATCAGTAGTAGGCAAAATCCCATCTCTCATTCTTGAGTTGGCTCGGATGTAAATTACCACAACCTGAAAATCAACTGAGTACAGATCATAGTTTGAGCCTGAGAATGTGCCTGAACCAGCTTTTGTTCAAACTACACAATTTACATGAAAAGCCTTGCCTGTTGTTATGGTAGCATAACGAGAGGTTGGCATTCAATTCATTTATGTTTCAGCTTATTCATTGACATTTGACTATAAACTCAAATAGCTAATGAAATAATTGTGGCCAGGAGCACTATACCTTAACATCTTATCCAACTTAACTTCTAAAATCCAAAGGTACAGAATCATAAATTCACTTGGTTTTACTGAATAGATATGATAATGCATTGTTTTTATTCAGAAATGAAATGTGAAAGCGCGACATTCCTTTGATATTCTTACACTGGAGTATTTTGGCCAGAACTGGGAAATACATTCATTCTGATATTGCTAGCAAACCATAAGATCTTGATCACAACCATTGACCACAAGAATCCTTGCTCCCTTTGAGCTCTTCTTTTGATGACATCCACCCTCTACTATCCCAACACTACAGAACCCTCTCTTTTTTTCGTAAGTTGTCCCTCAGAATGAAGGATGACTTGCTTTCACTCTGGTTTAAGTGGTTCTGGAATAGCTTATAAACCCAGTGCCTGATCTATAGACTCTGTTACATGTGGGCATTTAGCACTTTAGAGTCCTAGAGTCATGTAGCATAGAAAGAGGCACTTGGCTTACCATACTGGAAGGGTTGGGTGGATGAGTTGTTTGGAGGTGTATGTGCTCCCTCTGACACCTTAGCTTCACATCTGCATGTTCCCAATGACCTTCTTGATATGTTCAGTGCCTTCCAGCAGAAGCTTCCTCCATTTTGATAGATTACAAACGAGGGTCTTCTGTGACTTGGCAAGTATTCTTTATCTACGGCATCTTTCCCATTCAAGGAACTCCGGCCCCAACTTTCTAACCATGTAAACAACTACCTTAACAGTTAACAAGTACCCAACTGGCTACCCAACTACTCTACTGGCTAAACAACTGCCCAACCAGCTAACCAAGTACCCTACTAGTTAACTAACTACATGACCAGCTAAATAGCTACCCTACAGGCTAATAAGTTACTTTACCAGCTAATCAATTACTCTGCTACTACAGCAGATCATCAATCTCTGTGTTATGACACCATATTTTACCTTATTCAAACCAGCATTGCTTTTATATAGCCTGAAATGTAATAGTAGTGATGATTTGATCAGAAACACTCACTATAATCTTTGACTGTGTCAGCACCAGATCTATTTCTTATACCAAGCAGTTCCAGGCCAGAACTAGAAACCATTTTTATTACTTATGCTCCACATTTCTACAGCTATTGCTTTCAGAGACAGTTATATATTAAAAAATATGATGACACCTCTAATAACAGCACAAAATATGACCACCAGAGCATTTCTGAACATGTCATTCATTGTAAGGTTTTAAATGTAGAATATTAAAGGGTATATTTATAAATTGCTGACAAGACCGTATACATTACATACTGTTCTCTGAAAACTGCATCAGAAACTTGTCAGTTATTTGATGCCAGGACTGAATGGTACTTCAGTTTTAGGAACTTACCTGGAACTCCATGAGTGATTGAAGGTTATCGTTCTGACTTAAAGCCAATTGGTTGCATGCAACCCACAAATTGTCTCAGACTTTTCAATTTGTCCTCGATTTATGGTGAATGCTCACAGCTGGTGAACATGAACAGACACATGTATGTATTATTTCAGGGTCAAGAACCTTTTAAAACAATTGAAAACAGAGTGTTGCTTTTTGTTAGATTTGACTGAGGTGTTCAAAATCATGAGGGGTCTGGGCAGAGTTTACAGGGATAAAACGTGCCTACTCCATGAAAGGATTGAGAATGAGAGGGCAAATATTAAAGATATCCAGCAAAAGAAGCTTCACACAGCGAGAGATAAGGTCTGGAGTGCACTGTGTCCCAGACACTGAATTAATAATATGGACCAACGCAAAGTGGAGAACAGTGGGTCCATGACAGGTGACGGATGTTTTGTGAAGCTATCAAAATAAGTCCTGACCTTTCCCTCAATTTAATGCCCCCGGGCTATACTTACTGTGAAGACTCGTGATACCTTTTTTGTTTTTACGTAAAACCGAAATAACTATTTATTACTGACAAAAGGTACTTGATAAAATCTTAGGAGTGGCAATGATACAAACTCTTAAAATAAACACTAATGCAACAACTAGACTATTAGGCCAAAATCCCACTTTCTCCCTCAAACTGGCACGTAAAGCTGACAGAGAAGATAAGAGTTGGTAATAGAGATGAAATATTAGGTTAAAGATAGGAAGTTAGTAAGCCACGCGGCTGGACTCCAAGTATTTGAATCTCAGGCTTGCGGTTCTGAACTGCGAGTGTGTTACACTGCCCTGAGCAGCTCTACGAAAGTTTGGTGAGGAAAGAGCTGAAACATGAGATGTATATTTGGGCAGTAAATATAGACACAATGGACTGAACAGCTTCCTTTTGCACTGTGACAGTTCTGCGATTGTGCCTAATGCGTTTACAATAGAGTACTTTGAGGCAGATGGCAATCAATGCCCTTTTATTCGAATTAAACAGAACACTCTCCATCAACGAGGACTATAAATCTCATGGTGGTCAGTGAGAGATTGATCTAAACCAGGTGAGCATCCGCCACTGATGTGACGAGAAGTCATAATTTAAATCATTCTTAATGTGAAGGCAATAGCAAGACAATGTAATGGTTGTGGTGAATTTGAACATGTATACAATCAGTTGGGGGGGCATTATTTTGGTAAATGGGCGTAAACAGATGCTCAACGGGTGCAGCACAAATAAAATCCTTTCAGTTTGAAAACCCAAATTTAGCACGGGAATGAAAGAGACACCTGGAGGTATTGTACTCCATGCCAATTATACACAAGTTTTGCATAACTGTATAAATGGGCAGCTTGCCACTTCCACAGAAGGTGTAAAGTGCTCTGGATGTCCCAGAACATCATGTTTCAGGCAGAATGGTTCTATGACTGAGCAGGATGGCTGCACAGGTTGGACTCAGACATTTACAGACTAGACACGGACCATCTGGCTCATCACATCCACTTATCCCATTTTCCACCTCATGGTCCACAGCTCTTGAAACTAAGGCAAACCAGTGATTATCTAAAGAGTGCTTATTTGTTTGAGAGTTCCTAACTCTACCGTTCCTTCAGGCAATGAACTCCAGACTCTACCACCCGAGGGGTCAAAAAATATCTACACGAATCTCCTCTTAACCTTTTATCTGTGACCTTAAATCTTGCCCTTGGATATTGAAAGCTATATTAATGGTAACGTGCCTTCCTTTTAATCTTGTGTATGCCCAACACAATACACGTTTTTCAGGTGTCAGCTCAACCTTCACTGCTCCAAGTAAAAATGAACACAGCCTATCCAAGCTTTATCATAGCTTTTTATTTTCTTCATTTTAAATCACTCATAGGCTGCAGACATTGCTAAATGGCCAGCATTTACTGCACATCTCTAGTGGTCCTTGAGAAAGTGGTGGTGAGCTGCTCCACAAAGGATTAAGAATTCAATGCCACTGCAATCAATTTGGTCTAGGTACACCTGCAAAGCTATGAGAAAGTGTTCCAAGATTGGGACCCAACAACACTGAAGGAACAGCAATATATTTCCAACTCAGGATGGTGAGTGACTTGAAGGGAAATTTGCAGGGTGATGGCTCACCCAAGTATCTGCTTCCCCTATCCTTGTACATGGTAGTGTTTGTGAGTTTTGGAGATACTGTCCAAGGACCTTAGTGAATGCCTATTGTTCATTTTGTTCTTTGTGCACAGTGTAGAAAATGAGTGTCTGTGTTGGAGGGAGTGAATATCTATGGGTGTGATGCTAATTCAGCAGACTGTTTTGTCCTGGATGGTGTCAAGGCTCTTGAGTGTTGTCAGGGCTACATTCATCCAGGCAAATGGGGTGTATTCCATCACACTCCTGACTTATGCCTTTTTGGTTGTGGATAGGTCTTAGGGAGTCAGGAGGTGAGTTGCCGCTACACCATTCCTAGCTTCCAGCATGTTTTCCTAACCACACTATTTATATCACTAGTCCAGTTTGGTTTTGATCAATGGTAACCTCCAGGATGCTGATATTGGGGGATTCAGTGATGGTCAAAGGATGATTGTTAGATCCTCTGTTGTTCGAGACTATCCTTGCTTGGAACTCATGTGACATGAACTCATTTGCTACTTGTCAGTCCGAACCTGGATGCCAACCAGGTCTTGTTGCACTCGGACTTGGACAGTCTCAGTACCTGAGGAGTCATCAATGGTGCGGAACAAATTGAATACATTGTGTGCCTTGGATCCCACCTTGAAGAAATCCAGCAGAGATTTCCTAAAACTGAGGTGCTTGAACACCAACTAATACAACCATCTTTGTGCTAGGCCTGACGCCAATGAGCAGAGTTTTCCCCAAATCCTCATTGAGTCTAGTTTTTCTAGGGCTCCTTGATGCCACACTCAGTTAAATGATGCTTTGTCATCAATGGCAATTACTGTCACAAGATCTTTGGATTTCAGCTCTTTTTTTGCATGTTTGACCCAAGAAAACAATGAGGTCAGAAGCTGAAAGTTCTGAGTGGAACTCAAACTGAGCGTGATAGCACTCTTGATGACAGCTTCCATCACTTTACAAGTATTTGAGAGTAGAAAGATGGGGTTACAATTTGCCGTGGTGGATCTGTTCTGCTTTTTGTGCAGACAACGTACCCAAGCAATTTTTCACTTTGAGTGTATGTCAGTGTTATAAGCTTCATCGTAACAGCTTGGTTATGGCTATGGCTATGAGACAGGTTTGCGAGCATACATTTCAGCTCAGATTCTCCAGCCCAGGCTGCATCTGGTAAATCCCTCTGCACCTTCTCCAGTGCAATCAAATCCTTCCCATAATGCAGTGACCAAAATTCACACACCTGTGGCCTGGTCAGCGCTTCACACATTTCTAGCATAAACTCCTTGTGCCTGTATTTCTATGCCTCAGTTAATAAGGGCAACTATTTCAAATGCCTTTTTAACCAGCTTCCACCTGCCTTGCCAACTTCAGCGATCTGTGGATATGCACAGCAAGGTTCCTCTGATGTTCAGTACCAACCATTTTACTGCCATTCATAATGTAGCTTCTGGTCTTTTTTGCCCTCCTCTGAATTTTATTCATCAGGAACTTCAGTTCCTTCTCTGAGAAGACTATGTCCTGTTACCAGAAGTGTGGACAGATGCTCCACATTCATTTCACCTTCCTAGCTATATCCCCTCCTGCAGCTGATGTTGCTGTCTTTGACCCCAACACCCCCTCCCACTCTAACGTGGGCAGCGTGGTGTCTCAGTGGCTAGCATTGCTCCCTCACAGCATCAGGGACCTGGGTTCGATTCCACCCTTGGGCCTGTATGGAGATTGTCCGTTCTCTGCATGGGCTTCATCTGGGTACTCTGGTTTCCTCCCACAGTCCAAAGACATGCAGGCTAGGTGGCTTGGTCATGCCAAATTGCCCATAGTGTTCAGGGATGTGTAGATTAGATGGGGTTATAGGAGAATGGGTCTGTGTGGGATGCCCTTCAGAGGGGAGGTGTGAACCTGTTGGGCCGAGTGGTCTGTTTCCACACTGTAGGGATTTTATGCTCCATGCTCTTCTTACAGATCTAAGGAAAAATTGTAACGAGATCCTTGTGGCAAACTATTGTCTTTTATCGTTAGACTTTCAAAGCACAGCCATTTTCCACTTGAACGTCAACTCTGTTTTGTTCTGTCTCTGTTTGCCAGATCTATTACGTATTTCCAGCCACTTCTGTCTCTTTTTTGTTTCTCCCTTTCTCCTGGAAACTCCTGTCATGGATCTAATATGGTGGCAGTGCAAGCATTTAATCTTTGGAGTTGCTTTCCTCAGAGAATTTACAAAATAAATGTTGCTCACGCATTGGCGAAGGATTGACAACGTGTCACTAAGGGACTTCTGTTGTGTTTTCAATATGTTTACTTCATACAGCCAGTAGCAAGTGAACATTGAAAGCTGATTATCTCTTTAAGTGATGAGTAAACCTTGCAGAACAGGTTAAAATTGACATAACTGCTACTAGTACAGCTGCTTAAGAGCATTTGTTGAAATGTGAGCTATCAAAAGGCAGCGCAACCTCTTTAATGAACATCAGGAATCAATAACAAGACTCTAAGTGGCTTTTCCTAACTTCAACCATTTCTAAGTAAGTCAGTGTTGTCAGTTTAACGCATGCTGAGCTACCTGCTGCTCTGCTTAAGACCTCAATCTGGAAACCACTTTCACTTTTAATGTCTAAATGCTCAATGCAAAATTTCACCACCGCCTCTTCAATTATCTCAGTGTGTCAGCATCTTCATATTCTAACCAAACCAAGATAAGACAAGACATGATTTCTTTAGACTTTATCTTGTAAGGACACAAAAATTGCAAGCCTACAAATTAGCTTCATCAAATTATTGCACCACAACTTGTACATTGTGTCACTTCTGATTGGTAGTATTTTTTGGTGAGTCAGTCCAAATTAGCCTCATGCTTGATAGAAATTCAGAAATGCTCCAACTAGCTGCAGCACGAGTGATGATGGAACTGGGCTCTTTGCCTGCAGCTAACACTTATTCAGCTCCTAATCACAAGTATCCCAAACTGTGCAATAATCTAGTGGAGGTCAACTATTTAGCTATCTGCTAGGGGAATAAGGTGCAAAACTAGGTTGGATCAAAACTATATGCCTTCCATTTGCTATGAGACATGCAGCTAAAATAGAATTTCTACCTTTGTCCCACATCCCAAATCCGTAACATCCACCACCTCGAAGGGAAGCAAGTTGCCCTTCAAGTCACACACCATTCACAAGATGAAAAATATTACTTTTCTTCATTAATACTGTGCAAAAACCTTGGAATTTCCCTGGTTGACAGCACTGGGGAACATCTTCTTCATGTAGATTGCAACTGTGCAAGATGAGGGGCTCATTTAGTTTGGGATTATGTTCAGCATGGACTGGTTGCACCGAAGGTTCTGTTTCCACGTTGTATGACTGTGACTCCTATGAAGGCTCATCATCTCCCTTTTAAGGAAAAAAAAATGTTAACTATGTCTACATGCTAAATATGAACAAATGTTTCCTTGCCATTCAAGTAGTTTCCCATAACTGGGAAGCTGCAGCGGTTTGAGATTCATATTCCATTTGGAATAATAACTGGAGCAGGCACTACAGATGAAGAGCAAACATTTGCAACCAGCCTCTGGCTGCTGTTCCATTGGAATAAGTGCATTTGGTCTTGAGAGCTTGGTGAGTGTTAAACTGTGCTATTTAGCTCTTTCATTGCATTGATTTTTCAATTGCAAATGTTATGACCATATTTAAAGGAGGTTCATTGAAGTCATTACACGTCCAGTTGTAGACATGCACCGGTTGAGAGAATGTTAGTTGAAAGTGAAGGACATCGTCAGGAACTTTGTAGAATGTTATAGCAGCTAATTTTATGTATGCTGAGAGAACATCAAGCAGGGATTCACAGGAGGATTCAACATACTCACTTAGACATTGTCAAGCAATTCTGCTCCAGATGCTATCTCATGCAGTGCATTGAAATTCAGTGCAAAGTTTGGCCATTGCTCATTCATTTCTTTACACTTACACGGTCCATGCGTTATGCATGAAAAATCAAACAAAAAATCAAGGAGCCATGCAGAAGTGTAATTTCAATTACTCTATCTTTGTGTCAAGGCAATGACAACAATTAGGCCCTCCACCTTAAATAGACTATTTAGAAAAGCAATGAGCCTCTGATTTTGAGCATTAATCTACAGTCCAGTTCATTTATTCTAGTTTCAATTATCTGTCTTCAAAACAGGAGTTTTAAATTCCACATTAATATCAGATGTGTCACACAAAATAATTACTGCGAAAAGATAGATTTTGTCAAACTTTTTTGTCTTTTACTCATCATAACATTTTGCAACAAATATTATGATAGATGGAAACCTGCATCTATACTATATAGGACAACAGTGCTGACTTCTTGGCAAATTGAATCTGATTGGTATAGACATTGCCATGTGGAATACACCAGTTAATGATAACTGACAGTTAACCGACAAGGATTGCTTCAATTTTAAAACAGATCATTTGACTCTAAGTCAAGACACTGCTCTGAGAAGTGAACTGCAACATAGCTCACACCAAAATTATTGAGTTGAAACAAGCATAGTATATTTACATAGATAACACGGTGAGAAGCTGGATGTACACAGCAGGCCAAGCAGCATCAAAGGAGCAGGAAAGCTTGACGTTTCAGGTCGGGACCCTTCTTCAGAAATGGGGGAGGGGAAGGGGATTCTGAAATAAATAGGGAGCCGGGGGAGGCGGATAGAAGATGGGTAAAGGAGAAGATAGGACGAGAGGAGACAGACAGGTTAAAGAGGTGCGGTTAGAGCCAGTGAAGGTGAATGTAGACCGGGAGCTGTGGGGGGATAGGTCATTCCAAGAAAGATGGGCATGTCAGGGCAACGGAATGAGGTTAGTGGGTAGGAGATGGGGTGGGGCTTGAGGTGGGAGGAATGGTTAGGGAGGTGGGGGCTAGCTGGGCTGGTTTTGGCATGTGGTCGAGGAAGGGGAGATTTTGAAGCTTGTGAAGTCAACATTGATACCCTTGGGCTGCAGGGTTCCCAAGCGAAATATGAGATGCTGTTCCTGCATCTTTCGGGTGGCATCACTGTAGCAATGCAGGAGGCCCAGGATGGACATGTCGTCTGAGGAGTTGGGGGGGCAGAATTGAAAGGTGAAGTTGTTTGTTGCGAACAGAGCGTAGGTCTTCCGCAAAGCGGTCGCAAGCTTCCGTTTTGTTTCCCCGATTGTAGAGGAGGCCACAACGTTAACAGCGGATAGAGTATATCACATTAACAGTTGTGCCGGTGAACATCTATGTGATGTGAAAAATCTTTCTAGAGCCTGAATCGGGGTGAGGGGGGAGGTATAGGGGCAAGTGTAGTACTTGCTTCGGTTGCAGGGAAAAGTGCTGGGGGTGGTCAGGCTGGAGGGGAGTGTGGAGCGGACAAGGGAGTCACGGAGAGAGTGGTCCCTCCAGAAAGCACATAGGTGGGGAGGGAAAATGACTTTGGTGGTCGGGTCGGATTGCAGATGGTGGAAATGTCTGAGGATGATGCATTGAATTTGGAGGTTGGTGGAGTGGTACGTGAGGATGACACGGAATCTGTTTTGTACTTGAGGACGTGTGTGTGTACATGTCATTTTTGTCTGTGGAGAAGAGGGCCTTAGGCATTAATACTTGTGGCTTCCAGCATGCACAAGTGTGCCACACAGCGAGCCTGACTAACGATCCTAATTCTTCATATATTCATAGGAGTCAGAATATCCCTTGCAATAAGCAATGTGCTGGCTCTGACCAACCAACTAATGATTACAAATCTCACAACGTAGTTTCTGACATTAGATGTGATTCCATGATTGGACAACATTTTCTAAATAATTGTGAGCCTGTAAAGAATTACACAGACAGCCAATTTGTGATTGACAGTTGGGCTTGCACCATGCCCTTCGTTACTTCTTGTGATTAACAGAGCCACATTCTAACGAATCTTCAGTTCAGGAATTATTTCCTGAAATTTTTATTGAATTATTTACATGATTAGAGTGTAGGATCAGTCTCTGGTTTTCCCAGCCATAGCAGCTCAGAGTCCCTGCCTCCTTGACTTGCCCATGCTTGAGGAGACATGCCCCTCAGAATATATAGCCAAGTATCTCTCTCCAATGGAGAGAGATGCCTATGGTCCTTTGTGGATTACAGCTAATTACCAAATTGCATTCTATAATAGTAGCTCATGGACTTCTTTTTTTTTAAATCATAACCATTTCTTGTACGGCTACTCTTTTAAACTTTTTTACACCTTTCAGACCTCTTTTCCTGGAGGAAAGAACCCCAACCTGTTCAATCTTTCCTGTCAATGTAGTCTCTCAATTTTGTGTTTGTTCAGGTAAATCTCATTTCTCCAAATTCCGGTTGTCCTATTTTCCTTTACTGATATGTCTGTTAAATACTAACAGGATTGAAGCAGCTGTGATGTTGTTTGGCTACAAACAGTGCATCACATATATGTTAAGTGCTGCACATGTAGATTAAGGATGAATATGAAATTTTCTATACAGGTAGTCTTCAAGTATTATCCCATTTAATACTCTTCTGCTAGAATTCTGTTTTCTTTCCCAGGTTGACATTTTCAATTTCTCAAATTCCTGGTTTAGCATTGCACATCCCCGCATTGTCTTGTAACAAAGTCAGTTGAGTTGTGACCGATCTCTTGCATGAAAACTGTGTCAATACATTTCTTGCTGAATAAATTGCCCTTCTGTGCTCTAGAGGAAAAAAAATGTTTTGCTGCTCAAAATGATATTAATGTCATTACTCACCCAGCCTTTGAAACTTGGAGTGATTAATTTTTATTGAAGATGCAGATGTAGATTACCTTCTGAAGTGTGCTGTGAATGTTAGCATAATCTCAGAACTCATTCGATAAGACTCTAGTGGCCCAAAAGGAAAAACCAATAAAACTTGCAAATAATGCAGGAGTAAATTATTGCAGATGCTGGAATCGGTACTGAAAACAGAATAAAAAATGCTTAAAATCACAGCAGGTCAAGCAGAATGGTGAAGAGTGCAAGCTAAAGTTTTGAGTCTAGATGACACTTCATCAGAGACTCTTCTTCATACTCTTCATCAAATAATGCGTACTGGCCTGACTGGCCATGTATACCTCAGAACAGTTCTCCAGTACAGTTTGTTCATTTCTAAGTAGTATATTGTTTTACTGCCTCTTTCCCTCTGGAACATGCAGCTCAGAGCTGGGATCTCGTCATGTATAAGTTGTTAATAAACATTGTTTAAACAAAGTCTATAAATCTGGTCTGAGCTTGGGTGAAAGATCAGAAGGACCCATATTAAAAAAAACAGTGGAGTTATTTGGTGAGAGTCATTCCAGTTTACAGTGATGCTATGTTTTATTTCCCCCAGAGCTAGGGGCAGCCTGGAGCAGTTTATTCATTCCAAAGATTATGTTTCATTATATTTATATTGAGTTGTAAACTGGCATTGTTCGAAACGCAGGTTAAAAGAATAGACAACCAGAAAAATTTGTTGGGGGGACACTTAAAAGGGATTAAGGTAGAATTAATAATCCACTCAGCAAGGGAGATTATACAAGGCTCTAGTAGATTTGCAGAAAATGTTTAGATATGCAAACAAACATAGGCAGTCAGAGCATAAAGCATAAAAGGGATTGATGAGGGAATGGAGCTGCAATGTTTTCATGGAGTTGATGTGGAGCAGGCAGAAACGGAATTATGAAAAAGAGCTCAAACATTCCGGATGTAGGCAAAGCAGAAGTCTGCAAAAAGGATGCTGACTGAAACTGCATTGTAAAGGCGCCTCTCTGATCAATTCCAATTGATGTTAAGTCAGTCATTGCCAGCATTTTGTTACCACGAGTCACAATAAAGATCTTGTCAAAATCCTTACTGTAGTGTGGGTAGATGAGATTCGCTGGAATACATTCACATCCACACCTTGTCATGTCCTCAAAAAATTCAATCAAATTTGTTAGAATTTGGTCTCCTTATGACAAAGCCAAGCTATCATTGATCAAATCAGAAAGCTGTTTGTTATTGCTGTAAAACGATTGCACTGTGAAGGCTAATATAATAGATAATACTAAATTAATACTATATTTAATATTAGTTTTTTTTCAAAATCTGTAAACAGATGCTAAATATCAGAGAAATCAGAAACGCCTGGAAGAAGTTAGAAGAGCAAAGCGGGGGCGTTATAAACACTGGCAGGTAAACTAAAAGTCCAGAGTTCTTTTGCAAGAGAATGTGTGGGTAACTGGCTAACTGGGGGAAAAAGTAGATTCCATTAGAGCTCAAAATGGCCATTTGTGTGTGAATCTGGCACAACATGTGGCATGATGGCTCGGTGGCTCGCACTGCTGCTTCACAGCGCCAGTGACCCAGGTTCAATGCCAGCCTTGGGTAACCATCTGCGTGGGGTTTGCACATTCTCCCTGTGTCTGTGTAGGTTTCCTTTGGGTACTCTGGTTTCCTCCCTTCATCCAAGGATGTGCATGTTAGGTGGATTGGACGTAGGAAATTGTCAGTAGTGTCTAGGGGGCTAGATGGATTAGCCATGGAGAAATGCAGGGATGAGTGAGTCTGGGTGGGATGCTTCTCAAAGGGTTTATGTGGACTTGGTGAGCCGAATGGCCTGCTCTCTCACCGCAGGGATCCTATGGACATATGTGAGGTTTTAAAACGAATACCTCTCTGATGAAGGGTCTAGGCCCGAAACGTCAGCTTTTGTGCTCCTGAGATGCTGCTTGGCCTGCTGTGTTCATCCAGCTTCACACTTTATTATCTTGGATTCTCCAGCATCTGCAGTTCCCGTTATCACTCTAAAAATGTGTTCACTATACAGATGGACGATGTTGGTTCAGAAATCCACAAGGGAATTTTGAGAAGTAGCAGATTTTAGCAATTTAATGTGTTTAAATGTGGATAAGTGACCAGGACCACATGAGCTGTAACAAAGTGTAGAGCTGGAAGAACACAGCAAGCCAAGCTGCACCTTAGGACCACAAAAGCTGACATTTCGGCCTAGATCCTTTGACCTAGGCCTGAAACATCAGCTTTTGTGCTCCTAAGATGCTGCTTGTCCTGCTGTGTTCGTTCAGCTCTACACTTTGTTATCTCGGATTCTCCAGCATCTGCAGTTCCCATTACCACATTAGATGTAACCAGGATGCTATGGAAATTAAGGGATAGAATTGCATGGGCTTTGTCATTAATTTTAAAACCCTCTCTGGCAATAGGAGTGATGTCAGAGGAAAGCTAATGAGGTATCACTTCTCAAAAAAGGTGAAAAGGATAAATCAGGGAATTCTGAACCAGTGAGTCTAACATCAGTGGTAGGAATCATTGGGGGGGATAAAAATAATGCTGGGGGAGATAATTAATCTTCACTTGGACAGGCAAGGGTCAATCAAGAATAGCTTGGCTTTGTCATGAGATCAAGTCTAACAAATTTGAATGAAGTTTTTTAAGGACGTGACTAGGTGCATGAATAAGTTTCATACAACAGATCTCGTCTACCTACACTACAGTAAGGATTTTGACAAGATGTTAGGTGGGACACTCATCAAGAAGGTAAGAGCTCATGGAATCCAGGGCAATTTGGCACATTAGATGCAAAATCAGCTTAGTTGTAAGTGAACATGGTTGATGGTCAAAGGTTATTTTTGTGACTAGAAACCTGCATCAAGTGCTATACCAAAGTGTTCAATGCTGGGTCCCTTGCTGTTTGTAGTACACCTTAGTGTCCCAGACATGAATGTACGAAATATGATTAGTCACTTTGCAAATGATGCAGCAATTGGGAGTGTGATAAATAGCAAGGAGAAAATCTTAAACTACAGGACAACAGTCAGGCTCCTCAAATAGGCAGAGCAGCTGCAGATGGAATTTAATCCTAAAAAGGTGTAAGAGGATACATTTTGAAAGTGCTAACAAAGCAAGGGAGGACACATTGAATGGTGGGTCCTGAAAAAATACAAAGGAACAGATGGACTTTGGCGTGTATGCCCATAAATCCTTACAGACATCAGATAAGCTGGTTGAGAATGCGTGTAGAATACTAGCCTTTATTAATTGGGTCACTGAACACAAGAGCAAGGAGCTGTATGAGAAATTAGGTCACAATTGGAGTACTGTGTGCAGTTCTGGTCACGTAAGTATAGGAGAGATGTGATTGTAGAGGAGATTCACTAGGATGTTGCCTGAGCTGAAACTTCAATTTTGAAGAGACACTACAATGATTGAGGTTGTTTTCCTTCAGGCAGAGAAGGTTGAAGGGTGTCATGATTGTTGTGAACAAAATTATGAGGACTGTAGATAAGGTTGGTAGGTAAAGATGTAAATAGGCAGGGACATAGGCCTAAGGCCATGGGCAGATAGTTTAGAGGGAATTTGAGGAAAAA
Source organism: Stegostoma tigrinum (assembly GCF_030684315.1). Lineage (NCBI taxonomy): Eukaryota > Metazoa > Chordata > Chondrichthyes > Orectolobiformes > Stegostomatidae > Stegostoma > Stegostoma tigrinum. The sequence continues at coordinate 10,475,605 of NC_081377.1, forward strand.
ATGTTTCACTCAGATGGTGGAGGGTAACTTGGAACTCCCTGCCTCAAAAAATGTTGGAAGTAGAAACCCTCACAGCATTAAATAAGTCTTTTGATGAACACGTGAGATGTGAGACTCTATAAGGCCGCAAGCCGAGTTCATGAACTAGGATTAGATAGGTACTTGATGATCACTGCAGACATGATGAACCTTGGACACCCTCATTTCTCAGAGGAAAAATGCCTCCTGCACCTTTGACCAGCTCAGATATTGACTCCTTATGAGGTAGATCAGATTCAGAGCATTTCCTGGTGAGTGCATTGCTGCCTCATTCTCACTGGTGACTGACAAAGAACAGCTCCAGTTTTCTCGCACTCAGGGTTTTGCCAAAAGCGGGCCGCACGCCATAATTTTAGTGAAATGAACAAGCACACAGAGCAGATCTGATTGGTAGAATAGAATCATCAAATCGCTACAGTGCAGATAGAGACCATTCAGCCATCGAGTCTACACTGACTCTCTGAACAGCATCCCACTGGACACAGCCGACCCCCCAACGCATCCCTGTAACCCTGCATTTCCCCTGGCTAATCCACCATGCCTGCACACCCCTAGGCACTATGGGATAATTCAGCCTGGCCAGTCCACCTAACCTGCACACTTCAAGGTTGTGGGAGGAAACCAGAATACCTGGAGGAAACCCACATACACACATAAGGAGAATATGCAAAATCAACACATAGAGTCACCAAGGCTGAAGTTGAACCCAGGTCCTTGGCTCTGTGAGGAAGCAGTTCTAACCACATCACATTAGACAAGTTGGCACAAAATTTGCAGGATTCCAGCAATGTTGCTTGCACCTTGCTGCTTCTTGCATTTGAGTGTCCAACTACCTTGGTAGACAGGTTAGCAACTACATTCTCTGCATTCCAACACTCCAGTTGCTGAAGGCAAACAGGAGAGACCTTGACCTTACTCCAGATATAGCTTCCTTATAAGGGCGTGCCAATAGGTATCCAGCTGGCAGTGGAATCATAGACAGCTCCTCTCGGGACATGGCACTTCCACCCTGTCTGCTGCCCGTAGACCTGTGGAGTTCAAGCTGAGAGTGTGCCTGGCTTTGGGCAGGAAGCATGCATCAGGCCTGCACCCTGTTGACACAAAGATCTCTATAATTGCCGAGTCAAAACTCCAGACTGCTTCATAGGCAGACGCTCTCCAACACAGTTGTGGACTCCTGGGTCCAGACTGAGATGTGTTGGGAGGGAAAGCAATAGCCGAACAAAGTAGTATTTGATTCACAAAAACCTGCTCACTGATGTTAAGTTTGTGCTGCGTCTCAATCTCTCAGCTCCTGGCCTCAGTACAGCCTTAGTTCAAATATGAATAAAAGGCTAAATTCTACAGGTGAGTGATTGCTCTTGGTATCAAGGCCACTTTTGACTGACTGCAGCAGCCAGGAGCCCCAGTGAAACTGAAGTCAAGGGCAACCAGTGCAGAGTTGGGGAGAAGCGTCTAGAGGTTGGAGTTCTAGCAGAAAGGAAGATGGGTGTGGTTTATAGAGGCTAGTAATCTTAGCTTCAGGACATCTCCGCAAGAGTTTCCCAGGGTAGCGTCTTTGGCACAACCATCTTCAACTGTTTCATCAATGGCCTTCCTTTCACTATTCGATCAGAAGTAGAAATATTTGCTGAAAATTTCACAATGTTTAGCACTAATTGTGATACTTCAGATGCTGAAGTCGTCAATTAACATCATGGGGGTTACCATTGACCAGAAACTGAACTGGAATAGCCATATACGTACTTTGACAGCCAGAGCAGTTCATATGTTAGAAAAAGAAGCAAGGAACTGCAGATGTTAGAAATCTGAAACAAAAACAGCACTTGGTAGAGAATACCAATTCAGAAGCAGAGTTAACATTCTGGAGAAGGGTCACTGGACCTGAAACATTAACTCTGTTTTCCCTCCACAGATGCTGCCAGGCCTGCCGAGGTTCTCCAGTAATTCCGGTCATTACCCAATTGTCCTGGTGGTATCATAAACATTATGCAATTCATAAGTAAACCCTTACAATGGAGTTTGTTTCCAAATATGCAACTACATTGACACCATGAACCATTTTCGCTTAATTTACTATAATGCTGATAATTACCATTCTACTTTCTGACAACAACATTGCTAATCATTTGTTGCCATTTAATCTTCAGTTATCCTTCAAAGACATTGCTATTCTAATAAATCAAATAAGCTTCCTTCCTCCTGAACTAGGAGCTGAGCCTTAATTCCACGTAGCTTTCTGAGTAACATTGTGCCTCAAGACAAACATTAATGTAGTTGCCAGCAGGACGTTGTTTAATGTATTTTTTTGAAAAGCCTGGAAATACTGAAGTAACTGTGTGGTGGACAGAGTAAGAGTTAACAAGAAGGATTTTAACCTCATGACAAATGTGGCAATGTGGAAGAGGATGAATGATAGGGACGACCACTCCTGAAGGAGGGAAAGGAGGAAGGGTGGTTTTCCTAAATATCATGCAGGATTTTGCTGAAGAGTTCTGTTTTATGGGAATGCCAACTTACTACACTGTACAAACTCTTTCCAATGCACTTTGCTGCCACTATTCTCTTTGTTGGTTAGAAACTACAGAGTCTGCCTGGACTGGTGCAGTGGAGGAAAGCTACTTTCTCATCTAACTACAAGTATCTATTGTAGAAGTAATTAATTGCATATTAGCCACAGGCTACATTGATAAGATTGACATTGTTACAGAGAGGTGAAGGGTCACTAGACTCAAACCTTCTACTCTGCTTTCTCTCCAGAGTTGCTGCCAGGCTTGCTGAGTTTTTACAGCTAAGTAGAAGGATTCATATAGTTCATTAAAGTTTGCTGCTTGAAGACCATATTTCATAGATTTAATACATGATTCCCACTCTAATCAGAGCTTTGCTGAATTATTAGCACTTGTTACATATAAATGAATGATTGCTGCCTTTATTGAGTCTGTTGTGGAGGACCTTGCACTTTATCAGTTGCTTAAATAAAGCCTTCACATCTTTATTTCCCTGTTTGACCATACCTACTTAGACTTTTGATTTACTCAATGTTATCACTTTGCTTACTTTTTTTTGTGTGTGTCTACTGTGATTTCCCTTGGTCTGCAGAGTCAGACTAAAATTTCACTCCTGGTACTTTACTCCTGTTTCTGTGGCCATGCTTATTTATAACAGCAAAAACACTTATCCTGAGCTGTCCGCTTTTTTTTGGCTTCTCACTTTTCTGTCCTGAATTACTGCACTGCTTTAAAATTTCCTTGGCGTACCTGTGGTATTAAGTTTTGTTAACAGAGCCTCTGAGTCACTTTGACTGACAAACTCAGATTCAGGGCTTCTCTTGTATATAACAGCCTTTGGGTGCAGCCAATATCCACCGTGAAATTATTAATTCTGCTTCTGCAGGGAATTACTAGCTCTCTCCTGTTGCAGCCGATCTTTTACCAGGTATAAAATATCTTTATCATTCACTGGAATGTTGTTGCTTGTTGAAGATGATCACAGTAGTTTCTTCTACACCATGTTAAACTTATCACAAAACAGATCAGAGCCCCAATGCACTGTTGACATTTTAACTTGTGATTCCATTTTTTTTTATATACAGGGAACCAACACGGACAAAACTGGTTGTGGATGCAAATTTAATTTGTTGCCTGAAGAGAGACAGAGAGAGCAAGATCAATGGAATGTAACAATTGAAGAATCAAAGAAATTTCATTCAGTCTGGACTTTGATCTCTTGTTGCTGCAAAGATGAAGAGGGGCTGATGACTCCCACTCAACAGCAAGCCTCTCTATAATGCTTATGTTCTAAGTTGCATTTGAAGGTCTGTGTGGGTTTCCTCCGGGCGCTCTGGTTTCCTCCATCAGCCCAAAGATGCGCAGGTTAGGGTGGATTGGCCATGCTAAATTGCCCGTAGTGTTCAGGGGTCTGTAGAATAGGTGGATTATAGGTGGACGGATCTGGGTGGAATGCTCTATGGGTCGGTGTGGACTTGTGGGCCATAGGATCTGTTTCCACACTGAAGGGATTTTATGATTCTATAATACACAAGGACAAGGGTTAAAAAGTTAGTTAGTTCCAACTCAACTGGAATGTGCTACAGTGGAAATGAATATTTTTTGAGTGTGCCAAGCTGGCTTTAGTGTGCTGTAAAGATTATGGTCAAAGAACAAATCATTAGTCATCCTGTCTTGAAAAGGATCATTTTTACCTCCGTGTTACAGCTAACTCCCTAATCATGCAAACAGAAACAGAACAGAAGTTCACTCTTTATGTTGGAATTCAGTCATTGTCGAAAGGAATTAGAATAATAGAATCTTGACCAACTTGTAAACCTAAGAATCTTAAAACTGACTTTACCAAAGTCAACACTACCAGTAACCAGTGTGGAAACAGTTTACTCTTTACAAACAGCTTAGAGGCTGATCCATACACCAGTTACTTTTGGACAATGACTTGGAGGAAAGAAGTGAATGCATTGTAGCTAGATTTTGCAGATGACACAAAAATAGGTGGAAAAGGAGGTTGCCAGACAGATACAAACAGTTCACAGAGATATAGATAGGTTAATATCAATATCTTTTTCTCATTATCTCTGTCTCTCTCTTCCGCTCTCTCTAGGCAAAAACTTAATTTACTTCCATAACCAGTTTTGACTGTGACAGTTCTCTTCTTCAAAAAAAGAGCAAAACTTCAGAAGCAGCGACACAAAGGGGCCTGGGGGTACGTGTGCATGAAACACCAATAATTATTGGAAAGGTGCAACAGGCAGTCAGAAAGGCTAACAAAATGTTTGCCTTATTTCAAGGGAATTGTAGTATGAGGGTGGGGAAGTCTTACAGGAACTGTACAAAGTGCTGGTGAGACCACATCTGGAGGACTTTGATGGTTTTGGTCCCCTTATTTTAGGAAAGATTGGAGACATTTCTGCAAAGGTTCACCAGGATGATCCTCTGTATGAAAGGATTATCATATGATCAAAGCTTGAACAGGTTGATATTCTCCTCATTGTAATTTAAAAGAGTGAAAAGTTGATCTTAATGAAATATATAGTTTTTTTAAAGAAAAAAATGTCATTTTTGGAATGTGGGCATCACTGGCTTTATTTTTAAATTTTAAAAAAATCTTTAAATCCATTTTCACATTAACCTTGTTACAACCAACCAAGGGTGAAAAAGAATAAAGAAGGTGGGCAGTTCCCCTCTCCTCAGCCAGAGGTTTAGTGATTTGGGCATCTCGTCTAGAACTGTGACAAATTGAGGAACCTCTCCCAGAGTCTGGATGTAACAAATTGGGGGTCCTTGCCACAATGTAAGTCCACAAAGAAATAAAATAACTGCAATGAGTATCGTCCCCTTGAGTTTTTTTACAGAAAAAATGCAGAACATTTTCTTTTGCTTGTATTGTGACAATATGAATTATCTACTTTGCATGCCAGCAGAATCCTGCAGAATTAGGGGAAGTTCCTTTCGAGGATTTAAAAATACTAACCATTGGATGGTTAAAGGTTTATCAGGGTACTTGAGTTTACAACTTTGTTGAAGGCTTGAAACCCCTCAACATTTAAGAGGCGGCCAACAGTTTGCAGGTGGCAAATGAGAGCAATAAAGTGGATAGTCTAAAACTGAAGGAGCAGAAATTAAAAGTTCACAAGAAAGAGAAGGAACAAGAAAAGGAAACACAGAAAAATGGCAAAGAGAGAAAACAAAAAGCAAAAGAGAAGGGAGGCACAAGAACAGGCCCTTCGGCCACCAAGCCTCTGCTAATCATAATGCCCAAACTAAACTTAAAATCCCTTTGCCTTTATTCAGCTCCTATCCCTCTATTCCCTCCCTATTCATGTAACCATCCAGATACCTCTTAAATATTGTCAATGTATCTGCTGCTACCGCTACCTCTGGCAGTGCATTCCAGACTGCTACCACTCTCTGCATGAAAAATGTCCCTCGCACATCTTTGTTAAACTATTCCCTCTCGCCTTGAACCTGTGCGCCTTTGTAATTGAAACTTCAACCCTGAGAAAAAGGCTCTGACTATCCACACCTGTCATAATTTTGTAGCCCCCTATTAGGTCTCCTCTCAACCGTTGTTTTTCCAGTGAAAAAAAAAGTGAGCTCCAATTCCACCATTAACCACAGCAAGATTCTAATCCAAATGCCTGAACATTAGCTGAATTTCCATATTAATAGCTAAGTGATAACACGGCTAGGCTATTGCCACCTCAAAAGCACTAGGAGGAATGAAAGGATTTCAGGAGAAGATACAGGAAAAGAATCTTGAACTAAGGTGAAGCTGAGGAGTAGGAGCCCCACAGTTTCTCAGGAAGAGTGGGAGTAGCTCAGTTCATTTATTGAATCCCTGTGTTTGAGGAGGCAGAGGTAGCAGCTGCCTTTATGTTTTTTGATCATGTAGCACAGCAGTTAAAGTAATCAGCACAACATTGATCCAGTAGGTGTGTGTGTGTGTGAATTTAGCGGGTGGGGGGGGGGGGTGGCGGGCGTTGGTGGAGGTGGGAGCTTATAAACAGAAGCCACTTATGAAAAACTCTGTCAACTAATTGTTCTTGAGGATTTTGTAAATTCCATCCTCTTCCCAATAAGAAATCACCTAGAAGAACAGGGAATGACTGGGTTGTGTCAAGCGTGGCACTGGCTGTTGATTGAGCTGATCCACAACCCCCTGGTCCTGAGGATCCCTTCTATAGTCATTGAGCATAGAGAAATGCAGCATGGAAGCAGACATTTCAGTCCAGCTCATCCGTGCTGATCAGATATCTCAATCTGACCTAGTCCTATTTGGCCATTATCCCTCGAAACCCTTCCGATTCATACACTCAACCAGATGCCTTTCAATGTTGTAATTGTACCTGCCTCCACTACTTCCTCTGACAGCTTGTTCCATAAATGCAGCATCCTCAGTGTGAAGAAGTCACCCCTTGCATCACTTTTTAAATCTACCGTCTCCCACCTTAAACCTATGCCCTCTAGTTTGGACTCCCCCAGCCTGGAAAAAGACCTTTACTATTCACTGTATTCATGCCCTCATGAAGTATTAAACCTCGATAAGGTCACCCCTTAGCCTCTGATACTGCCAGGGAAAACGCACCAGTCTATTCAGCCTCTGCTTGTAATTCAAACACTCCAGTCCTGATCACAACTTTTACTGTACCCTCATGTTTAACAACATGCTTCCTATAGTAGGGCAACAAGAATCATATGCAGTATTCTAAAAGTGGCCTCAATGTCCTGTACAGCTGCAACATGACATCGCAACTCCTAAACTCAATGTTCTGATCAGTGATGGCAAGCATGCCAAACACCGCCTTCACCACCCTGTCTATTTGTCAAGCAACTCTCCCTGCATCCCTCGGTCTCTTTGTTCAGCAACACACCCCCCAGGGCCCTACCATTAACTGTATAAATCCTACCACCTTGAACCGATTAAACAGGGCAGAGTTGGAGAGATTAATAGAAAACCTGGAGCTTACATGAGACAGGGAAATCACGTGAGACCTTCTTGGGACAGAAAGCATGCTGCTGTGATGGAGGATGAGGTCAGGAATCCTGTGAGTTTTCACATTGAAAGATGAAGTATATCTTGGCCAACTGCTGAAAGCTACAAGATAAGCCAGTGAGATTCAGTGGGGCATGTAGACCCCTTGCAGAAAATAGGAGTTCATCAGACACCATATCAGAACAGGTTATAGCCCTGAATGCTGTTGTAAATCATTGCAAATCACCTCTTGAGTGTCAAATGAGGCTAAACAAATCCCTGAGTTAATAGGGTTTTGTATCAAAAGGAGGGTTGGCCACAAAAGTCCCTTGGATGAGGCAAGTAAGCCCTGCTGTGACATCATGGGATACCTGGGCCAGCCAAACTTTACTGTTTGGCAAAGACATAATCTTCCCACCAGAGAGTAGCAAGGTGCTGGTAAAAAGTATAGGCAGAGGGTATGTGCCCATTCCCCTGCATTTCACCTAGAGTGTGAAACAAATCCCTTGAAAGAATGTTACTGAAGAAAACCTGATATGTTGTGCGTATGGGTTAACTGCGTGGTTTGTTGAACCATGAAGTTCCATCGTTTTCAGCCTCTTTGTTTGTCTGGGGTGTGGTGAACCTTGGGTTAACACTCCACCAGTTATCTCTCTCTGTTGAGACAGTGGCCTACGGTCTTCTGGGATAAAAGTGATTTTAAACTATTTACTGACCTGATTGTGAAGCTGAGAAATAGAACTTTTTCTAGTTTCATATTAAATTGACAGATTGGCCGAGCTGTTCATTACCACAGGGTCCTTCTAACTTAGTAGATAGCCGTTGTACCAGAGCTGTATCCCAATTTAGATGCAATCCAATTCTAGGCTGTGATCTGCTTCATTTCTTTCTTTCCTGTTGGAGGGGTGCTGCCTGTTAAGTTCAGTAATAATAGGTTTGTTTGTGGAGTCAGGAAAGGAAATAATTGAAAATGGGTCTCTGCTTAGGCCTTCAGAATTCTGAGTATATAAATATAGAGGCCAGCCAATAAAGCAACAATGTTTTCTTGTGTAAATAAATACTTTACTTGGGCATGTGCAAGCCATCTGATTTTCCTCTTGCCCTATTTCAGCTGAGAAAATGAATTGTGGTCCTCTAATTGGAACAAGTGATGGTAGGATCCACGAATTTTCCTTCCAAGGGCCCTGGACCTGAAATACAGTTGATGTCAATGGGCCATCTCACTAAGGTGGCTGGAAATCTAATTCTGCTGGAAATAAACAAAATCGAAAGACATTCTGTGTGTGTGTCTGTCGCATCCAGTTCAAATCATTTTAAAACGAAAAATCACACTTAGTAATGTCTTTTAAACCCTCAATATCCCAAATGTTTTCTGCCTAGTTAAGTGCTTTGCAAATAAAGCAACTGTTGTGTTGTAGGAATGACATGGCCCATTTTCTTTCTCCTAATTGTCGAATGTTGTGCACTGAGTTTCTGTCTGCAATCAAGTATTGTCGTCTTCTTCCATAGTTATTTGGCTGCTCTATCAGGCTGAACTGTGTTAACAAATGTGGATTTGAGCAACTTGAATTGATTTCTGAGTGCAGGTCATTTACATTGATTAGAAGCAGTAGGGATATTTTAATCAGAGCATTTCCCCAACCAGGCATCACTTCATTAATTAGCTCCTACTGTGTGTCTTCTTTCAGTCTGTTCCTCAACCACTATCAAATGTTGTAATGTGTTCCTACCACCGAAACTGCACAACATTCTTGCAGTGCATTTCACGACCTTGGGATACAACACTGAGCTGCACAATTTCTGTTGAAAACCAATGCTTCCAGTGTGCAAGTACTAAAGTTTCTGTTGTCATCAAATGCAGAATCTTTGGATTCAAGCTCCCTCGAAAACTGGTGGGTGTGACACCCCTCTGCAATTGGGAAGGGACCAGCCTTGGAACCCTCAGGTATCAGACAAGGAAAGATCCACTGAGGAATAGAGATAATAAAGTGTAGAGCTAGATTAACACAGCAGGCCAAGCAGCATTGGAGGAGCAGGAAGGCTGACGTTTCGGGCCGAGACCCTTCTTCAGAAATGGGGGAGGGGAAAGGGGGATCTGAAATAAATAGGGAGAGAGGGGGAGGTGGATAGAAGATGGATAGAGGAGAAGATAGATAAAGAGGAGACAGACAGGTCAAAGAGGCAGGGATGGAGCCGGTAAAGGTGAGTATAGGTGGGGAGTTAGGGAGGAGATAGGTCAGTCCAGGGAGGATGGACAGGTCAGGGGGGTGGGATGACATTAGGATGTAGGGGATCGGGGTGGGGCTTGAGGTGGGAGGAGTGGATAGGTGGGAGGAAGTTCAGGTTACAGAGGCAGGGCTGGGCTGGTTTTGGGATGCAGTAGGGGAAGAGGAGATTTTGAAGCTTGTGAAGTCCACATTGATGCCATCGGGCTGCAGGGTTCCCAAGTGGAATATGAGTTGCTGTTTCTGCAACCTTCGGGTGGCATCATTGTGGCACTGCAGGAGGCCCAGGATGGACATGTCGTCTGAGGAATGGGAGGGGGAGTTGAAATGGTTTGCGACTGTGAGGTGCAGTTGTTTGGTGTGAACCAAGCGTAGGTGTTCTGCAAAGTGGTCCTCAGACCTCCGCTTGGGTTCCCAATGTAGAGGCCACAATGGGAATAGTGGATGCAGTATAGCACATTAGCAGATGTGCAGGTGAACATCTGCTTGATGTGGAAATTCTTCTTGAGGCCTGGGATGGGGGTCAGGGGGGTGGTGTAGGGGCAAGTGTAGCACTTCCTGCGATTGCAGGGGAAAGTGCCGGGTATGGTGGGGCTGGAGGAGAGTGTGGAGCAGGCAAGGGAGTCACGGAGTGAGTGGTCCCTCCAGAAAGCAGATAAGGGTGGGGAGGGAAAAGTGAATGTGTGTCTGCATTCTCTGTTTCAACCTTTAAAGGGTTACACAATACAATGCAATGGGTTACTTGATACAATGAGCCATTTAGTACAACAAACAAAGGTCAGAGGGAACATTGCTGTAGATTCACCTTTTTATCTTCACTTACCTCAATATCAGCTCCTTTTTCCTTGCGTCGTCATCCATTTAATCATTGCTTTTCTCCTTCCTACCACAGATCACTCATTTAGTTTTCTCCCTTAGTTTCCATGTCAAAGCTGTTATGTCACGAATTTTCCCAATACTGATTAAAAAGCCATCAACTTGAAATCTTAACTCTGGTCTTCTCTTCATATGTGCTGCTCCATGTTTGTACACTCCCTGTGTTTTCTGCTGATTTTCATGTTAACTCTTTACTGCTTTAGGGTAGGATGAGGGTGAGGTGATTGGTTGGTTCAGTTGACGGGATGGCCAGTTTGTGACTCAAAGTGGCACCAACATCAAAAAGTCTCAGAAGCAGCATATTAGCATTGATAAGGGATCGGGCAGCTAACATCAAACACAGATTGAGCATAAGTGCATAACGTTCTGTGGCAAGATGTAACCAAGTGTCTGCCATATGGATCAGTGCAGGTGGCACAACATTTTGCAATTTATATAAATGACTTGAATGAAGACGTCAAATGTGTGGTTATTAAATTCACTGGTGGCACAAAATTAGGTAGGAAAGTAAGTTGTGGAGAGGACTTAAACCTATTCTTATCCCTTTGTTGCCTTCCATGGTTAGTGAGCAAAGAGCTGGTTAATGGAGTATAATGTGATAACTGGGAAACTGTGTTTTGACAGGAAGACTAAAAATGAAGAATATTATCAAAATGGTGAGAGATTGTAGAGCTCTGAGATGCAGAAAGAACTGTGTATCTGAGTGCATGATTTGCAAAAGGTTAGCATGCAGGTACAGCAAGTAATTAAAGTCAGTAGTGTTATAATTTATTTCAATTAAATTAAAAAGTAGGGAGGTTATGCTTCTGTTATACAGGACATTGGTGAGACCATATCTAGACTATTGAGGGCTGTTTTGGTCTCTTTATTTGAGGAATAATGTAATTGTGTTGGAAACATTTGGAGAAGGTTTATGAGACTAATATGTGTGTTGTCTTATGATGAAAGTTTAGATAGACTAGTCTTGTATCTGTTGGAGTTTAAAAGCATAAGAGATGACTTGACTGAAATATGTAAAATCCTGGATAGCTTCAGTAGAGTAGATTTGGAGAGAATAGTTTATCCTCTCAAAGAATCTAGATCTAGGGGTCATTGTTTTTAAAAAATGGGGTTGCCTGTTTAAAGCAGAGATGAGATGATATATTTCCCCTCAGATGATCTGAGCCTTTGGAACTCTCTATTCCAAAAGACATTGCAAGTATAATCTCTGAATAGTTTAAAAACAGAAATGGATGGATTCCTGTAAAGGAGATACTGCAATGTTATCAGCGAAAGTGAGATTGTTTATTTGAGCTTACATTCAGATTGGCCATAAACTTATTAAATGTTGGCAAATGCCTGAGAGGTCTTTTTTTAATTGTCTATCTGTGTGTCCATAGGACAAGTGAGGTGAAAATTAAAAGCAAGGACAGGTCAGCTGACCTTATAGGGGTAATAGCACAACATTTAAAAGTAGAAACAGACAAAGAAAACCAAAAGATAATTCATTTGAACCAGCCAAAATTCAATTGGAAATGAAGTAGCTTGAAAATTGTATTAAGATGTAGTAAAAGCTGGAAAACTAATTAGAAATCAAAAAAGAAGCAAATAATTGTTTAAGAGAAAGGAGAAAGGAAATTAAATAGGCACCTTAAGGAGACAGGAGGAGGTGAAGGAAATAGCATTTAAGAAGCTGGAACTAGAAATACAAAAGGAAAGGTTAAAAGGAAAAAGAAGAGAGACAGCAGAGAAAGAGCAAGAAGGAATATTAACTGAAACTGCTGTTTTTAATTCTAGCCATTTATGGCCTGGAGCATTCCGATGAGAAAAGATCTGAATCCAATTGAAAACCCAAGGAAAGCTGTTGACATTTGTGCATGCCCTTGCAAAATCTGATTAAAGAGACACCAATGCATTTTATATTTGTTTGAAGAGCTATCTGAACAGATGAGGTAGGCAGAGGTGAACTGAATTCTGCTCATTCAAAGCAGGCCAATAGGAAGAGTTCATGATGTTTACAGGTTGTTTTCTGATAAGTTTTCAATAGATTATAAATTGGCAAAAGAAGCTGGTCTTGATGCATAGGATTTGGTTCCTGAGACTTGCAGACAGAACTTTTAAAACATCCGGAAGCAGCCTAGGTTGTATTTTATAGAATTTGAGAAGGTGAAGAAAAGTTACTCAACCATTGAGAGAGGCATCAAAGGTGGAGATTAGGTTTGAATCACTAAAAGGAAATAACTGTCCACCAGGATTTTAAACTTTATTCCTTTTATAAGCAAGAACTCGCATAGAGAACCACACATTATAGCAGCAAGAGTTAAACTTGAAAGGGCTCAGAAAAGATTTACAGAAATGTTGCCAGGATTGGAATGTTTGCGCGATAGGGAGCAAGTAAATAGACTGGAATCTTTTATTCTCCTGGAGCATAACACGTTGAGGGGTAACCTTATAGAAGTTTATAAAATCATGAGCAGCATGGATAGGGTGAATAGTCAAGGTCTTTTCCACAGGGTAGGGGTGTCCAAAACCAGAGGTCGTAGGTTTGAAGTGAGAGGGGAAAGATTTAAAAGGGACCTAAGGGGCAACTTTTTCACACAGCGGGTGAAGCGTATATGAAATGAGCTGTACAAAATTTAAAAGGCATCTGGATGGATACATGAATCGGAAGGGTTTAGAAGAATGTGAGCCAAATGCTGGCAAATGGGAAAAGATTAGATTACCTACAGTGTGGAAACAGGCCTTTTGGCCCAACAGGTCTACACTGTCCCTTGAAGCATCCTACCCAGACCCAACCCTCACACCCCTGAACACTAGGGCAATTTAGCATGACTGATCCACCTAGCCTGCATAGCTTTGGACTGTGGGAGGAAAGTGGAGCACCTGAAGGAAACCCATGCATACACAGAGAGAATGTGCAAACTCCACGCAGACAGTTGCCTCAGGCTGGAATTGAACCTGGATCCCTGGTGCTGTGAGGCTGCAGTGCTAATCACTGAGCCACTGTGCCACCCGTTTTATTTATTTGGTACATCTGGTCACCAAGGATAAATTGGTTCAAAGGGTTTATTTCCATGCCTAACCCCAACCCTAACCCTATCTGCAACCAAGACGGCTAATGATTATAAGCTGGTCTACAAATTAATGCATTTCCCCCACAAACCTGGAAAGAATGTAAGGTGGGATGATGAAAGGAAAGTAAGGACGCAGGGATCTGAAAGGAAAACATTCAGGGTGTCCTCAGGCTAGCGAAGAAGGCACCGAGAGTAGAAGTAATGTATGAAGCACTAAGTGTCTCAAGATCGGACATGTTTTTGCAGGTTGTTGGAAGCTATGCATAAAATCCATGAGATTTATTTGGGTATACAGGTCAATGCAGAGAATAAAGTATTGAATGAGAGTGCAACAGACAAAGCTGTAGCCCTAGCTGTAGAAATAATGACTAGAATGAACACTGCTAATAATCCAAGTCACCTGAAACTTGCTAGGAGCTCTGGAGAGGAAACATAACTCCTTATTCCTTAACTGAGGCAAGTAAACCTATTGTCATGGTTAGGAATGCAGGAATTATGCAAACTCTCTTGCTTTGAAAAGCATGACTTTTGCATCAGAACGTTTAGGAATGTCGATGTTTTCCTGAATAGTTTCAGTGTATACCTAAATGCTTGTTGGGTGCACCTGGAGTATGTAGTGGATCTGAGGCAGTTATTGCAGGAGTTTTCTGTAATTTGCCTGTAGATAAAGTTGACCTATTACAGAAGAGAAGATAGTAGCTTCCTTAATAGTTATAGAATGACCATCGAATCAAAAAATGTTGGCATGTTCCCTTTAACATATTAACCTCTAATTCTAGATTTTCCCAAAAACGAAAACTTCCTTTCTGCTCCACAATACTAAGACCACTCAACTTCTTACATGTTTCAGGTCACTCTTGACTATTCTGAAATACAGTGTATACCAATTTTTGCCTGAGTAAAATTTCCACATAAGATAATGCCCCACCCATTCCAGCTATTAATCTCGTGATCCTCTGAACTGCTTCTAGCACATTATTATCTTTCTTAAATATGGAGATGAACACTGTATAAAGTACTTCTGATGTGGTCATACCAGCACCCTGCTTAACAAATTTTCCCACATCATACCCCATTTGCAATATCTTTGTTCACTCACTCAAGTTAACTTAATCCCTTTGTAGCTCATTAAATCCTCATCACATTTACTTATCTCTGTGTCATCTGCAAATTTAGCAAACAAACCTTTCACCCAAGTCATTCATGTAAAATTTGAAACGTTGAGTTCCTGGCACTGATCCATGCAGTGCGCAGCTCGGTATGCCTTGCCATCCAGAGAAAGGGCCCATTTTATTCCTAGTCTTTGTTTCCTGTTAGCAAGCCAGTTTTCTATCCATGCCAATGTGTTGCCCTTTACACTAGGAGTTATTATTTTCTGTGAGGAACTCCTATCAAATGCTTTCAAGAAATCCAAGTAATGTACATCTACCAGTTTACTTTAACCTCTGCACCTGTTATTTCTTCAAAGAATTCTAATAAGTTTGCTTAGCATGACTTCTCTCTCACAGGCTATTTTGGTTCCGCCTGATGTCAAACAGCTTGAAGGTCATTGCTTTCTGTCTCCCTCCCTTTTAGAAAACAAAAGGAACAAAATTCACTGGACTCCAATCTAATGGAATCTTTCCCAAATCTCAGGCATCATTTAGTTTAACAGCCAAAGAGGAATTCCATCAGGACTCAAAAGCTGATCAGTACACATCTCTAACAATTTGCACATTACTATTTTCCTGATGATTGTCATTGTTTTTGGTCCTTCACTCCGTTCCATTTAGAGTCAGAGTCAGAGATGTACAGCACAAAAACAGGCGCCTCAGTCCAACTCCTCCATGCTGACGAAAACTGATCTAGCCTCATTTGCTGGCACTTGTCCTACATCCCTCTAAACCTTTCCTATTCACGTTTCCATCCAGATGTCTTTTAAATGATATAATTGTATCCACCTCCACTACTTTATCTAGTAGTTCATCTTATACACGCACTATCCCCTGCATAAAAAGATTGCCCCATTGCTCCCTTTTAAATTTCCCACTTCTCCTTAAACCTATGTCCTCTATTCTTAGGACCCCCAACCCTGAGAAAAAGACCTTAGCTATTCCCCCTATCTATGCCCTTCATGATTTTATATGCCTCTAAGTTCACCCTTAGGCCTCCAACACCCCAAGGAAATGAAAAGCACCAATCTATTCAGCCTCTGCCTATAACTCAAAGCCTCCAGTCCAGTCGACATCCTTGTAAATCTTTTCTGAACCGTTTCATGTTGAACAACATCCTCCCTATAGCAGGGAGACCAGAATTGTACACAGTATTCTAAAAGTGGCATCATAATGTCCTATACAGCTGCAACATACATCCCAACTTCTCTACTCAATGCACTAACCAACAAAGACAAGTGTGTAAAGTGCTCTCTTCACCATCCCACCTACCTGGGACTCTACTTTCAAGTAACTATGCACCTGCACCCCGAGGTCTCTTTTTGTTTAGCAACACTCCCCAGGGCCCTGCCATTAACTGGATAGGCCCTGGCCTGCCTTAACTTTACCAAAGTGCGACACATCACATTTAACTAAATTAAACTTAATCTGCCACTCCTCAGCCTGTAGCCCCATCTGATCAAGGTTCCATTGTACTGTTAAGATAATCTTCTTCACTGTCCAGCACACCAACTATTTTGGTGTCATCTGCAAACTTACTAATCATACCTCCTGTATTCACATACAAATCATTTATGCAGATGAGGAGAATCAGTGTACCCATCACCAGCTTATTTCTGGAACATTACTTACATGTTGTATGGTAAAGACAGATAGAACATATTCGCTAAATTCACACGATATCTCCTTATTTTCCATGATTAATTTCCCAGCCTCACTTTTTTGTACCAGATCAACATGCTCAGTCTTAACTCTTCTCATTCATAAATATGTAGAGAATCTGTTAACTGCTTTTTTAAAAAAATTCCAGCTAGTTTCTTGTGTAGTCTACTTTCTCTTCTTATTAATCTTGTAGTCATTTTATGTATATATGCCTAATCTTCTGACCTGCCACCGATCTTTGTGTAATTATATGCTTACAATAAGTATGATCCTATCTTTATTTTTGCTAGGCATTGATGGTGAGCCTTCTCCTTGGAATGTTTCTATCACATTTTAGTGTATTTATTCTGTGCCCAGTGAAATATTTATTAAAATATCTGCCACTGCACTTCTATCAACCTATACCCTGGCCTAATTTTCCAGTTCTCTTTAGCTTGTCCTGCTTTCATGTCCTCATAATGACCTTATTTAAGTTCAAATACTCATCTTGAACTCATTTCCCTCAATTTTATCATGAATGCAAAGTTCATTCACATTGTGATTATTGTGACTGAGGGTTGCCTTCATTATGCGATCATTAATCCATTTTGTCTCATTGTACAACAGTATTTTCAGTATACATTGTGCTCCGATAGGCTCCAGACCATTGTGTAATAATGATACTATTCTCAAAATGCTGTATGAACCACCTTTTCTCAGCTACCACATGACTTTTAGTTTCTCCCTTATACTACATCATACCTCATCATTATTGAAAACCATACCTCTACACCACTCCAACTAGTGACCTCTTGCCTTGATCATTTCTTGTCATGGTCCAAACCACTTCCTTGATTCCTGAGCTTACATCATCCCTCAATTGTGTTCATGTTGCCATAAGTTAACAGAGCACTCTCCAACTTTTCCTAGCTTCCTGTCTTTCCTAAATGGCCTACACTCTTTAAATTTTTAAGTATCGATTGATACCATCCTCCAGCCGTATTTCTGGAATGATTTTCAATTCATAGTAATTTATTTTGATTTGCAATCTCAATTCAACTGTTTTCTTTTGAATGCCAGGTACAGAATATTTTGCTCTATCCTTGTATTCTATTTATAACCTCTAACCTTATATGCAGTACTGGTTTATTCTTGGTTATGTTGGCTCTGTCCATTCCCACCATGGATTGGTTTATATTTTCCCCTTCACTGATTCCTATTTCTCTTACCTTTTCTCCACTTTTTTTTCTTTTAGCAAACCTTCCTAAATTTTGATCCTTTGCATCAGCACTTTACCCTCATTAATTTTGAAGCCTTATCTACATAAGTCACTACTAAACTAGTCTCTGCATGATATAAGTGTAGATCTTCTCAGTAGTACAAATCCCGTTTTCCCCAGTATTGGGACCAGAGCCCCACAAACCAGAACTAACTTCTCGCACATCAGACTTTGAGCCATACATTCATTTCTCTAATCTCGTTTGGTACATTCCCCTGAATGTCTTCTTTCCACTGCACAGACCTCTAAGGTCAGTACGTGGTAGACACTGGTGAGAAAGCAGATGAGTGGACATATTGTTAACTGGGTATTTAATTTTATATTGTGACCATGGTAGTAGTGGAACTACATAGATTTATGTTTCACTCCACCCATCTTGGTCATAAGAGATTTGACACATTTTTTAAAAAGTTTGATATTTTGGAGTTGAAATGATTTTCAGGTTAACTTGTATTATGATTTTGCTGTTCAGTTGATTTTGGTTCACATGTTGAGAAATTCAAATGTAATCTGCCTGTGATAAAAGGCAAAGTAACTGGAATACCAAACTAATCAAAACTGGGTTTTCTTGCAGGTTTAGTTTCAAGGAAAGCAAAAAGATAAGAACATAAGAACTAGGAGCAGGAGTAGGCCATCTGGCCCTCAAGCCTGCTCCGCCATTTAATAACACACACTATTTTAATACCACACATTTTAATAACATGCCATTTAGTAAGATCATGGCTGATCTTTGAGACTCAGCTTCACTTAACCACCCACTCACCATAACCCTTAATTCTTTTTCTGTTCAAAAATTTATCTAGCCTTGCCTTAAAAACATTCAGTGAGGTAGCTTCAACCACTTCACTGGACAGGGAATTCCACGGATTCACAACCCTTTGGGTGAAGACGTTCCTCCTGACCTCAGCCCTACATCTGCTTCCCTTTAGTTTGAGGCGATGCCCTCTAATCCCAGTTTGACCTGCTAGCAGAAACAACCCCCCTGCCTTCACCTTATCTATTCCCTTCATAATCTTATATTTCTATAAGATATCCCCTCATTCTTATGAATTTCAATGAGTATAATCCAATCTACTCAGTCTCTCCTCACAATCCAACACTCTCAACTCTGGAATCAACCGAGTGAATCTCTTCTGCACCCCCTCCAGTGCGAATATATCTCTTCTCAAGTAAGAAGGCCAAAACTGCACACAGTACTCCAGGTGTGGCCTCACCAGGACCCTATACAGCTGCAGCATAGCCTCCCTGTTTTAAAACTCCCTCCCTCTAGCAATCACAGACAAAATTCAATTTGCCTTTTTAATTACCTGCTGCACCTGCAATCCCACCTTCAGTGATTCACAAGGACAGCCAAGCCCCTCTGCACAGCAGCGTGCTGCAATTTTTTACCATTTAAAACATAGTCCATTTTGCTGTTATTCCCACCAAAACAGATGACCTCACACTTATCAACATTGTACTGCATCTGCTAGGCCTTTGTCCATTCACCTAGAATACCTATATCCCACTGCAGACTTTCAGTGTCATCTGCACACATTGCTCTACCACTGATCTTAGTGTCATCTGCAAATTTTGACACACCACACTTAGTCACCAACTCTAAATCGTGGATGTAAGTTGTAAACCATTGTGGTCCCAACAATGATCCCTGAGGCACACCACCAGCCATTGGCCGCCAACCAGAAAAACACACATTTACCCCCACTCTTTGCTTTCTACTGGTCAACCAATCCTCTATCCAGTCCAATACATTACTTGTAATACCATGCAACCTAATCTTATGTAGCAGCCTTTGGTGTGGCACCTTGTCAAATGTCTTCTGGAAATCCAGATACACCACATCCACAGGTTCCCCATTGTCCACCATGCAAGTAATGTCCTCAAAGAATTACAGCAAACTAGTTAAACATGACTTACCCTTCATGAACCCAGGCTGGGTGTTCCCAATGGGAGAATTTATATCCAGATGTCTTGTTTTTTCTTCCTTAATGATAGACTCAAGCATTTTCCCCACTGCCAAAGTTAAGCTAACTGGCCTATAGTTACCGGCTTTTTGTCTACTTCCTTTTTTATACAGTAGTGTCACTTTGGCTGTTTTCCAATCTGCAGGAACCACCCCAGGGTCTAGTAAATTTGGTAAATAATTACTAGTGCATTTGCTGCTTCTGCCATCACCTCTTTTAGTACCCTGGGATGCACTTCATCAGAGCCAGCAGAATTGTCTGCCTTTAGCCCCATTAGCTTGCCCAGCTCTGCCTCCTTAGTGATGATGATAGTTTCTAGGTCCTCGCCTGCTATAACCTTCTTGTTACTAGTTTTTGGCATGTTATTTGCACCTAGTCCTAACCCTAACCTTCCACAGTGAAGACCAACACAAAATAACTGTTTAACGTCTCGGCTATTTCCTCATTCCCAGTTATTAAATTGGCCTTCTCATCCTCTAAAGGACCAACGTTTACCTTCGCCACTCTTTTACAATTTACATTTTTATAGAAAATTTTGCTGCCTGTTTTTATATCCTGAGCTAGTTTACTCTCATAATCTATCTTACTTTTCTTTATAACTCTTTTTTGTGGCTTTCTGTTGGCCTTTAAATATTTCCCAGTCTCATAGTTTCCTGCTAATCTTTGCTTTTTTGTATTTTTTTTTAATCTGATGCTTTCCTTTATTTCCTTAGACATCCGTGGCTGAGTGTCTCTTTTCCTACAGTTCTCCCTTATCAGTGGAATATACTTCTGCTGAGTACTGTGAAAAATCGTTTTGAAAGTCCTCCACTGCTCCTCAATTGACCCACCACAAAGTTTTTGCTCCCAAGTTACCTTAGCTAACTCCTTCCTCATTCCTTCATCGTTCCCTTTATTTAAGTACAGGACGTAGGTACTGGATTTGACCTTCTCATGCTCCATCTATATTTTAGATGTCAGCATATTTCGAAAAAGTTCTCAGTCATATGCCTCAAAATGCAAAAAGGCCTGGAAACAGACAGGGAAATCACAGCACATGATTCATCTACGCTTATTGCTTCTGATTCAGCCAATGTATAAATTTCATCTCCCCAGCTTATTTAAATGTTTGCATTGTGCAGGCAGCTGCAAGTGTGCTGTTCAGTGGCTACATGAGCAAGGCCACAAAATTGCTTGCAGCTCGTACCAGACAAAAGCTGCATCCTGCACCGCTTAGTGCCACTCTGCAATATTTTTTTTAAAATGGGTGACATAATTTAGAGGAGGATTTTTCTGAAAGTTATTTTAAAAGATATTCTCACCTGGAAAAGGGCACAACATGCCAAAAGGAGATTCCAAGATATTCTGATGCTGCCTCCAAGGTTTTATTAAGGGCATGTAGAGAACATTGGACGCTACCTATTCACAAGCCCCCCCAAATAGAGCCTCAGAAAACAAATAGCTGTTTCAGTTAATATCAGGAGCCCAAAAATCATGGAACCGACTTTATCTTTACTGAAGAGGTTTAGGGTAAAAGGCAGATTACAGATTTATCTCAGACACCGAGAGATTTGAACTCATGCACCAACATTATTCTGAACCATACACTAACCACATAACCAACTGGGCTGGCCAGTCCCAAGAATTTTGCCACTTTCTCAACACACTAACACAACTTCTGAGCCCTAGCTTTAGCTTTCAACTAACTTCTGGAATCTTCTGAGTTCTGAATCCCCTATGGAAAATATGAGCTCCACATTTTGTTCCTTGGAGAACTGAATGTCATAAACATTTAGCTACACTCAAATGCGGCAGCCCTTGGAAATGAGTGTACCCTGAAAGTTTTATGTTGTCATAGAATTTTGGAAACAGATTATATCATACATCCAATATCTATATCTGTAAAAATGTATTATTTTGTGTTAATTGGGCCATTCTGTTGACGCCTTTTTGGAAAATGGGTGCCAGCATGAAGCTATGGAGGCAGGTCAGCACCTCTGACCCACGCCCCACTCCCACCAACCATCCTCTCCCCACCCCCTCTCCAACTCTATTGATGTTCTGGCATGCTGCAGATGTTTTCCATGAGGAAGATTGATGCAAAGTTCCTCCACCATTTCTTTGCTCCCAATTACTACTTCTCCAGCTCCATTTTCTGTCAGTTCAACGTTCACTCTTGCCTCTTTCTTATATACCTATAAAACTTTTAAACTTTTCTTGAGCATTACTAGCCAGTTATTCTCATATTTTGTCTTCTCCCCCTTTTATTGCTTTTTACTGTAATTCTTAGTTGGTTTATAAAGGTTTTCCAAACTTCCGGATTCCCAATCACCTTGGCCGGGTTGAATGTTTTTTCTTTTGCTTTTATGTGCTGTTCCTGACTTTCCTTGTCAACTATAGTTGTTTCGGCCTCTCCTCAGTATGCTTCTTCTTCCTTGGGATGAATATCTGCTGTGCCTCCTAAATTACCCCCAAACTCCTGATCCACTGTCTTCCCTGCTCAGCTCCTCTTCCAAACAACTCTGGTCAGTTCCTCCCTCATTTTTTTATTGTTACCTTTATTCAATTGTAATACCATTACATCCAATTCCAGCTTCTTGCTCTCAAACTGCAGTCAGAAATCTATCACATTACTTACACTGTCCCCTAAAGATTTCTTCACCCTGAGCTCCTGAATCAAGTCGGCCTCATAACCCAAAGTTGCTTGATCCAGACTGGACTGTGCCACAGCTGCTCCTAAGAATAATCATGTTGACAAATTACATTTCTTGGGATCTGCTACCAATCTGATTTTTCCTGTACAGCTGCGTATTGATGTCTCCCATGATTCATTGTAATAATGCCTTTCTTACCTTTTTTTAAATTCATTCTCCGGATGTGGGCATCTTTGGCAAGGCCAGAGCTTTTTGCCAATCCTTAATTGTCCAAAGAGGGCAGTTAAGAGTCAACCACATAGCTGTAGGTCTGGATTCAAATGTAGACCAGACCAGCTAAGGCAAGTTGTTTCAGAGAAGGTAGGATCTGAAGGAGGGTCTATGCCCAAAACGTCAGCTTTCCTGCCCCTTTTGATGCTACTTGGCCTGCTGTGTTCATGCAGTTCCATACCCTGTTATCTCAGGTAAGACAGATGTTGATTTGCTCCCCTGAAGGATGTCAGTGAATCAGATAAGTTTTTCTGATAATTGACGAAATGGTCATCACTAGATTCCAAATTCTATATTTTTATTGAATTCAAATTCCACCATCTGCTCCAACAGGATTTGAACCCAGATCTCTGGAGTGTTGCCTGTGTCTTTGGATTAACAGGTCAGTGATAATACCATTGGGCTGTCACCTCCCCTACACATGCCTTTTCTATCTCCTGATTTATTTTTGTCTCACATCCTGAGCACTGCTTGTACCCCCATCAGGCTCTTTTCTCTCCTATGGTTTCCTTAACTCTACCTATACAGGCTCTACACTTTCCAACTCTATGTCACCTCCCACTATCGATTTAGTTTTATTCCTTACTAAGAAGGCAAACCTACCCACCAAAAAACTCTCCCCACCCATCTGCCCATCTTTTCAATAGGCCGCATATCCTTAGATATTTAGTTCCTGGCCGTGATCCAGATGAATACGAACTTAACAATGAAGTGAACCATCAACAAACTGTAAAGTAAATGTTTGGGAAATGATGGAGCCTTTCACATTGTCAATCTCACACCACATTTATGGTATAGGATGATCAGATGATTTTACGGCCATAAATATTGTATGTCCTCAAAAAGCAGACTGTCATAACCTGAAGGCCAAAATCAGTCCAGGAGCTAGTGGCAGTATATTGCCACTATGCATTGTATATGTGCCCCAAAAGTGGATCTCCATGCTACAACCTACAAAAGACCATCTCACGGCATGCACTGGATCTGCAATCCTGTTCAATGGTGCAATCACATTGCAGTGCTAGTATGCACATTTAGCTTGGATTCTCAAAATCGTCTACCTGGTAGATACCTATGATCCAGCCTTGAAGAAGTATCAATACACACAGACCTCAACATCATAACCATTCATGAAACTCAAACAACATCCACCGTGGTGAAAAAGAAAGCATGACAGAGCTCTTCTTTTCAAAGGCAGAGGGGAATCAAACAGATGTGTGACCAGCAGTTAGGCAGAGTAGCATCACAACTCTGCACTAGACATGAGACCAAAACAAAAGTCCAGTCACAGATACCTAGATACCAGCAAAAACTTCAAAGGTATGAAGTCAGTCCAGTTCTTAGAAGTCATTACCAATCAAAGTGCAACACTTCAAAGGAACAAAAGCAACTCAGACCAGTGCATGATATGTCAATCACGCATACAGACTGAGGATGAAAACCCCAACAACAATGTTCATGTGATGATGCTGAGTGGCAGCATCCAACATCAAAACAAACAAGTTGTCAGCCTCCAGCAATTCAGAATAACTTGCAAATCTGCACAAATCTCCAGCACATTATATTGATGTTTGAATTATTCATCATGTCAAGCCTGTTTTTAGGCGTTTATATATTGTTGAATTGATAACATGTGCCTATGTAATGTGATGTTTGGGATTTTCTTTCTTTGGTAAAAGGGGAGATGTTGTAGTTTGTCTTATGGAAGATGTGCTACATACCTTTAAGGGAAATGCTCATGTATCACCACCATATTTATGGCATATGGCCTGATGGTTGATGACCTAATGGTATAAAGTCAAAGTCTCCATCTTCCTGAGCTTTGACCTCTTGCAGCATGACATTCGGTGGGAAGCCTGCTATAGCACATCCACATTGCTTAGATCATAACTCAGGAAGCCTCACTGGAAAGGGACATCATTAATTGTTGAACACTAAAATAGGACCACTACTTGTGGGTACATAGGCTAACGCAAACCCGAGACAACAGTCCTGCAGTTGTACCCTGGGTCGGCTTTGTAAAGAGCTCAGATGATGAGTTCTAACTCAGCAGGCCATTGCCTATCACCCAGGGAACTCATACTCAATTAGCTCCAAAATATTTGTAGATGATCAACTACCACACCACCTCACATTATTTGTTTTCTTTGAGATTGAATATAAAAGCAATTGGGCCATCGTTTGGAAAGGCAACAATTGGTAACACCTTGAGCTGTCTTTTCTTTCGTGGCTCCATCTGAAATGAGGTGAAATGATAAGAGAAGTATGATGTAAATTTTGGTAACAGAATCTCTCACTCCTTCAACTTCTCTTACTCTATCCAACCTGACCCAATGCATGAGAATGCTCCAAGTGTTCAGGCTAAGATGGAAATTCTCTAGATTTTTGAATTAAACAAGAGAGACTTCCAAAAAATGAAACCAGATGGATCCAACACACCACGCTTCTACGGACTACCAAAAATTCACAAACCAGGAGCCCCCCTCAGACCCATAGTGTCGTTACCTGGAACACCAACCTACAGATTAGCCAAGGAACTACACCAAAAACTAAAACACCTAGTAGAAGACTCCCACCACATCATTCGCTCCACCCAAGAATTCCTGAACACCATCAAAGACACCAAGATAGAAGAGGATGAAATAATGGTCTCCTTTGACATAACAGCCCTGTTCACATCCATCGACATCAACCTGGCCAAAGAAACACTGACTACACTATTAGAAGAACCGAAGACACATACACCAGACACCACTAACCTCATCAGCAAGGACAACATCATCAAGCTAGTGGACCTATGCCTCACCACCCACTTCACTTTCAATAACAAAACCTACAGACAAACCAACGGTACACCCATGGGATCTCCGATATCAGGGTTCTTAGCAGAGGCAGTAATGCAGAGACTCGAACAAACAGCTCTGCCAATCATCCAACCCAAACTTTGGGTCCGCTATGTGGATGACACCTTTGTCATCACTAAACAAAACAAATTAGAGGAAACCTTCAAGACCATCAATAATACCCTGACTGGCATAACATTCACAAAAGAGGAGGAAAACAACAACAATCTGCCATTCCTAGATGTCACAGTAGAGCGAAGAGCCAATGGGGAACTTCAAACCAGCGTCGACAGGAAAACAACACATACGGACCAAATACTGAACTACAGGAGCAACCATCCCAACACCCACAAACGAAGCTGCATTAGAACATTATTCCAACGAGCCACCGCACACTGCAGCACAGAGGAACTATGAAGAGCAGAGGAAAATCACCTATACAGCGAATTCAAAAAGAATGGGTACCCAATGAACACCGTCCGCCGATTTCTCAGCAACAAACCCAAACAAACAGACAAAACGTGCCCAGAAACCATAACAACTCTCCCCTACATCAAAGACATTTCAGAAATGACTGCCAAACTACTCAGTCCCCTTGGCATCAAGATAGCCCACAAACCCACCAACACACTAAAACAGCAGCTATTGAACTTAAAAGACCCTATACAGACAACAAGCAAAACGAACGTCATCTACAAAATACCTTGCAAGAACTGTGACAAACACTACATTGGACAAACTGGCAGAAAGCTAGCCACCAGGATACATGAACATCAACTAGCCACAAAACGACATGACCCACTATCACTCGTATCCTTACATACAGATGAGGAAGGACACCACTTTGATTGGGACAACACATCCATCCTAGGACAAGCCAAACAGAGACATGCACGAGAATTCCTAGAAGTATGGCATTCCAACCGGAACTCCATCAACAAACACATTAATTTGGAGCCAATCTACCATCCCCTGAGAAAAAGAACAGGAAATGACATCACCAACACAGGAAATGACATCACCAACCCAAGGAAACCTAACCAGATAAATAGAAAGCGGGACATAACACCAGCGCTTCGTCGGAGGTTCACTGATGATGTGACCTAGAATGGTGACGAATCGTCTGGGAATAAACCTTCCAGCTCAGTGAACCAGCTTACATCTGGAACAAAATAAAGACCCACTCTTTTGTGGACCGAGAGGAGGAGAGCGCTGTGTTGGAGGTGAAAGGAAGACGTCGGGTTGGCTGTGCACCTTTGCAACCGGTGGATCTTAATGCTGGCTTCGGCCTAACGCTGGTTCAGGGGAGCAGCCAACCTTCAACGTTGGCTGCGGCGAGTGCTCGTGCCCCAGGTCAGGGCGTCCGGAACACCATCCGTGTTTCTGTGAAGAAGGTGGATGAAGGTGCACCTGTGGACTGCACCTTCTTCGTGAAGAGGGTCCTGTTGGACTGTTGTGAGTTTGCTGCTGCGGACAATTACTGCCTGCAGGATTTCCCCGGAGGGGGTTTTTACGATGTGACCTTCCGGAGTGCCAAGCTTTGCGAGCGATTCCTGGAGGTTTTCAAGGAGAAAGGAGGTGAGGGCCCCCTCTCTGTATTGACCGCTGTCCCGCTGTTCGTGATGCCAGCGCAGAGGAGCCGTATGGTGACTGTACACATGTACAACCCGCATGTGCCAGCAGTTGATGTCCTGACCTTCCTTGGAAGGTACGTGAAGGTGGAAGGGGACCTAACCGACATCATGGACCCCTTTGGCATCTGGAACAGTAAGAGGCAGGTCAAGGTGACGCTGAGGATGGGTGTGGATGGGAACATTGTACACCCACAATCCGGCTTCACTATCGGCGGGAGCAAGGGCTACCTGACCTACGCAGGGCAATCTAAAGTCTGCCATGCCTGTGGTAGGTCAGGTCACGTGGCGGCCGACTGCAAAGCCACCATCTGCAGGAACTGCAGGGAGGAGGGACACCTTGAAAAGGATTGCCCACAAGAAAAAAGCTGCAACCTTTGCAGGGAAGCGGGCCACCTCTATAGGGCATGCCCGCGGTGGGGGACCACCTACGCCCAGGTTGGCGGCAGGGGCAATGTGAGGTCAGCCCCCCCCGGAGGAGAGGAAGGCACCAGGGCCCTACAAGGACCCCACTATTGTGCAGGAGGGCCAGGTCGTGCAGGAGGGCCCAGCCCCGCAGGATGGACCCGAGGCCAGCAAAGCGCCCCTGCAGGCTCCGCTCCCCCCTGACAACCCGGAGTCGATGGAGGCGGCGACAGGCGACCCAAGGGAGTGGACAACGGTCTGGAAACCGAGGAAGAAGGTGCGTCGGTGGGCCCAGGACCCACAACCATCAGGCGGGAACAGGCAGCTACCGGGGGGCTATAAGAGCTCGTATGAAGAGGGCGATTCGGAGTGGGCCCGCCTGAAGCAGAAGCTAAAGATCTCAAGGGAGAAGGAAAGCAGCATCATGCTTCCAGGTGAGGGGAGGCGTCCTGAGGCTCCCTCCGACACCCAGTCACATGCTGCTGGGGCACTGGAGGGACCCCCGGTACTTCCAGGCGGGAAGGAGGAAACAGAGCGTCCCCAGCCTGACACAGAGCCGGACTCTCCTGCCTCCGTACCCCCGACGGGGGGATGCCACCTGGAAGGCAGCACGGACGGTTTCCTGAGCCCGGAGAGCGTCCAGCAGTTAGCCCGAGCAACGGGCATGAAGGGACAGATGGATGGGCTGGACCTTGGACTTGGGGAGGGTACTGTGGTCACTGCCCACAATGGGGGTACGAGTTGCGAGCATTAATGTGCGCAGCGTCAAGTCCACCGCAAGATGTGTATCCACGTTGGCCTACCTGACCACCGTCAGGGCGGACCTCCTGTTTCTGCAGGAGTGTGGGATACTGCACCTCAGCAGGTACGGGAAATGGTCCGGCGCCTGGACCTGTGGGCCTTCGATCTGGTTGGGGGGTAACGACTGTCGCTCCTCGGGCCTGGCTATTCTGCTGCGGGGGCGCAACTTCACCATCTCTTAAGTTCAGGAGGTGGTGGGGGGGCGCCTCCTAGTGGCTGACGTCACCTACAGGAACGCTCCCCTGAGGCTGATCAACGTGTACGCCCCAGCGGTACGGAGTGAGCGGTTGGCCGTCCTGCAGCGGCTTCCACCCCTGCTGGCTACGTTCAGGCCGGTCATCCGAGGCGGAGACTTCAACTGCATCATCGATGCAGATGGAAGATCCGGCGTGGAGACAGCGGGTGGGGGGAGTCAACTGGACGTCATGTCCAGATTCCTGATGGGCACGGTGAAGGACACCAAGCTGCTCGACGTCTTCAGCACCCCTGCAGACGGAGTGCAGCAGAGGTACACCTGGTCGCCGCCAGACGGGTCTATTCGCTGAAGGATAGACTTCCTGTTTGTGTCACGGGTGTTCTCGGTCAGGTCCACTGGCGTCGAGCCGGTGTTTTTCTCTGACCACTGCCTCCTGCTTGCCGACTGTCACTTACAGGACGACCAGCCGGCCGGCAAGGGGACGTGGAAGCTCAACACGACTCTGTTGACCCCAGAGAACGTCGAGGAGCTTAAGAGGGAGTACGCCGGTTGGAGAACTGTGAAACCCCTCTTTGAGTCTCTGTGCGACTGGTGGGAGACGGTGAAGGAGAACATTAAAAGGTTCTTTGTCCTCAAGGGTGTTCGGAAGGCGCAAGAGAGGTGGGGAAAGCTGTCGCGGCTCCAGAAAAGGGTGCAGAACCTGCTCCTTCTGCAGTTGATGGGTGTCGATGTCACGGAGGACCTCCGTGAGGTGAGGGGCCAGCAAGCCTCGCTCTTTGCCGCGGAGGCCTCCAGGATAATCTTCCGGTCCAGGGACCGCTCCGTGGAGCAGGACGAGACGTGCTCACATTTCTTCTTTCAGAAGGTGCACAAAGAGAGCTCTGTGCTTAGCCGGCTGAAGGAGGGCGACGGCTCGGTGACGTCGTCTCAGCCCAACATTTTGAGGATCAGCAGATCCTTCTATGCCGGACTGTACGACACGAAGCCCACGGACAGCACGGCCTCCGAGTCGTTCCTGTCGTCTATCACGGAGGTCTTAGACGATGGCACGAGGGACTGTCTGGACTGGCCGATATCCCTAGACAAGCTGACCAGACCCCTCAAGTCCTTGGAGAGGAATAGGACTCCCGGGAGTGACGGCTTACCGGTCGAGCTGTATTCCGCTCTGTGGGACCTGGTCGGCCAGGACCTGCTGGAGGTGTACGGTAGTGCGCTTCGGGCAGGGGAAATGTGCAAGTCCATGAGGAAGGGCATCATCACCCTCATTTAAAAGAGGAAGGGGGAGAGGGAAGAAATTAAGAATTGGCGTCCCATTTCACTATTGAACATGGACTACAAAATCCTGGCCAAGGTCATTGCCAACCGGGTCAGGTCTGTCCTGGAGTCGGTGATTCACCCTGACCAAACCTGTGCTGTGTCGGGCAGGAAGATCGCTGAGAGCCTCGAGCTCATCAGGGATACGATCGCCTACGTACAGGACAGGCGGGTGGACACCTGCCTTGTCAGCCTGGACCAGGAGAAGGCCTTCGACAGGGTCTCTCATGCCTACATGAGGGACGTCCTTTCCAAATTGGGGTTCGAGGAGGGTATCCGCAATTGGATCCGGCTGCTCTACACCAAAATCGTTAGCGCAGTCTCGATCAATGGGTGGGAATCAGACAGTTTTCCTGTCAGATCTGGAGTCAGGCAGGGCTGCCCGCTCTCTCCTGCCTTGTTCGTGTGCTGTGTGGAGCCCTTCGCCGCATACATCAGGAAGGACGTGAGCCTGAAGGGCATGACTATCCCAGGCAGCGGAGGCCTTCAGGCCAAAACCTCCCCGGACATGGACGACGTCGCCATCTTCTGCACTGATCGTCGGTCGGTGAGTAGACTGTTGGATATCTGCGGCCAGTTTGAACTGGCCTCGTGTGCCAAAGGCAATAGGGATAAGACTGAGGCCATGTTCTTCGGGAACTGGGACGACCGCTCCTTCATCCCCTTCACCATCAGGACAGACTACCTGAAGGTGCTGGGTGTTTGGTTTGGTGGAGCTGGGGCGTCCGCTAATACTTGGGAGGAGCGTATCACCAAATTGAAGCAGAAACTGGGCAGGTGGATGCTCCGGTCCCGCTCCATCGCGGGTAAGAACCTAGTTGTCAGGTGCGAGGGGCTTTCGGTATTGTTGTATGTGGTGCAGGCCTGGCCTATTCCCTGGACCTGCGCCGCTGCGGTCACCTGGGCCATCTTCCACTTCATTTGGGGGTCGAGGATGGACTGGGTCCGCAAGGACACCATGTACAAAGACCTGGAAAATGGGGGAAAGGACGTACCGAATGCCACCCTCGCCCCGACGGCTACCTTTGTGTGAGGCTGCATCAAGCTGTGCGTAGATCCTCAGTACGCAAACACCAAGTGTCACTACTTACTGAGGTTCTACCTGTCCCTGGTGTTGTGAAGGATGGGCCTGGCCTCGTTGCCGCGGAACGCTCCAAGTAGTTGGACCGTTCCGTACCACCTGTCCTTCGTGGAGAAATTTTTGAAAGGAAACACCTTTGACCACAAGGCCGTCAGGCAGTGGTCAGCACGTAGTATCCTCGAGACCCTTCGGGAAAAGGAGAGGGTGGATCCCCTCATGTGGTTCCCCACGCAAACTGCCAAAGTCGTTTGGCAGAATGCCTCATCGCCAGAACTTTCAAACAAGCACAAGGACATTGCTTGGCTGGCGGTGAGAGGGGGTCTGCCAGTGAGATCCTTTATGCATGCCCGGAATCTCTGCGCCATCGCACGCTGCCCTCGAGGCGGCTGCGGGGGGGATGAGACTGTCGATCACCTCCTTCTGGAGTGTGCCTATGCGCAGAAGGTCTGGAGGGGGATGCAGTGCTATTTGTCGAGGTTCGTCCTGAGCAGCTCCGTGACGCGGGACTCCGTGCTCTACGGGCGGTTTCCCAGACGCACACCGAGACCAACATCAACTGCGCCTGGAGGACCATCAATGCGGTGAAAGACGCTCTTTGGTCTGCCCGTAACTTGCTGGTCTGCCAGCTGAAAGAACTGACACCGACCGAATGTTGCAGACTGGCGCACTCCAAGGTTCAGGACTACGTGCTGAGGGACATGATAAAGCTTGGGGCAGCCGCCGCCAAGGCGTGGTGGGGAAAGACCACGGTATGAAACCCCTCGTCCAGAATAGAAAAAAGGGTAACTGGGCCCAGCTGGCGCCTTCCCCAACTGGTCAGGGGGCCAACTGGGACTGTGCGGGGTGACGATGGCCGGGGTATTTTCTTTGCTTTGTTTTTTTTTCTTCTTTGTTTGTTTTTTTTTCCTTTAGTTGGTGTATGTATCCCCTGGGTAACCGGGAGCAGCTTGCATGACTGGGTAGGTGTATAAATGTTTTATTTTTTGTACATCTTATGAATAAAGTATTTTTTTTCCAATTAAAAATAGGTGACGAAAGGTCTGAAAACTAACCTTCCAGCTCAGCGAGCAAACTCGCATCCAGAACCTCAACCTGAGCTACAAATCTTCTCAAAACTCGCTAGGAAATGCTCATGTATCACCACCATATTTATGGCATATGGCCTAATGGTTTATGACCTAATGGTATAAAGTCAAAGTCTCCATCTTCCTGAGCTTTGACCTCTTGCAGCATGACATTCTGTGGGAAGCCTGCTATAGCACATCCACATTGCTTAGATCATAACTCAGGAAGCCTCACTGGAAAGGGACATCATTAATTGTTGAACACTAAAATAGGACCACTACTTGTGGGTACATAGGCTAACGCAAACCCGAGACAACAGTCCTGCAGTTGTACCCTGGGTCGGCTTTGTAAAGAGCTCAGATGATGAGTTCTAACTCAGCAGGCCATTGCCTATCACCCAGGGAACTCATACTCAATTAGCTCCAAAATATTTGTAGATGATCAACTACCACACCACCTCACATTATTTGTTTTCTTTGAGATTAGATATAAAAGCAATTGGGCCATCGTTTGGAAAGGCAACAATTGGTAACACCTTGAGCTGTCTTTTCTTTCGTGGCTCCGTCTGAAATGAGTGAAATGACAAGAGAAGTTTGATGTAAATTTTGGTAACAGAATCTCTCACTCCTTCAACTTCTCTTACTCTATCCAACCTGACCCAATGCATGAGAATGCTCCAAGTGTTCAGATTGAGATGGAAATTCCGTGCTCGTTTATTACCTGGTTGGCTCAGTGACTACTGCTTTCCAATTGTGGGGTGGCGTGGTGGCTCAATGGTTAGCACTGCTGCCTCACAGCACCTGGGATCTGGGTACAACTCCACCCTCAGATAACTGTTTGTGTGGAGTTTGCACATTCTCCTCATGTCTGCGTGGGTTTCCTCCAGGTACTCTGCTTTCCTCCCATCATTCAATGGTGTGAAGGCTAAATGGATTGGTCAAGCTAAATTGCCTGTAGTGTACAGGGAGGTGTAGATTAGGTAGTTATAGAATGATGGGTCTGGGTGGGATACTCTAGGGGTCAGCATGGACTTGTTGGGCCAAAGGGCCTGTTTCCACACTGTAGGGATTCTATGAAAAGATTGTGAAGTCTAAGGTGGAAGAAGGGAGGAGTGTCATCTAAAGCACTGATGTAAATAAACAGCATGGGACCTTGTCAAACGTTCTTCACTCCCTATATTGGCTTCCATTCATATGCACTCAAACCTCCACTCAACTTTAGGCTTTCTCCATCTGAGCTGTAAACCAGTTTTTCCTGCTTTTAGAGCAATGATCACACTGAAGTTTTTTTTCAGCAGACATCATGTTTTAACCAACTGAAAACAGAATTGGAACAGTAAAAAAAAATTTCATACAATCAAAGCTTGGTTTCTAAAGCACAAATAAGCTCTTCACTCTTCCGCATTGTTGTGAAACTTAGAACTTAAAAAGTGTAAAAACTAAAAGAACTGCGGATGCTGTCAATCAGGAACAAAAACAAAGTTGCTGGAAAAGCTCAGCAAGTCTGTCTGACAGCATCTGTGGAGGAGAAAATAGAGTTAATGTTTTGGGTCCGGTAACCCTTCCTCAGAACAGGATGAAGGGTGTGAGGAAGTGTCACCAGACCCTAAACCTTAATTCTGTTTTCTCCTCCACAGATGTTGCCAGACCTGCTGTGCTTTTCCAGCAACTTTGTGTTTGAACTTAGAAAGTGTGTCAAGAAAGGAAACTAAGTGCCTTTGATACTAGATGTCTTTGAAGACTTGTAGGCATATACTTGGGAAATTGCATATCCAACATTGAAGAAAGACTAACACTCAGAGCAGCTTTTATTTTCATCCATCATCTGTAACTGATGGGTCAGTTGCCTTGGCCGTGTCATCCACTGTCACCTTCTGCTATCAGGTCCATTTTTTTTTGTAAATGAGGGGTGACATTGATTGAACTGGTGACTAACAATCAGTAGATATCCTCAGCTGGTCAACAGACACTGGAGCGAAGCCAAAACTTTGACTGTGGATAAGAGAGAATGAAATGCTTTGTCCCACCTCATGCAGAGCTACAAAGTAGTTGTAGTAAATTTAAGCTTCCCCTTAACAGTGGTCAAGGTTCCAAGTTGGATGGCAGGCCAGTCCACCTAAACATGGTATTCTTAAAGAGGAAAATCCTCTTGTTAACCTTCTGAAACATTTTTACAAAATGCTTAATATTACAACTTCTGACCATGGAGAAAACAATAATCAAATTAATCTACTTCAATAAATACTAAAGTAGTGACCAGCATCCAATTGCGCTACAGTCCTGGGGTCCTCAATTCCTTGCTCTATATTGTTCTTCCGAATGATGAAACCAGCCAAGAAGTGCTTCTTTTGGGCTATCGTACAATACATTTGATCTAAGACTCAGTGTTACTGAATCAGATTACTAAAATTTACCACCATAAATAGACTTGAACTGACACTTTCCCTTGTTAAGCCCCTAGCCTTGACTAATATGACTCATCAATTCTCATTCAAGTACATTCAGAATGTTGTGAGGTTTGCCATGTCAATGACCCTCCAGGTTTAATTCCAGACCCCCACGATGCGAAGGGTGAAAAAGTAGCTTTTCAAATTTGGATTACTAAGATTTTCAGTTATTTTCTTTCAAATAGCTACAATATTCTGTATGTCTGATGTTGTGCTTACAGGTTTTTTTTGTTTTTCTATCTCTACATTACTATTCTCTGACAATTGGTCTTCAGTGATCTAAAAGTGTGGCTAGTTCTGAGGAAGGGTCACCAGACCCGAAATGTTAACTCTGTTTTCTCCTCCACAGATGCTGTCAGACCTGCTGAGCTTTTCCAGCAACTTTGTTTTTGTTCAGACTAATAGGTGACTGATTTGTTACCTGAAGCTGCCCTTTAAAAATAACTACATGTCAAAAATGTTGGGAGGAAGTCTGAATCATGAAAAATAAATGTCCAGAAGCTCTTGTCCATTCATGCCTCAGAATTAATTTGACTTGGAAGCATGAGCTGAAACTAAAGTTTATTGATAATGGAATGTACTTCATACTCACAACAATGGACACATCCACGTGTATTGTAAATATTCTATTGTCAATTTCCTTCAGTTACACGTGCACCCACCACTGGCTCATAAGATTGCATGATCTAAACCACAAAAATTTAAACACCTATAGATCTCTGCCATTGTCTGCTTCACATTATCAAGGTATTAATCTTCAGATGTGAGGTTAAATTGTCCTTGCTTGAGGGGCAATAGTGAACAAGTTGTGATGCCAGTTTTGCCATGTTTGGAAACTGGTTTTGCTTTATTTCCAGAGTTTTGCTTTTAGTGTAATTCATATAGTGGACTTAAGACTCATATCATCCCTGAATAATGGGCCCATGATTCCGAATTGATAATCCAATAGTAGGTCCACAATATTACCATGCCTTACATCTTGTGGCGTAGAGTCTTGTAGTGAAGCAACTTCTCTACATTTTGGCACACCTGCTGGTGCTCATTGCCCAAAATACATTGGGCAATATTGTTCTACTCTGAGTTTGGCCGACGCAGCACTTGTTGCTTGTCAATGGGAAAATAATCATTGACCAATATGCATTATATAATTTTTCTTGAGGAAAATGAATAAAATCCCATTGTCAGATTAAAAGTATAGTTAGAAGTAAAGGTTTTCGGGCCATTACATCTGGTCTTCCTTGCTTTAGCCATGAATTGTTCACAGCCCTGCAAAAGGGTCATTTGACACACAGCAACGGTCCATTAAATTAAGTAATTACTTAAAGTTCTAATTGCACTCATTTAATCATATTAAGTCCCCTTTCTATCAATATGATAACCTCAGAGCTTTTACTAAAAAGCCATTGTTTTATGATTGCTTTAAATCATAACTTGAATTGCATTGTTTCTGTCACTGAATCAACCAACTGAATGTTAAAAAAATGCCGCATCTACTGTCAATCAAGTAAAAGCACGAATGCACTTAGCATTGATTTGTCAACACAGCATCCCTTCAAACTGGTGCTGTGTAGATTACGCTCATTATCTGAAGGGTGGAGCATTTTGGGGAAATGCAAACCCTTCGTAGGATTCTTCATCAGTACCAATGAGGAAATCCAGATGAGCCAGATACTGAAAATGTCAGTGGTGAACACTGGACAATCTTCATTGCAATAGTGCCAGCTGGGTAGGGGTAGTATCCGAAGCCAAACACCCACCAGAGGCTCAGGATCAATTTTAATCCATCCTGCCTAGTTATTCTGGATCCATTAACTTGTACTCTCTTTTTATATGTTTCTCATGCAGGACCTTGTCAAAGGCCTTACTGAAGTACAGATATAGAACATCTATTGCTTAAACCTTATCCAAGCAATTGGTGATCTCCTTGACCATGATCACCATGGATAACGTCCATCCCAGAGTGGAAGAAAGTTGAGAAAAGGAATGATGGTTGAGTTTGTCACTCAATATGGATCCTTTTGCATACTATCTAAAGTGTTCGCTATCCTGGCTGGGCTTTCCTTAAAATGGCTGCCACTCTACCATCTTTGATTCAGACACATTTTGGAGCCAACTCTTAAGAACGAATCCCTTCGTGTGTTGAATCAATGAATTCCTTTACTTCAATGGCTGTTATTTCCCTTTGCTCTGTACTTGTCTAAAAACTCGTCAAACAAAAAGGGGTGGCACAGTGGCTCAGCGGTTAGCACACGGCCTCACAGCACCAAGAACCCAGGTTGATACCACCTTCAGGTGACTGTCTGTGTGCCGTTTGCACATTCTCCCCGTGTCTGCATGGGTTTCCTCTGGGAGCTCCAGTTTCCTCCCACAGTCCAATGATATGCAGGCTAGTTGGATTTGTCATGTTAAATTTCCTGCAGTGTTCAGTGATGTGTGGATTATGTGGATGGGTCTGGATGGAATGCTCTGAGGATCAGCGTGGACTTGTTGGGCCAAAGGACCTGCTTCCACACTGTAGGGATTCTGTGATGAGCTCTCGTTAACTGCTTTTTTGATGAAAAATCATCAAATTGAAATGTTAACTCTCCTTTTGTTCTCTTCAGAAGTGTTGTGTCATCTGCCTGAGTGTTTTCACCATCATCTGTTGTTATTTTGGATCTGAATCAAATCAAATTTGAAGTAAATCTTCCTAGAAATATTTATGCTAAATGAAGGCATGTGAAATTCAGAACAAAAAAAAAGACTTGAAACAATTGTTTTTGTCAATCTCTAGTGATTGCAGATAGATGGGAGCACCACTTTTTGCAAATTCCTCTCCAAGCTACTCACCCTATCGTGACTTGGAAATATATTACTATTCCTTCACTGGTGCTGGGTCAAATCATGAAACTCCCTACCTAACAATATTTTGGTGTCCCTGTACTAAATGGACTGCAGAAATTCATGAAGGCAACTCATCACCACCTTTTCAGTAACAATTGGAATATTGGCTTATCCAGTGAAACCAACAGATCCTGAAGGATTTTTTTTTAAAAATACCTTTTAGATGACTGTTTAAGCTGTTCAGTCTAAGACAGTTTAAACTGTTTTACTTTCCTAAACAAGCAACATCCTGCCAGGCTGTCAATAAATGCCAGTTATATTAGTCATAATGATGATTGGGACAGTGTGTGCAAGGACAAAACTCAGATCAGTCTTGTTCTCCCAACACAAAAAAAGTATAACTGATGGGCTTATTCTTAATGAAGAAGGCATCTTCATTTTCAGGCTCAGGATATTGAATGCATTTCCAACAAATCACCATCTACACAACCTCTTTGTTACCAGATGGACAGGTGGAATAGAAA
The DNA here is from genome assembly GCF_030684315.1 of Stegostoma tigrinum. Classification (NCBI taxonomy): domain Eukaryota; kingdom Metazoa; phylum Chordata; class Chondrichthyes; order Orectolobiformes; family Stegostomatidae; genus Stegostoma; species Stegostoma tigrinum. The sequence goes on from NC_081377.1 coordinate 10,513,350, forward strand.
CATTATCTGCCCTAATGATGCAGTGTTATATTCATTTTAATGTCACTGTGAACCATTGTGATTAAAGTAATTTCCCCTTTGGGAAAGCAATGAGGCACTTCTACTGCTTGGAAATCAATCATTCATTACTAGTGCTGTAACTTACTGACATATTCAGTTGTACGGTCATTGTCTCACAAGCCGGCCACTGTAAATGGAGAGATCTGAATGTTTTTTGTTACATCATGTTCTCACATTCAGCTGTCTCTGCTCCAAGTAGAGTATACCAATTGCAAGAAAGTGGACATGGAGAGTTTAACATCAGTGGTCAGTATTCCTGATTCAGGATAACATTCAACGGGTACTAATTCTGAATAGGATCAGAATCAATGGAAATGGCCACAGGATTGAATGACAAAGCATCATATGGAGAAAAAAAATCACAAAGAAGATAAAGAAGAGGTCCCAGTCTCTTTAGAACAATACTTCAATCACTATTCTCAAATTATGGCAGAGACAACAGTGAATGCTTTTTTAATCAATTACTTCTATTCACTCATGAGATGTTGGCATTGTTAGCTCAGCCAGCATTTATTGTCCATCCCTTGCTTGCCTTGAGAAAGCGGTAATGAACAGCCACTTGAACCTCTGAACCAATTGGGGTAGTTACAGTCACAATATCATTAAGAAGGATTTTGACCCAGTGACAGTGAAGGCATGATGATATATTTCCAAGTCAGGACAATGAGTGGCTTGTACAGGAAATTGACAGTGTTCCCATGTAACTGCCATCCTTGTCCTTCTAGATGGAAGTAGTTGCGGATTTAAAAGTTGCTGCCTGTGGATCTCTGGTGAATGTCCGCAATGCATCTTGTATATATTACACACTGCTGCTACTGAGCTTCGATGGTGCAGGCAAGGGATGTTTATGGAAGTGATCCTTGTCAAGTAGACTGCTTTGTCCTGGATTGTGTAAAGCTTCTTGAGTGTTGTTGGAGCTGTATCCATCCAGGCAAGTTGGGAGTACTCCACCACACTCCGAATTTGTACCTGACAGAAAGTGGACATGCTTTGGGGAGCTAAGAGGTAAGTTACCTGCAGCACGAATCCTAGCCTTTGACTTGTTCTTGTAGGGCTGATAGTGGGGGTGAAGTCTTTACTTCACAGACCTTGATCTCCACAATTACTGACAGAACAGCAAACAATGCAGCCTGTCTGGATGGCTGAGTATACTTCTGCATGGATACAAATGAGGTGGTCTTTGGTGATATTTTCACTGGTTCTAAAACTCAGGCGACGCCTGCCACCAGTGTCTTATGTGTTGCAGCAGAGCTTACATCTTGCTCTGCTGAAGTCATGATGTAAAAGCAACTGAAAACATACAAGCAGAAAGGTTTTAGTTGTGGATGGGGAAATCAACTGATTGCTTATTACTTTGTCACCAATCCATCCATGCTCTTCATTTGAATGAAAGGTTTGGGTGTTGCTGTGATCTAATTATTGTCATGCTCTCTATTATGGTAATTCCACCATTGATCCTGGCCAGTTTAATTCTAGTAAATGGCGGAAGTTGTCTCAATGAGAAGTTAAGGTCCATTCTGCCATCAACCATTTCCTAACTTTGCGTCTTAGGAGCTACTTGGACCTCCCTGTGAAACAACAGAGGGAGAGCCCTCGCCAGCATTTGCGGTGTTCAGCCAACACTGTTGTGCAAATTGTTAAGTTAACTGGATCAACTTGCACTTGGTGACCACTGCATCTGAATGTCCATGAGGAGACCCACTATTTGGATGCGCTCGTGCCTGTAGGCAGAAGGTTTGTTGGTGTCGGCGTGGAATTTGCACAGAGATGCTAACAGAAATGTCCACAGTTACAAGTTGACATTTCAAGTGAACTGTTGGAATATTAGAACTCCATCATCTGCAGGTATGAGTCTACTGGAGGTGTTAATGATAAGTTATGATGTTCCTTCATCACATCTTCCTCTGTGCTGGGTACTCTCTACCTCCCTCTGCCAATAACTCCAGTACCCTCGGAAACTCTTATTTCCCCACCACTGCTGTAAAAATAAGTGTCCCTTACCAGTGGTTTCCTCAGTGGTGGCCCTGTTGGTAATCCAGAGCAGCTGTATCTCCATAGATTCTACATGATAGATTCCTCATTGGGACCCATCAGTCTTTACGTTAGTATCCTTTGGCACCCATGTGTCTACCACAAGATATAGGAACAGAATTGGCCCATTCAGCCCATCGAGTCTGCTCCGCCACTCCATCATGGCCGATACTTTTTTCAATTTTGTTTTCCTGCTTTCTCCCCATTTCCCTTGATCCCGTTAATAAGCAAGAACTCATCTATCTCTTAAGAACACTCAATGACTTGATCTCTACAGTCTTCTGCAGCAATGCCTTCCACAGATTTACACCCTTTGGCTGGAGAAATGTCTCTTTGTCTCATTTCTAAAGATCTTCCCTTCACCCTGAGGAGGTGGTGTCAACAGAATTTCAGGGTTCCTGTCTTCATTCTGTTTATTGGTGGTTCTGCTGCTGTTTAACTATTTGGACCCTACACTTGAACGGTCTCAAAATGCTGCTAGCAATGTATTACGTATTTTTGGTATCATTGCTGATCATCCTCTTTGGGCCATTAAAGCCACTGGAAACAAATGTTTTCATAAAGAACTAAATTCAAAGTTTTGGATTTCTGCTCTAGAAACACATCTGTGTTTTAGAATCTAACTCCACCTATCCATGTTTGATCGACAAAGAGATGGTCAGGCTGTGGTCTTTCATGATGTTTTCCAGACATGCTTCCTTTTTGAGGTTTTTCACAGTGGATACTGTATTTAAGTAACATCATGTCAACTGACAATTAATTGGTTACTTGCCTATTACTTCAGGACCTTTTAAATTCCTCAATGCGGGAAATACAAAAGAATATTGATTTTTTAAAATTTCAACAAAGTTATGTGGTTACACTTGATGTTAGAATTGTTTAGAAACAAATTGTGTCTTAATGTATTCATTCAATCTGCATTCCAATGACTGCTACTTTCTGTACCTATGATATGGGGGCTGCTTTTAACGTCTAAAACTGGTTTGAACCTTTTTGATGCTGCTTGGCCTGCTGTGTTCATCCAGCTTCACACTTTATTATCTTGGATTCTCCAGCATCTGCAGTTCCCATTATCTCTGAACCTTTTCCTCTCATGCTTTTAGTGACTTTTTGTATGTAGGTGGATTTGTAACTACATTGGGATCTATATCTATGGTTATCTGAAGAATATTAACTAAAACCTGCCCTTTAAAAGGTTCTCATCTATGTCTTCTGCATAAGTAACTACAGTTGCACATTTCCAGTAACGATGAATCTACAGAGGTATTATTGTTCTACTTGTGAAGACTACATTAACCAAATATTTCCCCAAGGCTTTAACTACTGTCAGCCATGTTCTGGGGCATTAGCCATGGATAGCTGTTGACCATTTTGTGATGCTCAGTCATGGACAGCCCAACATCGTATAAATGCCACGACGTATTCCTTCATGGATTCATCATCCAGTTTTCTGAGTTTATTAAAGTCTGGTCAAACTACATAGGCATTCAAGAAGTCAATGTTCCCATAAATGTTATCCATAAAATTTAAGTAACAGTCCAAACCTCTTCACTATCCAGTTGTTCAGCTTCTAGCTCTGAAAAGACTATTAGTTCTAGTAAGAATTGGTAATGCCTGGTCCATTCCTTACTTTCTATTTGACAGACTCATACCCATGGCCATAAATTAATGCTAGTCTTGAATTGGTCATAAGGTTGCACTTTTACATAAATCAGTGGAAGATCATACCTCCACATTTTATGTCTGATTTCACTGTCTTTTACAAAGACTCTTGTTGATTGTCACCTTGTCAAAAAAAGACTTGCCTTTCACTGAAACCTTTTGTTTGAAAATAAATCTTACCTCCCTGCTTCACTTTTAGCACAGGACCATTCTCTGCTATTAATGTTCGAGAATCTTTAAACAAATTTTTGTAACCCTTTTCTTTATTCATTCATGGAATGATGCTTTCACCAGCTAGGCCAGCATTTATTGCCCATCCCTCATGTCCAGAGGCCAGTTAAGAGTCAACCACATTGGTGTGGATCTGGTGTCATAGATAGGCCAGACCAAGTAAGGATGGCAGTTTCCTTCCCTAAAGGACACTAGTGAACCAGATAGGTTTCTTCAACAATACTTTCATGGTCACCATTAGAATGAATTCCAGATTTTTCTTAAAAACTGAATTCAAATTTCACCCTCTGCACTAGCAGGATTTGAACCCAAGTCCCCTGAACATTACCTGAGTCCAGCAGTAATATCACCAGGCCACCACCTCCTTTTGAGACCAAAACAGTCTGGATAAGCTTCTTTTATTTCTTCTCACTTTCTCCATTCAAATGCACTCCTTTGTTCTGGTTGATTTATCTTTATTGTTATGTACACATTTCAATAAAACAAAACAAAAAAAGTTTATCTCACCTGACCTAGCATGTTATGACGCACCTCTTGAGTAGGTGGGATTTAAACCCAGACATTCTTACCAAAGGCATGCCAAGATCCCAAATCTGATTTGATGAGAAATACGGTGAGCAGAATTTGAGCCTATGCAGGCTAACTGCAATGGATTTCAAACACGGCACTGTTATTTTATTACTCCCTTGCAACAACAAACTTGAACAAAGTTAAACACAGTGCACCCAACCTATTACCTTTCAATAGAGACTTTCTAATTAACCTGTTCAGAGATATAGTCAAAGAGGCAAGGCGTTTGATAAGGTTCCCCACAGTAGGCTATTGTACAAAATGCGGAGGAATGGAATTGTGGGAGATATAGCAGTTTGGATCGGAAATTGGCTTGCTAAAAGAAGACAGAGGGTGGTAGTTGATGGGAAATGTTCATCCTGGAGACCAGTTACTAGTGGTGTACCGCAAGGGTCGGTGTTGGGTCCACTGCTGTTTGTCATTTTTATAAATGACCTGGATGAGGGCGGAGAAGGATGGGTTAGTAAATTTGCAGACGACACTAAGGTCGGTGGAGTTGTGGATAGTGACGAAGGATGCAGAGAGACATAGATAAGCTGCAGAGCTGGGCTGAAAGGTGGCAAATGGAGTTTAATGCAGACAAGTGTGAGGTGATGCACTTTGGTGGGAGTAACCGGAAGGCAAAGTACTGGGTTAATGGTAAGATTCTTGGTAGTGTGGATGAGCAAAGAGATCTTGGTGTCCATGTACACAGATCCTTGAAAGTTGCCACCCAGGTTGACAGGGCTGTTAAGAAGGCACACAATGTTTTAGTTTTATTAATAGAGGGATCGAGTTCCAGAACCAAGAGGTTATGCTGCAGCTGTACAAAACTCTGGTGTGGCCGCACTTGGAGTATTGTGTACAGTTCTGGTCACTGCATTGTAAGAAGGATGTGGAAGCTTTAGAAAGGGTGCAGAGGAGATTTACTAGGATGTTGCCTGGTATGGAGGGGAGGTCTTACAAGGAAAGGCTGAGGGACTTGAGGCTGTTTTCATTAGAGAGAAGAAAGTTGAGAGGTGACTTAATTGAAGTATATAAAATAATCAGAGGGTTAGATAGGGTGGATAGGGAGAGCCTTTTTCCTAGGATGGTGACGGCGAGCACGAGGGGCCAATGCTTTAAATTGAGGGGTGAAAGATATAGGACAGATGTCAGAGGTGGTTTCTTTACTCAGAGAGTAGCAAGGGAATGGAACGCTTTGCCTGCAACGGTAGTAGATTCGCCAACTTTAGGTACATTTAAGTCATCATTGGATAAGCATATGGACGTACATGGAATAGTGTAGGTTAGATGGGCTTCAGATCGGTATGACAGGTCTGCACAACATACTGTGCTGTAATGTTCTATGTTTTATGTTCTATGTTCTAGGCATACAGCATGGAAACAGACCCTTGGCCCAATTCATGCACACCCACCATGTTCCTAAACTAAACTAAACCCAACTTTCTGTGTTTGGCCCATATCCCTATAAATCATTCCTATTCATGTACTGACTCTCTTACTTTTTAAACTCTACATCTGTGGTTGTGGTAATGTCACCCTAAGGCTGGAGGAACAGCACCTCACATTCTGCCTGGGAACCCTACAGTCTCAATGGGGACGTTACAAGCTTCAAAAATCTCCCCACCCCCGACCTCATCCCAAGACCAGCCCATCATGTCCCCGCCTCCTTGACCTGTCTGTCTTTTCTCCCACCCTCCCGCCCCTCCCTCCTCAATTTACATGAATTTCACATAGTATGTTTTGGAGGAATAATGAGACCACACATCTCATATAAGCATTTAAGTAATGAAAATAAGTATCTAAGTATGATTCAGAAACAAAGGTATACGTCCTGTGTGTGGTTAGAATGTGGAGCACATTAACTGCATTTATGGAGAATTAAAATTAACAAATAAAGGTTTTAGAAAATGGAAAGATTATGATTATGATTATGAATTTAGATTCTGTGGCACATGCATCATGAATTGGACTAGTTGGTTTAAATGGTCAGTTTCTGTGCTGTGAGTATTGTGCTACACTATTAAGATATGCTAATATACAAGAGAAGCTGAGCTTATTCTCGATGGAATAGGAAAGGTCAAAGGGATATTTAATAGAGTTGAAAATAACTGTAAAATCTTTTGACTGAATAACTATGTAGAAACTATTTCCTTTGGCAAGAAGATTGGTATGCAGAAGATGCTGATTTAATGGTAGTTGGAAAAATAACAACAAAGAAGATAAGCTTTTAAATGTGGTTCAGCTCTCTGGATCAAATAGTCTAGAATGGTGATGAAAACAGATTCAGTTTTTTCATTGAGGTAATAGCATTAATGCTTAGAAATAGGAGTATGTAAGAAGGATAGACGAGGAAGACAAATTGAATATATCTTTCAAGGAGCCCACCCAGGTATGATGGGCAGAATGACCTGCTTTTGTGGATTCTTTTCCAAAACTCTATCATTTAGTGTGCTTTTGAGTATTACAGACGGAGTGCATTGCAGACATAATCTTTGACCTCTGCCAACTTTTTATTCAGGCCATTCTGCAGATATAGCCATAGCTGGTAAGGTTGGAATAATTATTTATCCTTAGGTTCTTTGAGAATTTGAAGGTGCATCTTCAACTTGGACAGCTCAGTGGTTAGCACTGCTGCCTCACAGCAGCAGGGACCTGGGTTTGATTTCACTTTCGGGTGACTTTGTGGAGTTTTCGCATTCTCCTTGTAACTTTGTGGGGTTCCTCTAGGTGCTCTGGTTTCTTCCCACAGAACAAAGATGTGCAGGCTTGGTGGATTTGCCAAGCCAAGTTGCCCATAATGTCCATGGAGGTGCAGGTTGGGTGGATTATTCATAGGAAATGCAGGGTTATAGGGTAGCGGCATGAGTCTGGGCTGGCTGCACTTCAGAGTGTTAGTGTTGGCTCAATGGGCCAAATGGCCTGTTTCTACACTATTTAGATTTTACAATTCTACTTGAAGCTGAACTAAGGTGGGAGCAGCATCTGAACTGTCCGAATTTAGAAAATGAATCTGTCTTCAGGGTCTGCTTTTCTTAACTTGAAACCAATAGTCTCCTAGTTTTAATTTTATGTGTAGGCACAACAAGTGAGAATATCAACAACACAAGACAGTCTTTGCTAACGAAATTGAATGGGCCTGGCAGTGTCTGTGGAGAGAAATCACAATTAACATTTTGAGTTTAGTGAAGAAGAGTCACTGGGCTCAAAATGTTAATTCATTTTTATCTCTCCACAAATGTTGCCAGACTTGCTGAGCTTCTCCACTAGTTTTGTGCTTTTGTTTCAGATTTCCAACATCCATAGTTCTTTGTTTTATATGAGAAAATATCATCAAGTTTGTCTGTTATGGTAAGGCTGCTATCTAAATTTAAAGAGTAGAGAAGTGACATGGCTGAGGTTATTCTTTGGAGAGTTGGTAGGAACAATGAGACCTAACAAACACAATTCAATATGTAATAAAATGTGAGGCTGGATGAACACAGCAGGCCAAGCAGCATCTAAGGAGCACAATTCAATATGTAGTGGTTGTAATAAGGTCAGCCATGTAGACTTCAAAGAATATGAGTTCCCTGATTGGGTTTGTTAACCTGGTCCAATCAGGGAGCCCTGGCTGACAGATAACTACAGGAATGTCAGGGGTTCCGTTCAGTCAAGGAGCCTGGTCTTAGCTAGCTCTGTCAGTATCATGTACTATACTCATATAAATAAAGGATGACTTGCTGATGGGACACAGACCTTCACCGAGTTTTTTTTTCACAATTAAAACAACAAAGGAAAGTAAAACAGGTGAGGAGAGAAACCTTGGTAAAATTAATACTTGAAAAACAGAATGACTTCGACTGTTCCCTTAAAACTTATAATAAATATTGCCTGTACATCATTGCCTTTTTTCTCCTCCATTCCACTAATTGGTGAATTGAAGTCCAATTAACTCAGTGGTTGTGTTCTTTTGATGAGTTAGTCTCCAGTGAATAAACATTAATTTCATTTATATTTACAGTGCTGACCGTAACATGCAGTCAAGACAACTAGCGCAGCTGCCACATATCATTCAGAATCTTTCTATTAGACAAATAGGAACTATTCCTTGGAGGTTTAATTTCATGTCAAAGTTTGCTGCTGCTTTTGTAGCAAATGTCCTTTCCTGCTCAAATGTAATAGTTTCTCTGGCTGGCATCATTATCCTTTGGATTGGGTTTTGTATGCCAGTCATCAGTCATAAGTAAAGCATACATTAAGAGTATAAGCAGCATAGAGGCCACATACATTGTTAGGTCTCATCATAATAGGTGAGGACGTGAACCTATAGTTTTGATTAATTATTCTGTCATTGAGTTTCAGTTCTCCATTCTTACAAATTACAATCAATTCAGTAGTTTAACAAACCCTTATCAAATGACAGGTAGAACCAAATTTAATATATTTAGCACACACACAAGCCAAATACCTGGACAACAAATGGATCAATCTGTAAAGTTTCTGCTGGGGGTGAGAAACAGCATGAATTTCTACAAAGACATTTCTATTGTCTACAACATCTTCCATTTCTGCTGACCTTTAAATGTGAATGTCATTGTCATGGAAATTATTCCATCAAGTCACAGTGATAAATAAAACTCTAAATCCAATTGATTGAAGTGAAATTCTCCAGCAATTTTTTCCCTCTAAATTGATTTGGTTTTTTTATGATTTTTCACTTCTTCCACGATATGTCATAACTTTTGACAGAATGGCAATTAAGATTCTTGAGTAGATTTGCAGCTCACATTGTGGATGCTATGGTCGGTTTTTTCACCAAGCTGGTTCGTTAGTTCGCAGATGTTTCGTTACCCTGCTGGGTAACATCATCAGTGCAGCCTCCAATGAAACATTTTTGTATTTCCCAAATGTTCTTTAAACTTTGGGGTGCATTGGTGTTGATGACCTCATTTCTGGTTTTTCTTTGCAGTAGCAAGTTTTGAGAAGATTTGTAGCTCAGGTTGAGGTTCTGGATGTGAGTTTGCTCGCTGAGCTGGAAGGTTCATTTTCAGACATTTCGTCACCATTCTAGGTAATATCATCAGTGAGCCTCCGGTGAAGCGCTGGTGTTATGTCCCGCTTTCTATTTATCTGTTTAGGTTTCCTTGGGTGGCTGATGTCATTTCCTGCATTGGTGATGTCATTTCCTGTTCTTTTTCTCAGTGGGTGGTAGATGGGCTCCAAATCAATGTGTTTGTTGATGGAGTTCCGGTCAGAATGCCATGCTTCTAGGAATTCTCGTGCGTGTCTCTGTTTGGCTTGTCCTAGGATGGATGTGTTGTCCCAATCAAAGTGGTGTCCTTCCTCATCTGTATGTCAGGATACTAGTGATAGTGGGTCATGTCTTTTTGTGGCTAGTTGATGTTCTTGTATCCTGATGGCTAGCTTTCTGCCTGTTTTCTTTGCAGTGGTGTGCATATAGGGTCTAATTCTACTTATTTATTGATGGTAATTATATGTATTATGATACACAATCAAGGCATCACATTTGGACAGCAGGACAAATTGGAAAGTGTCCTGTGAGTCATTCATTTTATGCCCAGGTATCTTCCCTGAAGATAAAAATCCAACTTATTATTCATGACTTTTTATTCATTCTTAATTTTGGGAAGAACTTATAAAATGATTAGTTGATTAAGCCTTCAGTGCAGCAACCAAATTAAAAGAGCTTGTATTATCAGTATTTGATTCTATTAATGGGTGGCTAAACACGTTGGAGTTAAATATTAAATGGGAAAATGATGTGGAAAATTGAGAAGCTAAATATATTTTATGCATTCAATCAAGTCAGTGACCAGTTAAGCCCTTTGGTGTGGTTGTTAGCTCTGATGACAAGTTCTCACAAAAATATTGTCACATAAAATAATATTGCCGTAATATCTTTGGATTGTGTGGTTCATAATTGGCAGTTTCTCCAAACTGAAGTAGACTTATTTAGCAAGTCAACACTGTGGCTGGTTCTGGCATCAAATAAAACTAGCCTTAAGTTGGTTGGAACAGAGCTCTGAGTTTCCAGTCATTTTTCAGCTGTCAAACACAGTCAACAATGTCACATATTCCTTATCCACTTTCTATCTACTGTTTCTGTTTGTTTCTGTGATCAATAAGGTTTGAGTTATAAAATGCACTGTATACTTGTGAGGAGGCACAAAATCAATGGTGAATTATTGCCTTCTTTGATGTCAGTTGTAAACAGTTTAGTTATGATTGTTTATAATCGTGACACCATGTGGGACTTGGAAAAGGTCAAGTGTATTCAGCATTCTGTAATCTCTTGCTTAGTGCTACATTTGCTTTTAACACAATGGCCTCCATTAGAGACTTTCACAGCATTGAAGCGTAAATATTTTGTTTCCTGTTTAAGAACATTTTAAGTACAATCAATTTATGAATGAGCATTTTTGGAATGTGAAATTTGCACTCATTGCTTCTGTAATTTGATAATGCTACAAAGTTGTATTTACTTTTAATCTAAAGTGAATTTATTTATGAAGAAAACTACAACTATGGGGTAAGTTTTAAAAAGTCTGCAAAAAAAATTTAAGAGGACTCTGCTGTAGTTGTTCAAATAGCTGAGCATTTGCATGACTTCATTTTAAAAATAACAAAGTTATCGTAAAGGAGACATGCTGTCTGGAAAGGGGACCACCACTACACGCAGCTGAATTGAGTATGAATAGTCCATCCCCTGAACAACTCACAGATATTACTATATATTGGCCTACCTATTCTGATGATTAGATAATCATTTCTGAAACACAAATGGGAGTTACACATGGGGGGCCCTGTGGAGATCCCACATGAGCAGGCTATGTAGGAATTATCCTATGCCTAGAACAGTTCAAGTGTATCCTTTTAAATCAGAGAATTCAGATGGTTCAGATTAAACTAATTGAAATAGTTATTCAGGAAATGTTAGACTAAATGTTGAAATGCCTCACTTACATCCGAAGTAACTATAAAGCTAACCCCCAAGTTACTCACAAACCTTCAACTATACCTCCTCCCAACTCCCTAGACACCCAGCTGCTGACCTAACAACTCTATGGATCTGTCATCCCTCCCCAGTAACCAGACCCAATCCCCTACCCCTTGCTTACGAGACTCACGCCCACACCTGTAACTTCTGGAATCAAAGTTTTTTGTTTCATAATCAACAAAAAGAAAAAGTCAAATGGCAATCTGTGAGACACTGGAATTTGGCTCAGTTTTTGGACAAAAGAAATGCATCCCAGGCCCCAATAAAACCTTCCACATCAAACAGGTGTTCACCTGCACATCTGCTAATGTGGTATACTTTATCCGCTGTTCCCATTTTGGCCTCTTCTACATTGGGGAAACCAAGCGGAGGCTTAGAGACCGCTTTGTGGAACACCTACGCTTGATTTGCGATAAATGATTGCATCTCCCATTTGCAAACCACTTCGACTCCCCCTCCCATTCTGCAGACGGCATGTCCATCCTGGGTCTCCTCCAGTGCCACAACAATGCCACCAACGATTGCAGAAACAGCATCTATATTTCACTTGGGAAACCTGCAGCCCAATGGTATCAATATGGACTTCAAAATCTTCTCTCCCCCGACTGCATCCCAAAACCAGCCCAGCTTGTCCCCGCCTCCCTAACCTGTCCATCTTTTCTCCCACCTTATGTCTCACCCCCATCTCCTATCTACCAGCCTCTCCCCACCTTCTTGACCTGTCTGTCTTCCCTGGACTGATCTATCCCCCTCTAACCTCCCACATACACGCACCTTTACTGGCTCCATCCCCGCCTCTTTGACCTGTCAGCCTCCTCTCCACCTATCTGCTCCTTTATCTATCTGCATCCACCTCCCCCTTTCTCCCTATTTATTTCAGAATACCTTTCCCCTCCCCCATTTCTGAAGAAGGGTCCAGACCCAAAACTTCAGCATTCCTGGTCCTCTGATGTTGCTTGGCTTGCTGTGTTCTTCCAGTTCTACACCATGTTGTATCAAAGGGTTCTTGCTGGGTGCAGTTTATGTTGTCAGCACATTTGATGAGGGGACCCTGATACACAGTGCACACGCGTATGCTTATTCATGTTTGTGTGGACCTGTTGATTCAAATTTAGACATTGGGCCTTGACTGAGTTCCACTGAACATTTAAGATAATGAACCCCAGCTGCTGACTGTTGTTAATTTTTTCATAGTAATCAGACTAAAAGATGTCAAGGTTTCTACTGATTTAAATGGTATTTTAAGTATAAAGTCTGGTTTGCCTGTATCAATATGGCATCTTCACGCAAATAGGCTGATAGAGATGTATGGCATGGAAACAGACCCTTTGGTCCAACTCATCTGTGCCGACCAGATATCCCAAATTAATCTAGTCCCAGCTGCTCGCATTTGGCCCATATCTCTCTTATTATTAACCTTCTTATTCATAATTTTTTCATTAAATCCCTAAAAGAACTCAAAATGACCTAACTGGACAGACTTTCTTAAAATGGCTTCATTCAACAAGATTCAATGATTTTTGACTATATCAAAGATGGTTGCTATTCAATGACCTTTTTTTTTCAGTTGGCTGCCATGATTTCACTCAAGCAAATCTACTGTACATCTGAGGTGCTATCATATCAAGTTCATTTTTATTTTCAATTATTCACTTATGGGATGTGGGTGTCATTGGCTGGCCAGCATTTATTGCCCATCCCTAGTTGCCCTTGAGAAGGTGGTGATGAGCTGTCTTGTTGATCCGGTGCAGTCGCTGTGCTGTCAGTTGACCCATAATGCCCTTGGGGAGGGAATTCCAGGATTTTTGATTATGATGTGATCAGATTTGTGCTCTTGTTCTTAATCTAGTGTTTCATGGTGTAATTGGTATTTTACATATTGGTCTTGAAGAGCATACACAATTGGTTTACAAGAATGACATATTTTCATCCCTAGGTGACCTCATTACTGTTTCTTGATTTTTACTGCTGTGCTGAACAAAAAAATTGACACTTCAGGAAACTACCTTTCCCTTAATAACATACGGAACTAGCATAAACCTGATACCGCAAGATTTTCCACGTGCATTATCTTGCACTATTCAAGCTTGATTTTGTTTGGGGAGATTTTTTTGAAACTTTCCTATTTCCTACCACAATGACCAGTGAAATAACTCCATGAAGGCCAGTACCCTGTTATTAAGTCACATCTTATTTCCATGTGCGCAGTACATGGCACTAACCCAACCAGCTCAGAGCCGCCTCCTAGAGTGAGCAGAATTTCTGGCACTCCTGTTTATTTCTATCAGTTAGGACTCTCTGATGGGACCAGATTAACAGTCCCATTCGGGGAACTTATTCTATGAGATTGACCTGGCTGATCTTGTTCCAATCACTCCAACCAGCTTGGACAGAGGATACTTAACTCTAAACATTCCACGTGAGAATGGTGAATTTCAGGTACCTAAAGGAAGCGCACTCCTCGAAGGAACATAGAATTATAGAAATACTGAAGCAGACACACACACACACACACACACACACACACACACACACACATACACACACAGACACCAGTCTCATTCCAAGTTGAAACACAGTCAGATTCTAAACAAGGCCTCCCACCTTGACTCAGGATGCCACCTCTGGTATACTGGGGGAACTGATAAAATCTTTAGTTATCTCAGGACAGTTACTTGAAAGAATTTCTGTATGTTGCATATTGATTCATTCTAACTGATTAAAGATTTAACAGCCATCTTAGGTTTGTTGAACACATTCACATTAGTTCTAAGACTCTTTGATCTTTTCTTGTAAATTCTGTGTCTGATGGCACCTCTCTCACTGATCAGAAGAGGAAGTAAGACTCCAACAGTTTGTGCCCTCAAATAAACCTGTTGGACATTAACCTCGTGCCATGTGATTTTTGACCTTGTCCACTCCTGTACAACACCAGCACTTCCACATCAAAGTACAGAAAACATCCATTCAACTCACACTTTTTGCCAGTCTCTGAAAAAGCAACAGATTTATGCCATTCATCTGCTTTTTCCTTCATAGCCTTGCATTTTTATTTTTCCTTTTAAATAGTATTTGATTCTTGATTTAAAACTACGATTAAATCTATTTCCATCTCTCTTTCAATCAATACATTCTGATCACAGCAATCTGGATCAAATTCCAACAGAGTATACTAATGGTTTTTTTGGAGTTTATAGTTCAGAATTGCCTGCATCATAGTGGTTATTCACCTGTGGGACGAGACTAGCTGTGTCTGAAGCTGTATAAAGATTTTGTTGAAAATTTTTTTTGCATTTTTGCCAGGTGGAAAAAGAACTAAAACAGAAGTCAGATGCAAAATATTTGTCTCAGATTTTGCACAGAAGGAATGCTTGAAAGGGTTCTTATGAGGTGAAATTTATGCTGTCAGCAAATATGGAGAGGGGACTTGATGATACACAATGGGTTACCGCAACAAAGATTCTTATCATGTAAATGCCAGCTAAAATCCAGCCCAAAGTATTAGGAAGTATAGTACCTCAATCTAGTGATTGGAAGACCAATTTTCCAAATCTCAGCTCAGTTTTTAAATGAGAACAGATTCTAACCATAAAACTGTTCCTTTTTTTGGCCCTTACTGGTAACTTTACACTTTGAAACCACAGAATTGTTGAAATTCTGATTTAAATAATGTATGGTATGGCAAGTTAATGAACTAATGAACTTTTAATGAACTAGAAATTTCATTCAACAAATCTCAAATCATTTTTCTGCAACAACAAGATTTTTATGGAAATCTTTTCAAAATCTGTTATCTGCCTATCTCATCCCTAGCCCATTTCATAAATGCAAAATGTAAAGCAAAGGAGAACTATGCCTTTCTTACGTGTGCTTAAAAATGGCTTTGTGAGACTGAACAATATTCCTGAAGATATAGAAATCCTACAAAATTGAACATAGCTAAAGAAAGAATAAAATTTAAAATATAAAATGCTTAAAGAGCAGATTAACATAATATAAAAGACTCATAAATAATTAATTAAAATCTATCATGGATACTGACTAACAAAATTTAGCGGCAGAGATAATGGGAACTGCAGATGCTGGAGATTCCAAGATAATAAAATGTGAGGCTGGTCTCTGATGAAGGGTCTAGGCCCGAAACGTCAGCTTTTGTGCTCCTGAGATGCTGCTTGGCCTGCTGTGTTCATCCAGCCTCACATTTTATTATCTTAAAATTTAGCAGCAGTTTTATTTGACTTCAAAACAAGGACTACAAGAAAAGATTTTGCAGTTTTAAGAATGAAGTGTCAATCACACAGCCCTAATTAGTATGTTGCAGAATAAAACCTGGATAATCCTCATTCTGTAGAGAGGCTTTTACATTTCCGATTTCCCTCCATCGCAGATAAACATGTCCAAGTCAAAACAATAATAAGAAGTGTTCAATATTAAGATGTAAAATTAGAGCAATCTCCACCTCTACATAAGAACACAGTGGAAAAAAAGTCACATTTAAATTGCTCATTGAGAGCAGAAGTGTGAAACAGCTAAATATTATTGTTGTACATCTGGCTATTCCTTTTGGTAAACTAAATAAAATATCATCATGTTTAGTAATCATTCCAATTTCCTTTGTTACTTTATTAACATGTTCAGATGGGAGAAAGGCAACAAAGTAATTAAATAAGCACACCAAATTGTCAAACAATGATAATTTTCACAATTTAAATCTGATTTAACAGCTTTTTGAGGTGACCATTATCACTGGATAGTCGAACTTGAGCTCATATTTAGCTTCCATTCACTTTACTCTGGGGTAACACAATTGGTTCAATGTCAAATTTGCCAGTGTGCTTCTTGATCAAAGGTATCGTGCTAACCACTGAAAGAAGACTTGCTAAATCGCGATCGAGCTGGGAAGTCTAGACAGGAAGAAGTTGTCCCCATTCATAGAAGAATATAAAGAATGAGAGAGCATAGATTTAAATTGACTTGCAAATGCAGCAAGGGTAACACAAGAATAATTTTCTTATGCAATGAGTTGTGAGGATATGGAACGCTCTGCCTGGGGAGGTGATGGCATCGTGGTATTATCACTGGACTGTTAATTCAGAGACTCAGATAATGTCCTGGGGACCCGTGTTTGAATTCCACCATGGCAGATGGTGGAATTTGAATTCAATAGGAAATATCTGGAATTAAGTATCTAATGATGACCATGAAACCATTGTCGATTGTCGGGAAAAACCCAACAGGTTCACAAGTGTCCTTTAAGGAAGGAAGCTGCCATCCTTACCTGGCCTGGCCTACAAGTGACTTTGACTCCAAACCCACAGCAATGTGTTTGACTCATAACTGCCCTCTGGGCAATTAGGAATGGGCAATAAATGGTGCCTTCATATCATAAACAAATAGTGGAAAAATATGATGGAAGCAGGTTCAGTGGTAGCATTCATGATGTGCATTGGATGATTTTTTAGTTAGAAACAGTACACAGGGTTATGTGGAGAAAGCAGGAGATTGACAATAGGTAATAAAACTGGTACAGGCATGAGTGGCCTTTCTCTACACCATAACAATTCTGTGATTCTGTACTTCACCCTAATCTGTTATTTATAAATGAATGGAACAGTAGACAACAAGTCAAAGGTTCTACCCACCCGCCAAAACCCGCCAGAAGAAAGTGACACCTCAATGCTCCACAGAAACTTTAGGGTTTTTTTGCATATGGTCCACATATGGACACGAGGTTCACCATCCACAATGAATGGGAGCTGTTTGATTGTACTGGTACCACACGGTCAATGTTCTATATCCTCATTTGGGTGATTTCTGTTTGCAGCCAGCACCAACTGCATTTCTGACTGTCATGGCTTATGAAGTGGTTTTTGTGCAAAGTCCTTGCAAGGTCAAAGTAGGCTGCAAAGTTTCCAGTAAGAAGGATAATTGGTTTCCAGATTATGAAATTATTACATTCCAAGCAATGCCCAGGTGGGTTGAGATATCCCCATGAAAATGAACAACTGAGACGCAAAGGCTAATTCGAAAACTAATTGAATTTGGGGGTAGGATCAGCCTTTGTGTTGTGTTTCACAGCTCCAAATATACTTAAAACCCATGTGAAGAGGAAACAAACAAGGTTTTCTCCAAATGGAACAGTTTTCTGTTTGATAGTGTTGATAAAGAGATTCAGAATATTGTAGTAAAAACAAACTTTTTTAATTTCAATGAGCTATTTCTATTTTTCTGATTTTTCACTTCCCCTTCAGTCAACCTCCTCCACTGCTCAGTTCTTGTTGGAAGATAATATCATGCAATGTTCTGATTGTGATTCAGTTGATAGCATTCCTGCCTCTCAGTCACACATTCTATGAAAGGATGGTCAAACTAGCAATGAGAATATGAAGAATTGAGTATGTCAGTCAAGGCTGACCCTCCAGTGTAGTACTGAAGGAATATTGCACTCTCAAAAGTACTGTATTTCACATGAGATGTGAATCTAAGGTCTGCCCTCTTAGGTGGAATTAAAACAAAAATCCCATGACACTGTTTCAGAATACAGCAGATAAGTAATCCAATGTTTGTCACTCAACTAATATTAAAAGACATATGTTATCCAATCATTAACACATTGGTATTCATGACTGTTTGTTATTTGGAAGTTAGCAGCCATGTTCCCTACTTTACTGCAATGATTACATTTTAAAAGTATTTCATTGACTGTAAAAAAAAAATTAAGCTATCTAGCGGCCATGAGAAGTGCTATAAACATTGCTGGGGATACATATTTATATTTCAGGATTATGCAGAGAAGTTGGAAGATATGGAACAGTTGAGCATTTTTCTGTATTAAACGGGGCTTCATCAAGAAATACATAATGTGTGCTGTTGGCCACCTGCTGTTTGCAAAGCATTCAGTGAGAAAAATTGAACAAAACTTTCAAGGAGATAATAGAGAGGGTCTATTGCTTTAAATAAGTAAGTAGACTTTTTGTTAATCATTGTCAGCAATACTTTCTGTAATTAGAAAGATGTTTTTGAGACCCAGCAGTCAGTAAGGGTGATGCCTACGTAACTGCAAAGCTTTCCTGGAATTTTATTCTTAGGAAAGCTCCAATTTCAAATAACCTTCCCACCCATTCCCCAACTTCACTTCCAGCCCACTCTTCCCATTCCACCTTCTGACCCTCCCTTCTAGGTATCAATCGGGTTCATCCCTCCCAACGACCAACCAGGCTGTATCTACTACCAGTGTCCACCTATTACCACTGTACTGCCTCCACCTGTCCTCCCCGCCAACTTTATCTGCAGTTCCCCCAACCCCACATCCAGTCCTAAAGAAGGGTAATACCCGAAACATTGACTTTTCCTTTCCTCCAGATGCCATCTGGCCTATTGTGTTCTTCCAGCCTCCTGTTTGTCAGTCTAAACCCTTACTTATTTCTTATTTTAAGGAGAAATGTGGGGTGTTGCATTTCAGATGCAATTCCATTGGTCAAATGGTCAGATGGTCAGATTTAAAGCAAACCCACTTTATTTGTCAACTTCAGCTAAAATTAAACAACAAAAGACAAAAGGAATTGGAATAACATCTTTATTGGAAACCTTAATAGAAAAATAGAGCTAGTAGCTATTACTATTTAACTGCTACAATACACAAACATCCCATAAACACGCCCTTGGCAAAAATGCAAAATCAGAAAACAGATTGTCTCACATGCAACTGCAACAGCAGAGAAAGAACCCCCAGCTTTTGGTTGTAACCAAGAGAGGGGATAAATAGCTTTCAATTCTTCAAGACCCCAACAGCATCTGCAAAAAGCCAAAAACTAAAAATCCTGGTTCTATGAGAGCTTGATCACACCCATACAGACAGCTTCTATTGCTCCAACTTAATAAAAAAAAACCCAAGGCCCAACAATCTGTTTAATCTATTGGCTCTGGTGGACTGCTCACCAGCTCTGGCTTAAAATCTCTTTTCAAAAAAATACAGAGCAAAAGACACCTCTTAAAGCTACAGTATTGTCAGGTGGTTCTACATAATCTGCAAAGAGCTGAAATTGTCAGGTACCTGCCCTGACCTTCATGCTGAGCATTCTGCACATATACTATATCCAGTAGATTTGGTCAGATATGAAGCTGTTTATTAATGAGGTAGGTTATGCAATTAACAAGACATTTATTAATTGACAACTTAATTGGCAACTCCCTGCTGCTGAGTACAAAATCTGTCTCACTACTTCGCAATGGATGCAGCGTCTTAGCTCCTAACAATGAACCAGGCCTCAATGGACTTTTCCCTGAAGCACTCATCACTCAGGCCCCAGTAGGATTCTTCCTATGTTCATTTCAAATCTTTTTCCACTCTGATGCCCGTAGCCTGTGTCACAGCTGACTGGACGGATGATTTGTGATTCAGATTTACACTGACAGAGTGGCTCCAGCTCCTGCACTAGCTGAGGTTACTATGATGAACTCTCCTTTTTAACCTCTCCCCTTCTGTGAGTTGTGGTGACCTTCAGGTTAAGCTGCCACCAGTTATCTCTTTCCAATGACAGACCAGTACCATGGCAACTTTACCTTTTTGTTGAGAAGAGTAACACTGTTTATTCATGGATGTGTCTTCACTGACACCTAATCAGCCCTACCCATTCCCCCATTATTCTCTTATTCTATTGTTTGAACAAAACTCTTTTGGGTTTCCTGTTATTCTCGTGACTAATGTTTCTCCTACACTCTCTATTTTCCAAACTTCCTTTCTAAATTGAAGTGTGGTTGTCTCAGGTTAAATCATCACCAGCCATCTCCCTCTAATGAAATAACATCTCGATGGTCTGAGAAGACTATGATGACTTGACTTTAATTGTTCTAGTCTTCAATATTACATTGCATAGCTACAGGTTTCTATGACCTTTTTGTGATATTAAATCAGATTCATGAAAATCTGTAAAAATGGCAAATGGAATTTAATCCTGACAAATGTGAGGTGATGCATTTTAGAAGGTCAAGTACAGGTGGAAATTATACAGTGAATGGCAGAACCCTTACAAGTATTGATAAGCAGAGGGACCTGGGTGTGCAGGTCCACAGATCACAGAAGGTGGCAGCATACATAGATGTGGTAGTTAAAAAAGGGCTTATGGCATGCTTGCCTTCATTGGAAAGGACATTGAGTATGAGGAGAGGTCAAGGAGACGGGGATGAAACCAGTACAGGTGAGTGTACGTAGGGAGTTGGGATGGGAGTTGGTCAATGAGGAGGGACGGGCGGGTACGTGGGAGGGAAGATGAACAGATCAAAGACGCAGGGACAATGGGGGCTGGTCTTGGGATGAAGATGGGGGTGGAGAGATTTTGATGCTTGTAAAGTTCACATTGAGACCATTGAGCTGCAGGGTTCCCAGGCGGAATATGACGGACTGTTCCTCCTTTGGGTGGCATCGTTGTGGCACTGGAGGAGGTCCAGGATGGACATGTCGTCCAAGGAGTGGGAGGGGGAGTTGAAGTGGTTTGCGACTGCAAGGTGTTGTCGTTTGTTGCAAACCGAACGTAAGTGCTCCACAAAGCAGTCTCCAAGTCCCAATCTCCAAGCAGGCTTCATCCCTGCCTCCTTGACCTGTCCGTCTTCTCTCCACCTATCTGCTCCGCTATCCACCTTCTATCATCGCCTCCCCCTCCCACTATTTATTTCAGAGCCCCCTTGCCCTCCCCAACTTCTGAAGAAAGGTTCAGGCCCAAAACGTCAGCTTTCCTGCTCCTCTGATGCTTCCTGGCCTGCTGTGTTCATCCAGCTCCATACCTTGTTATCTCAAATCATTTAGATCCACTTTTGCCCAAATTGCATTCATTAGTTGCTTTTTTTTTCAAAATAACATGAGGCTGCAGATGCTTGCTTTACTGAAATTTCTTTTAAATCATCTTTATTTGCTCATTTCTCTCGGCATTGAATGGTTTCAGACAATGTCACTTAATATGGTTGGACTCAGACTATATCTCTGGAATGCTGCCAGGCTCCAAGTAAGCTAATGAATCTTGTCTACTCACTGAATCCTCAAGCCAATGACCCAAGAAGTTTCTGCAGTACAGCCTTTGAAGCTAGTTGTCAGAAAACTCTGTCTTCGTTAATCCATGTAGACAAGGAGATGAATGTCTTTCCAGCGCAACCCATAGACTTTTTTTTGGTGAAAATTTCGTCTCCGTGGATTATATTGGAAATTGAGAACAGCACAGCATTTGCAGTCACCTTTCAGCTAATTAAATGTGTATCAGCCATACAGCAGCTCACTGAAGAAACTGTGTGGAACACAGTTCAAGTTTCATCCAATGTGACCCAACATTTCCAGAGAAAGCAATTAGTGGTTGAATGATAAAATTTCATTAACTTTGACATTTATTTGCCTAATACCTAATGTTTGCTGCTTGCAAGTTGAAATATGTTATTGCTTTTCAGTTTGCATGGTGTACTGGTCAAACTCTCTCAGATTTGTTATTTTGTTGGGAGGATGTGAATTTTTTTTACAAATGTGAACACATTGTTTGCTAGCAATTCTATATCGAAAGCATGTAAGGATCAACTTCGAAACAGTTTCACTGAATGTAACTATTGTTGACTGTAGACCTACCACAGGTGGTAATGAGAAAATATGTAACCTGCTTCAATCAGTTGTAGAACGTAGTGACCTTGTAAAAAACAACAGCTGATTACAATTTTCTGTTGTTGTGTTCTATCATTTTCTGTTTCGGTGGGCAGCAATTGGATATTCAGTTGTGTATTTCAACTTATTTTCCACTCAGTGCACAATAAAGTATAATACTTTCTCATGACAGTGGAAGAAAATTACACATTCTTGCAAAAGGAAAATGTAACTTATGTACAAGTATAGCATCATCTAACGAGTGGCAATAGGGGAAGGATAAGCAGGTGACAGTGAGTTGATTGCCTGGTGTATTGTTTATCTGTCCTGGTCTTTATTCCCATTGACATTGGTTTTCTGCTCTTCTTAGGTATCTCTCAGGATTGAAGATAACTTTCTCCATGTCAATGTTGGAAGCCCTGAGCAGACTAAACAGTAGTGGATCAGCAGATGCTGCTACGAGTGGGGCAACTGACATTTAAAGAAGCAGGTGAGTGAGATGTTTAGATTTTTGCACACCCTGTAGTTTTTGCTTGACATCTATCTGAGTCTGTCTGAGCTGCTGTAAATAGTTGGCATCATCATGGACATTTCTTCTCCAATTTGGGCAGTCTTGGGAACAGGCTTCCTATGAGACGTTCAGGATATCCTTGAAGTATTTCCTCTGCTCTCCTGCTGACTGATTGATCAAGCTCAGAATAGAGAGCTTGTTTTGGAAGTCTTAAGTCAGGCATGTCGTTCATCCAATGCAGCTGATATGACTGCACCTCAGTTATGAGGATGTTGGCCAAAGAGAGGGCACTGATTTTGGCTTGCCAATCCTGCCAGTGGGTTTGTGGGATTTTGCAATGGCACTGTTGGCAATATTTTCAAGGGATTTGGGGTGTCTACTGTACTTTGTCTTTGCATCTAATATATACTGGAGTGTAGGTAGCACTGTGGACCATGATCCTGGTGTTAGATTTAAAGTCTCTGCCATCAAACACTCTATTCCTCAGATGGTCAGAAGCTGTGATAGCTTCCTGTAGGTAATGTGAAATTTTATAATCAATATCTGCCCTTCCAGTGTATGGGAATTGATTTATGTTGGCCAGTGACTGTGCATTTTGATTTACAGGACACCTGTTTTATAGAGTCATAGGATTGTAGATTTATAAACTTGTGCAACATGGAAATAGACACTTTGGTCCAATTCATCCATGCCAACCAAATATGCAAAATGAATCAAACCCAATTTGGCAGCTTTGGGCCCATATTTCTCTAGACCCATCCTATTCATGTACCCATCCTGGTGACTTTTAAATGTTATAATTATACCAGCCTCTGCCACTTCTGCTGGCAGCTCATTCCACACTTGCACCACCCTCTATGTGAAAAAGATGCTCGTTAGATCCCTTTAAATTTCCCCCCTCTCACCTAAAATCTATGTCTTTTAGCTTTGGAAACCCCTGCCCTAGGAAAAAAAAAGACCTTGCCTATTTGCCCCATGCATGGCCCTCATGATTTTTAAAACCTGTATAAGGGGACTGGTCAGACACTAACACTCCAGGGAAAATAGTCCCAGTCTATTCAGCCTCTCCCTATAGCTCAAACACTCCAACTCTGGCAACATTCTTCTTTTCTGAATACTTTCAAGTTTCACAACATCCTTCCTATAGCAGAGAGATCAGAATTGAATGCAGTATTCCAAAAGTGGCTTAATCCTGTGCAATTGCAACATGGTCTCCCAGGTCCAACTCTCAATGCACTCCTACAGTCTAAGGTCAAAATTACACCAGGAGCTTTCTGTGATCTGTAATCCACAGGCAAATGAATGCTAAGAACTGCAATACATGTACTGTACAAGTTGTATAGTGTTCAGCAATTTCTTTGACAATCTCAGTGATGTTACAAAATAAATCTGACCTATTTGCCTGAACACCATTATGCTTGAATGCTGCAATGCCTCATTCAAGAATGCACAATTTTCATAGTAATTGGAAGAACAGCCAGAGCAAAAGGCTCAGACCAGAATTGTCAGTGAAGAATCTCGATAGCCGTTGTAATGGAAAAATTTTTTTCAATTTGGTTGGGTTTCGAAATCGAACGTTTCATTTCCTTTACAGACTCAGAGCTGTCAGCTTTTCTGCATTAGTCATAGAAAACCAGATCACTTGAATTGAGGCCCAGTAATAACAGGAAATATGTAAAAAGGCTTGTGCTACGTTATGGAATAGAAGTTTGCTAAAAGATAGGAAACAGATGATGGGTATAGATGGGCATTTCTCAGATTGAAGATGAATTGAAAATGGTGTTTGGACACTTGCTTTTCCTGAGTTCTAAAACAAATTTTGGAGATGGTTACTGGGGGCAAAAATCTCTAAATTTGCAGATGATACCATGCTGGGGAGAATAGTGAATTGTGAGGATGACACTGAGCAACTTCAGGGGTGCATTGATAAGTTGATCAAGTGGGCAGACACCTGGCAAATGAATTTCAACGCAGAGAAATGTGAGGTAATGGATTTTAGTAGATGAAAAATGGAGAGACGATATAAGCTCGGTGGCACAATTTCAAGAGGAGTACAGGAGCAGAGGACCTTGGAGTTCACGTACATAATTCTATGAATATAGCCAGGAAAGTTGAAACATTTATTCAGAAGTCTTAAGATCCTTGAGTTTACAAATCGAGATACAGAGCATAAAAGCAATGACTTGATGTTGCAAATCTATAAATCATTGGTCAGACCACATGTGGAACTTTGGGTACAGTTCTGGACACTTTATTTAAGGAAGTTAGTTAAAGCTCTGGAGAGAGTGCAAAGAGGATTTATTAGAATGATACCAGGAATGAGAGATAATGGGAACTGCAGATGCTGGAGAATTTGAGATAACAAAGTGTGGAGCTGGATGAACACAGCAGGCCAAGCAGCATCTCAGGAGCACAAAAGCTGACGTTTCGGGCTGAGGCCCTTCATCAGTAAAGGGAGAGGGCTCTGAAATAAATAGGGAGAGAAGGGGAGGTGGATCAAAGACGGATAGAGGAGAAGATAGATGGAGAGGAGACAGACAAGTTCAAGGGGCAGAGATGGTGCCAGTAGAGGTGAGATACCAGGAATGAGGTGTTTTAGATATAACAAAAGATTAGCAAAAATTGGACTTTTTTTGATTAGAGCAGAGAAGATTAAGTAGTGGCATTGAAATGTTCAAAATTATGAATAGTTTTGACAGGATAAAGAAGGGTATTCTATTTCCAGCAGTTGGTATGTCAGTGACTACAGTGTCACAGTTTCAAGATTGTCAGCAAGA
Organism: Stegostoma tigrinum; assembly: GCF_030684315.1. NCBI lineage: Eukaryota > Metazoa > Chordata > Chondrichthyes > Orectolobiformes > Stegostomatidae > Stegostoma > Stegostoma tigrinum. The sequence continues at coordinate 10,538,789 of NC_081377.1, forward strand.
GAGCTAGGAATCAGATGAAGAGAAACTTCTTTACTGAAGAGAATTGTTTGGATTTGGAATCACTACCTGGGAGAATGGTTGAGGTAGATTCAATATGAGGTTTCAAGAGAGAACTGGATACATATTTGCAAGTTAGAGGACAATGGAGATAGGGCTAGAGAATGGAACCAGCTGGGTAGCTCTTGCTGGAGCCAATACAGACACAATGGGTTGAATGGCCTCCTTCTATAATGTAAAAATAAATGATTCTATGATTCTTAAAAGCAGAATGTGAATGGACTCTGATTATTTGATCATCATTGCTGGGCTAAGGAGATTCCTGGGTAAATAACCCAATTTCCAATAAACCAAATTGGTTTACTTAAAGAAAACTATTCTTCACCGAGTTTGGCAATATGCTGTAGTGCGTTTTAGATCTCATTCAATGCTGGATTGGAGGCATTGGATGCTGACAACATCTGATAATTTAGGGGCTCTAACAACATTCCAGCAATGGTGCTGACGGCTTGTGCTCCAGAACCTGTCTTATCCCTTGTCAAGCTGTACTAGTACTAAACAATGTAAAAAGTTGCCCAGTTACTTCCTGTACATGAAAATCAAGATAAATGAAACCCAGTTAATTATTTCCCCATCAGTCTACTTTCCTTTATCAGTAAAGTGATAGAAGGTGCCATCCGTGCTATTGGTCAATGCCTGCTCAGCAATAACTTGCTCACTGGGTTTTGCTAAGACAAGTTAGATCCTGACATCATGGTTTAATTATGGACAAAAGAGCTGAATTCTAGGGGTGAAGTGAGTCTGACAGCCCTTGATAGCAAGGCCACAATCAATAGAGTGGGGCTTCAAGGGGCCCTAACAATACTGGAATCAATGGGAATCAGAGGCAAACTCTCTGTTCGTTGGAGTCATACCTGGCACATAGGAAGATGCCTGTGGAAGTTAGTCATCTCAGGAGTTCCCCAGTTAGTTTCCAATCGTCTTTAGCTTCTTTAACAGTAACCTTCCCTCCATCATAAGGTCAGAAGTGAGGATGTTTGCTGATGGTTGCATCGCGTTCAGCACCATTTATGACTCATCAGATACTGAAGTAGCCCATGCTCAAATGCACCAAGACCTGGACAATACCTACATTTGGACTGACAAATGGCAAGTAACATTTGTGCTATAAAACTGTCAGGCAATGACTATCTCCAATTACAGATGATGTAACTATTGTCTCTTGACATTCAATGGTGTTACCAATACTCGTTCCGCCACTATCAACATTCTGTGGATTGCCATTTATTCAAACTCTGCAATATCTGCAAAAGCAATTCAGGGGCTAGGAATGCTTTGGCAAGTAATTTTCCTCCTGATTCCCCAAATCCTGTCCACCATCTACAAAGCACAAGTCAGGAATGTGATGGATCACTCCCCACTTGCCTGGATGAATGCAGTTCCCACAATACTCAGGAAGCTTGACACCATCCAGGATAAAGCAGCCCACTTGATTGGCACCACTTCCACCAGCATCTACTCTCTCACCACCAACATTCAGTAGCAGCACCCCACCTACAGGATGCACTGCAGAAATTCACCAAATATCCCTAGACAGCACCTTCCAAACCCACAACTCCTGCCATCTAGAAAAGCAAAGGCAGCAGTTACTTGGGAGCACCACCACAAGTTGTCCTCCAAGCCACTCATCATCCCGACTTGGAAATATACCACTGTTCCTTCACTGTTACTGGGTCAAAATCATGGAATTCCTTCCCGGAGAACATTGTAGGTCAATCCACAGCACATGGACTGCAGCGAATCAATAAGGCAGCCCACCTCTACCATCTCAGGGGCAACTATAATGGGCAATAAATGCTGAGGAGCTCATAATGCCCACACCCTCTGAGTGGCAAAACAAACTATTATTTTCAATCAGGTTTAAAGAAGAAAATTATGGGTGGGCAATTCTTACGGGGTTAACCTCAGAAATCTTGTTTGAAGCCAATTTTTTTAAAAATTGTAGGGTGTATCAAGGATGCTGGAGCTGCCGTTGGCATTATGGCTTTCTGATATTTGTGGTTACTTAATGTGCTGAGTGATCCAGAGAGCATAAGCATTCTATATTGCATAAGTGAAGATTACCTGCTTTCCTTGAACATCTTTGTCATCAAGCAATATTGCATGGCAATTCAAAAGATAATCATTGCGTGAAGCATTTGAGATATTTCTATAAAAGTAAGGCAAGTCGAGTATTAAATAATGGAACTTAACAGCACGGTATATTCTTTGATTTATTGTGATTGTGTGACAGTTTGTAAGAGCTTTCTACTCCATTGAATTTCCCTGATTTCTCTGCATACCGTTTATACTTGTTGAAGTAGTTATTCACTTTCCTTTCAAAACTCTTATGGATTATTTTCCATCATATTTTCTGGTTGGATAAATCACTATTTCAGCAACTTCTCTGAGCCCTTCTGTTTGTGCTTTTGGGAAATTCATAACGATATACATTCTAGCTCCTAACTCAGTGGCTAATTGAAATATTTTCTTTTGATTTTACTTCATTGTTTCCCTGAAAATACAGGCGCATAATTCTAATATACCCATTTTTTGCACAATGCGAACGTTTATAAAACCCAGAATCTCTTGTGCTTGCTTACTTTTAAAGATTTCTGTCTGTAAACTTTTCTGATTCTTTGCTCCTCTACCACACTTGTTTGGACGACTCACAGTTGTCTCCAGTTTATCGTACACCCTGTTTTTTTGTTGTCTGTAAAAAAAATGACACTGTCCCTGTGTCCACACACAAACCACCATGTTTGTGGATAAAGAGAATCCTCTGAACACTGAATTCTTGGCTGCCAATGCTGTGTAAATTGAATTATGTCCATACCCTAAGAATGTACTCTTAACATGTGCTCAGAAAAAGCTCTGTCATAGTAACATCAGCTCAGATGAGATTGAAGCCTGGGCCTATAGGGATCAGACCTATAGTCTCTTCTCATTCTGTATATAGTTACATTCAATAAAGCCTGTAGGTGTTCACTCACAAGAATGTAAATCTCAAATTGTGACAACAGTGACCAGACCTATAGGATTCCAGGCTCCCGGTAAGATTCTGAAACGAAGATCAGAGACTTGAAACCACGAGGCCAGCCAAACTCAGAAGTGGGGCACAATACCAGAAGTAAAGCTCAGCATTGGCGCAGACTGGCTAATGGTGGACTTGAAAGCACTGAAACACAAAATGAAACAGCCAGTGCAGAAGTTGAAGGAAGTGCAGGAGAAGGCCCATGACAGAGCATGCAGTTAGCAACAGAAAGAACTTAATCAGCCACGGTAGGTATTACATAAACAAAAGCACTTAAAGGGACGGAGAAGAAATGAGAATTCACCAAATAGACCAACAACAAACAAGTAAAAGAACAAACTGTTGTTTAATCACAAAGGAACACTACTGGTGGGTACAATTTTGTAGAGATGTTAGTATAACTATCATATAAATAGATATAAAGCTGTAGCAGCTGATCAGAAAATCGAGCACAGATTAGAATATCCTGTACAGGTCCCAGCACTAACATTTTGATTGTTGTTTAATCATTTTGCCATCTATCCTTCCATGGACTTTCTCTTTCGCTCTTACCTTCCCCCAGCAATTTATTTCTCTCACTCTGTAGCTGCTTAAAAAAATGTTAAATCTCAAATCACAATAGCCAATTGTTCTGTATTTTAAGGATTGCTACTCATTTTTCTACGTAACTTATCCTGGATTTCTGATGAAAGGGTGGAGAATGACCCGAGCGACCACTCGGGTGGGTTTGACTGATTCGAGCAGGACCAGAAGTGGAGTCAGGCAGCAGAGAGATCAATCATATGACAACTCAGGAAGAGAAGTTGTAAATTTTGTTGGGTTTTCTCACCATAGATTCATACAGTGCATAAACAGACTGTTCGGCCCAACTTATCCGTGCTGGCTAGGTTTCCTGTACTGAATTTGTCTATTGTCACTCTAAATCTTTCCTATTTATATCCATGTTCAAATGTCTTTTAAACATTGTACTCACCTCTAATACTTCTTCCGGCAGTTCGTTCCATATGTACACCATCCTCCATGTGAAAAGGTTGTCCCTCAGGTCCCGTTTAAATCTTTCCCTTCTCAACTTAAATCTATGCCCTTAGTTTTGGGCTCCCCTACCTTGTGCAAAAGACTGTGGCTATTCACCTTATCTATGCCCCTAATGATTTTATAAACCCCTCAGCCTTCTATGCTCCAGACTACACTATCATGATTTCAAGATCACCACCAACCCAATCCTTCTCATAATGAACACGCCACCCCACTAACACATCTCATGGACAAAAAGTCCCTTATTTTAAATGATAAGAATTAGTCATCTTGCCACTATCCATTCCTTTCTGATACAATCATCAGAGAATCCCTGCAGTGTGGAAACAGGCCCTTCACCCCAACAAGCCCGCACTGACCCTCAAAGCATCTCACCCAGACCCATCCTGCATAACCCACTAAATCTACACATCCCTGAACACTATGGGCAATTTAGCATGGCCAATCCACCTAAGCTGCTCATCTCTGGACTGTGAGAGAAAACCCATGCAGACACAGGGAGAACATACAAGCTCCACACAGACAGTCACCCAAGGGTGGAATTGAATGCAAGTCCCTGGTGCTGTCAGACAGCAGTGCTAGCCAATGTGTCAGCCGGTCATTGACCTGCAGAATTCTTCTGAAGAAGGGTCACTGGGGTTGAAACATTACTTCTGTTTCTCTCCCCAACGATGCTGCCTGACCTGTTGAATTTCTTCAGCAATATCTGTTTCTGGTTGCTTCAGATGTACAGCGTCTGTAGTTCTTTGTTATATTTGTGCTCCAAACACGTTTACTTCCGGCTTCAAGTTTTTAGCATTATTTCGCTTCTGTCAAAAGGCAACATTGTTAGTCACTACTATTTTGTCAAATATAATTAAAACATCCCTCTTCCTTCATCCTCCAAAATTAAAGACAAAAATCGAGAGTTGAAAAACATTAAAAGATTTCAAAACAACTTAATTGAAGATAACCACAGACTGATCCACACTGCTCCAACAGTGAACTCTGTTATCGGATTCTCGGTGAAGTAATGCAAACCTTGCATTTGAATGATAATTACCCATATAAAATGATGGTGAAAGTTGAAGCAATGATTGATTTTCAAAAGATGCCTTAGTCCATTACTTCAGTTCAATGTTGCAAAATGCAATATTAATTTCAGGTTCGGGCCCCAGCAATATGTCAATTCTGCAACGATATCATACAATGGCAGACATTAATTCAGCTGTCAGAATGTCACAATTACTTCCTATAAATCATTGAAAGGAGTTGTATCCTTAATTTTGCTGACCTTGTTCATTCTACTTCTGTGCCTGTGCTGAGATAAACTTTGAAATAGATTGGAAAATAATGATCAGCTCTTTCCACAAGTCTGTTGGCAAAAACAGCATCTGAAATCACGAGCCAAAGAGACCAAGAAGGTTCCACATCTGATTCTTGCCCTGTGTAAAGTCAGTTGCTCTCAGCAGGATCAGAACAACTGCTTCTAGTGCCACCAGTTAGACAATAGAATAAAAGTGATCATGTGAGTGCTGCCGTACTGAAGATTGATATTCCATGTTTAAACTTAACTAGTTAGTAGGCACTTGTTTTCTGAGTTTGCATGTGAAGAATAACTAACTGAATATACCTTGTTAATGTTCTAGAATGCATCAGAATCTTCAGGACAGAAGAATTTTACAACAAGGGCAACTTGTCTTTCTGATCTATGGTTATACTGTATACTACGTTACTGTTATCTTCCATTTCTCCATTCTGTAACAAAGGATTGTACCTCGGTACTCTGTACCTAAGATAGTACTGTGTGTCGGTGACATTATTACACTGTAACTAATCTGTAACTGAAGAAGTTGTGCCTAGATAGCTTTGCACCCAAGATGGCACTGTAAGTGGTTACTTAAATTTTTCATTGTACGAATTTGAGTACACTTGACAATAAAGCTAATTCAATTCACATCAATTTAATTCAAGCCAAAGATAAAAGGAATTGACTATCACCCTGTCTTTCAACTTGAGCCAATGATTGGATCATTGATAAGCCAATTTGAGAAATTGTAGGATGCAAATGTTCATCTTTAACTATTAACTTTAAATAATGCATTTTTTTTAGCACCAATGTCCAATTAGATGTGAGAATAAGGTGGTGGTAAATCAAACAGAATTAAATAATTTAGAAATCAGATCAAATCTCAAACTTGTCCAAAGAAGATAATTTTTTCCCTCAACTTTCATTAATATTTTACAATGCAACACAGTGCAGAAAGATTAATGATGAAGGAGCAACTGTCTTCCTGTCGTTGTGGAGAGATTTCAACTCAACATTTGGAAAAGCGACAGTAAGCCTTGCGCTATTTGACAATTTACTGATCTGAACTTGACAAGCAAATTAATAATCTGCACTAACTCTCCACTTATCACTACATTTTAAGATTCAAATGAATTCTGCTATTTTCATATGTTACTCATTTAAGTTTCATTAGCCATGTTTTTCAGTAGCTATTTATTAAAATTTTTAATTAAAAGTTTTAAATAATTGATTGATCCATTCCTAATTAATCTTCTGGTTTCTAACACTGCAGCATTAATCCAGGTGCCTTCTCAACTCTTTATATGACTCCTTGTGCTATCATCAAAGTGAAAAATCTTTCCTGCTCCTCTTATCATTGATGTTTGGGCAGCTATCTTCTCAGTTGGTCTTAGTTTAGCGCCAACACTCCAGCTATATTATAATACATCTTGTGTTCTTAGTCTGCTGATCTTTGAATGGGAGTAATGTTCCATCAATTCCAAATGCAAGGCAAGTTCATCAATGGGATTGTGAAAATCAGTGTCTGGGACATTCAGAGATAATGGGAATTGCAGATGCTGGAGAACCCAAGACAACAAAGTATAGAGTCGGATGAACACAGCAGGCCAAGCAGCATCCTAGGAGCATAAAAGACGTTGTTTCAGGCCGAGACCCTTCTTGTGCTCCTAAGATGCTGCTTGGCCTGCTGTATTCATCCGACTCTACACTTTGTTGTCTGGGACATTCACTTTGGTGCATCCACATTGCGCTAATGTGTGACTAATTTGATTTGAAAATGCCTTCTTTCCACCATAACTTCCATTTGTATAAGTGCCTTTAATGCAGTGAAACATCTGGAGGGTCTTTGAAGGAAATTACTTAATGATTAGGGTGGCATGGTGGGTCATTGGGTAACATTGTTGTCTCACAGCACCAGATTTGATTCCATCCTCAGGATGTGTGGATTTTACACGTTTTCCCTGTGTCTACATGGATTTCCTTCAGGTGCTCTAGTTTCCTTCCACAGTCCAAAAATGTGCAAGTTAGGTGGATTGTCCATGCTAAATTGCTCCATAGTTTCCAGGGGTGTGTGGGCTAGTTGGATTAGCCATGGGAAATGCAGGGTTGCAGGGATAGGGCATGGGGATGATCTGGGTAGGATGTAGTTTGAAGGGTCAGTGTGGTCTCGATGGGCTGTTTCCAAGCTGCAGGGATTCTCAGATTGACATAGTTAAAGAAGATGACATGAGAGTTGTTGAGCTAAAATCTGTTTAAATTGTGTATTGAAGAAGAATAGAAAGGTAAAGAGATTTATGGAGGGTAATTCAGAGATTGGGACATGCTAGGACAAAGGAAATCGGTGATTCATATGTGGAATAGGATAGGAGAAAACAGGGTACTGAGGATTATAAGGGTGGAGATTACAGAAAAAGAGAGGTCAAAGTTAAGTAGAGATTTGAAAATAAGGTCGAAAACTTCAATAGTGATGTATTAGTGGAGGCAATATAGGTCAATTAATGCTGTCGACTAATCACGAGAAATGCCCGATCAGATGTTTCTGATGTTTCTGGAGTATGTGAAGAGGATCCATTTGTATGGAGATAGCTCTAAGACTAATGAAGAATCACACTTGCACTGGCAAGCTCATGCCACTTAAAAAACAAACTGAATCAAAGTCAAAAAGTTGAAATGCAAATTCTAGACCCAAGCCATCTAACCTTTTTACATTGGGACCACATTTTTCTCCCACATTGTGGACCAGTTAGTAAATTTCAGAAAGTTAACATTTGGTTGAACAATAAACATGAATTATAACAGAGAACATAGAACATAGAACATTACAGCACAGTACAGGCCCTTCGGCCCTCGATGTTGTGCCAACCTGTCATACTGATCTGAAGCCCATCTAACCTACACTATTCCATGTACGTCCATATGCTCATCCAATGATGACTTAAATGTACCTAAAGTTGGCGAATCTACTACCGTTGCAAGCAAAGCGTTCCATTCCCTTACTACTCTCTGAGTAAAGAAACTACCTCTGACATCTGTCCTATATCTTTCACCCCTCAATTTAAAGCTATGCCCCCTTGTGCTCGCCATCACCATTCTAGGAAAAAGGCTCTTCCTCTATCCACCCTGTTTAAACCTCTGATTACTTTATATGTTTCAATTAAGTCACCTCTCAACCTTCTTCTCTCTCACAAAAACAGCCTCAAGTCCCTCAGCCTTTCCTCGTAAGACCTTCCCTCCATACCAGGCAACATCCTAGCAAATCTCCTCTGCACCCTTTCCAAAGCATTCAAACCCTTCTTATAATGCGGTGACCAGAACTGTA